>NW_027395664.1:1579850-1682827 GCF_004382785.1 Trichoderma ghanense | reverse complement strand
GGGGTGGGGGGGGGGGGTTCTTTCTTTTTTTTTTTTTTCTTGACAGCTGAGGTACTGGAGATTAGGCGTTTATACACAATGAGCATCACAAAGTCTTGTGTGGAATTTCAATCATGTACGGAGTTTACAGGAGAAAATCTACGCATGGTCACTGGAGACAGCGACTGACAACACAAGTCAATGGCTTGACAGTATCAAGATAAAACAAGCCGTAAGCATTCATTGACTGACTCTAAAAACTGATCCCTATTCCCAAAAAGGCGTAACCTACCCGAACGATCATAGAAATCATAAACCAAAGCCGTTGAACCAGTCATAAACAGCCGAGAGTCTGCCACACCAAAGATACCCAGGATGTCCCTCTTTGCATCAACATCCGATGATATATAATGCGCAAAACGCCGTAGAACCCACCAGCCTAAACTGTGAAAGGACGAAGCCACCATCGTCATGGAATTGACGAAAATAGAAAAAGGAAAAAAGAGAGAGAAAATCACATAATGTTGCCCAGCGGTGCCGGGACGATCGCTCAGTGAACGGCCAAGGCCATTGCACCAAGGTGAGAAGAGAAAGAGACATGCATCGTGCTTCCAGATCGCCCACCACTGCACAATCTATGCTGGAACCGACTGTTCAACACAGATGTGACGTGCAAAGAAGAGGGGAAAAAAAAAAAAAAAAAAAAAACCGAAGAAGCGCCGCCATGAAGGAGCCTTGCCGTAGAATACGGATCGAGAAGAAGAAATCGTTTCACCTGACATCAAGCTGAAAGCGCTTGAACTTACCACCGATTGTCTCGCAACGGGGGCACTTCCTCCGAGCTCCATGCTCAGACATCAGGACTTCGACACAGTTCGAGCAAAGTCCGCAGATGCACTCCGTACAGGCATAGGAAGTCTTGAGGAGGGAGGCGCGATTGCAGGCGGCGCAGTATATCTGGATGTTCTGCGAGTTGTAGGTCGGCGACGAGTCGGAGAGGCCGCGAGATCCAATGTGAAAGTTATCTCCACTCTCGCCGCTCTCCACGGACGGGAAAGGCTCAGCCATGTCCTGATTGTATGTCTGCGGTGGTGTCAAGGCTTGCTGCAGAGGAGAAGCTTGGTAATTGTTGCTGCTGGACTGGAACTGATGGTGGTTAAACGGGGGCAAAGATGACCGGTGGATTGATACCGGAGATCGAGGCATCTTTGGTAACGAAAAGTCAGCAACATGATTGCTTCCACACAAAGGCACATTCAGTGCTACTCACAGGGGTGCGGTCCTCATCAACATCTCCCGCAGCAGATGCAGCCTGGTCCGCGGCATCGATGAGGTCTTCCCATCGTTTGCCATAATCCGTCCAGGGCTCAGCTGAAAGAGCCTTGCGATCATGGCCGCCGGGCCTAATTCGCTCTTCGTTCTGGATACGCCGTAGCCAATCGGAGCCGCGCGAAGGCTTCTTCTTGTGCTGAGACTCTCGGTTCTTCTTCGATATGGACTGCTTACGAGGCCGCATAGGCCCCAAGGGACGCTGGAGTGGAGGCAAGGTTGACGATCGCCCAGGCGGTGAAGTCGCCATTAGAGACGGGAGGATTTCACGAGGCCTGTTGGAATAGGGGTCGCTCGTGATGTTGCTGAGATTCAGAGGCGGCAGCTCAATGGATTTTCTCAGCCTGCGCCGTTGATCCATGTCGGAATAATATCCCTAGAGTCATGAGAAGCACCGCGTTAGCAGGTATCACAGGGCGTGTCGACGTGTATCGTCGTGAGCTGATGGATGGCTGGATTGGTGGAATACTCATCCGGCGGTCCATCAAATGGTCATCCGATCACGGATGGGAATCATTTTTCACTTACACCGTCCATGAGATCCGAGTCTCTTTCAGCCTTGACGCCGTGCAGTTCCGCCAAGACGGCTGCTGCGCTGGCAGTCCCCAGGATAGAGCTGGTACCAGGCAGTGGTTGATCGTCTCCGGCCCGCGGCGTGCCCGGGGTGCTTGATTCGCCTCTGTAGTAGGAATGTCGATCCTGAAAGTCTGAGCATGGATAATTAGTTTCGTCAAGTCTGACCCGAGGGAGCGCTGAGAAGAGTAGGTGGAATTGTGCCTGAGCAGAGGTAGTTGGATTGACGTACTCTGTGCGGCGGTTGGTGTTCCTTCAAGCTGACGGCGATCTTGTGGCGGAGTGTTGACCATCAGCAGGAAGCTGTCTTCGGTCGCAGGGAGCTTCGGGATGTAGTGCTCGGGGTGCGCACGGCGGATGTGCTCTTGCATTGAGCGGTATCTCTTTTCCTATGATAGAAGCGTCGTATTAGAGCCTTGTGGTATGGTTCGTAATGCCATTGAGAGCTACACATAAGGCTGGGTGGTGGCGGAGCTGAGGTGCGTCTGTATGCGCAGAGTATGCATGTGCGTATGACAAAAGAGCCTTCCTGGCCGTACCAGCGAAGGATTGAACAGAAGGCAGAAGCGAGGCAAAATTGCATTTCAGGAAGAGAGGGATTGGTGGAGGGGGAAGCGGATAGCTGCAGCGAGAGAGAGAGAGAGAGAGAGCGAGAAGATGTCCGGGGAAAAGCCAGTCAGTCACTACTCACGCCGATGCATCTCTTCCGACAACTTGAGCCATCTTGATTCCGAAGCGGACAGACAACCTCGTTATTGGAGTCTGCTGTGATGGAAAAAGACGAAGTGAGGGACGACCGCGGCGGCATCTTGATCCCCAGTAGACAAGACGGGCGATGTCTTTGGTCGTAATGGTACTGTCAGAGGAAAATCGAGAGGTCGGATGTGAGCAAGTGGAATTCGATAAGGACCGTCTAAGTCGAGGGCGGCGATTGCGAGCGCGACGTATTGTAGCTCGTTCCCGCCGCCTAGCTGTCGATTTGCTTGTCTTAAAGGTGTGTACGAGACCCGACGATTGATGTTGGTACGAAGCGCCCAGAGAGAGTAGACAATCGAGGGTGGCCGCAGATACTAATAGATAGCTTTGGAGACTCGAGTTCTGGCGAAAGCTGCGTTCAACAAGACAGGAGACGAAAAAATCAGGGTATAATGCGCAGCTACTGAAAAGTAACTTGGCTTTGGCTGAACTGTTGAGTTTGAGGCTTCTCCGTCGAGACGTAGGTATATCGTAGTCAGAGGTATGCGGTTATGCAGGGCCAGGCGAATTCCGGAAAGGATAAATTGAGGAGCAATGCCGAGGTCCAGACAAAGTTGAAGACTAAGCTTTGTAGGAAGATGGAGAAAATAAAAAAAAATTATGATGCAACAGAGTATATCGCAGGAGTGGTTGTACGTGTGAAGAGGTTTTAGTATGGATGGCTGCAGATGGTGAGGAAATGTGAAGAGAGAAAAGAGGCAGAGCGAGAGAGACGAGATGACGGGTGTGTAAGAGGAAGTGCCGGGGTCAAGAATAAGGTACTATTTGGTACCAGGTAAGAAGAGCTTATGAACAATAGTCAAGTAATGGTAAATGAGCTGAAGAAGAGATATGCGATTCGTCAGAGCTCGCAGGCGTCTCTACCAGCATAAGAAAAGCAGCGTCAATGTGTGGGAGAGAATGGGGAGGGGAGAGGTTTGGATCGATGGCGGCAGGTAAGAAGTACGAAGTACAGTGTAGGGGAGCTGGATTACTACGAAATACCCAAGGTACTAGGTAGCAGCAGCAGCAGCAGCAGCAGCAATGTGAGAGTCCGGAGCTATGCTAAGTACCACTAGGTAGAGCGTGGCCTCGCCGCAGCACTCCATGTTACAGTGGCGGCGCTCAGATGGATTCGGCTCAGCTCACGGGGACCGGCTGCGTGTGGCATTGACGGGCCCTGGAAGGGCGGGCAATGACGATGGAAGACTGCGAGTAATCAGCCGGCCCTTCGTGCTCCCTTGATTACCAGCTGGGAACGGCGGAACGCCAGCAGAGAGAAACGGAGAATCGAGGAAGGCAGAAGAAAGAAAGCGAACAAGCACGCATGTAGCACCTTACCCTTCACCAGGCCGGCAGCGACCCAGGCGATACCAAGGTGTACATGGTTGACGACGACGAAGACGACGCAAGAGACACCATCAGAGGAGCAGTCGCTGGGGCGCACGGCTTGCTCGACAATGTACTGAGTAAAAGCACACGCCCTGGGGGGCGCTGCAGAAGCTGCTGTTACAGAACGAATGCTCTGCCCAAGCACAAGTAGAGCACCCCCGGAAGAGGGGGAGTGAGCAAGACGCAGGGCGTGAGGAATGTGTGTGGGCAGAAGTCGCTTCTGACACTTGTCTGCGGCGGGCTCAATGTGGCAGTATGGAGACTGGTAGCAGGTACTTGGTTCTTCGCACCTTGGCCCGTTCTCCATCAGCAGAAGGTCCCTTGTGATCTGCTTAGAGGTTTCTGCTTCAGACCTGGACGTGGCGGCGGGCCAATGGGGAGCTTGGGGTTAAGCTCTGGCGCCCCCCTGCTGGAATCAAGAAGAGCAGAGACTCCACAGGGAGCTTTCGATGTTCCCTCTTTGCCTCTCAAGCGGCTCTTCTGTTTTGCTTTGGCTGGTTGCTGGCAGCAGTCCCAGGTGGTGGCCAGTACGACTCGTACCCGTAGAACGGTAGCAGATTTGGTGAGAAGTCCCCAGTAGCAGAAGGCACACCGTAATACTTCCCGTGTAAATAACGAACGACTTCGTGCTCTGGGTGGTAGGGAAGTCGTCCTCGGGTTGCGATTCGTACTGTATACAAGTACGACCGGTTCGAGCCTTCGTTCGTCCCGCGGCAAATGTGGTGTTGGTAGCAAAACCCTAATAAGGGACTACTGCTGTTAAAGCCAGGCCCCGGTTGGTAGAAGCAGGTACGCAGTACATTCTCACTGTTGCCCACCGTCCGGTGCCGTTTCCTCACAAGCGCCAAATCTCGTGGCAAATCATGGCATCTCGCAACCATAATGACTCGGCATTGGCGGGGCGACATCGCGCAGCGCAACGCTGCAGTGTCGTCTGCAGATTCTAGCAGGTCGAGTTGCTGGCTGAAGTCTCGAGCTGACCGACGAGTGGGGGCTGGTGGTTGTTTTTTTTCGCAGACCAGGGGAGCTTTATCAGCTTCATGAGCTCCGGTACCCAATGGCGCAGCCGTCCAACCGCCATACCAGTATGTACATGTACATACGGGGGCCCTGCGATGCGCACTCGGCTACTCCCAGTACTGCGAAGCGGCGTGCTAGAAGGGCTTCAGACCGAGGAGCTGCTCGCATGGCTCGAATATTGGATCGCTTTTGCCCGCTTGTCTTGGGTTGCGTGCCCTGCTCGTATGAGCACCTCCGAACCGGTATCCAAGTTATCCCTCATCATGACCTGCCCATGCCCTTCTGCCGACAATGCCAAGCTTACTGCCTATCCTTCCTAGTCCGGCAAGCAGATAGGACGATAAGCAGCAGTTGAGCAGGGAAAGGAACGGCCAGCATGCGAAGGGCCTGCTACAGTGTGGACACTGTACGGAGCAGACCCTGTCGAAGATGTGCGTAGTCGTATTGATATGTAGACAAGCATCATAAAGAACAAGAGGCCGTCTGTCGCCATAACGCAAGCCGTTTCTGGTTGGAAGCGTGGCACCGGCGGGTCCGAGGATGTTATCCAGTCCTTCTGCCACTTCCGGAGCCTTTGCGAAGAGCTAGAGCTTGCGCTTGGCGCCTGTGCTGGAGCTACTGTACGCCGTCACTCGAACTGAAGCTACCCTTCCTTCTCTCTGGCGTCTCGTAATGTAGGTCTCACGAATCGGGCTGGCCGGTCTGGCGTTTGAATCGCAGCTCAAACGAGCTTAGCTAGGGCACCTGAGCAGAAGGCGCTCTGAATCGGTCGGCGTGTGGCTCGCCTTCAAGCTCAGAAGACGGACAAATAGACAAAAGAAAGAGAAAAATTCAAGCTGGTTAGTGTTAGTCCGGTGGCGGCGATGTGTGGGCAGGATGGAAATTTTCTTCAGTCGCGAGCAAAAGCACAAAGTATCGGCTACTTGACGCCTCTGGCACTTGCGAAGCCGGGAGCAGGACCCAGACAGCGGCACGTCTCTCCCTGGATTCTCTGGAGTCACTGGAGTCACTGGAGCCGGTCTCCAGCATCGTATCCTGGGAAGCGCCACTGCGCCGTCATCAACCTAGCAGGGCGACTGACATCACTGGTGTGCCAGGGTCCGAGTGGTCTGCACACCATGAAACTGACGTGCAGCCGACGGGGTCGGGGTCGGGGATCGGAGAGGGCCATTTTGGGTGTCAGGCAGACTGAGTCGTGAGTTTCGTGATGCTGGTGAGCTTCCGGTGTACGAAGGGTTTGTGCGAGGTAAAAGAGCTCGTTCTAGTTCTGCCGGGATTGTAGCATGGATGGGCTTGTCGACCTGCCTTGGGTTGCGCTTTGTGGAAACTGCAACGATCAACCATCGTGAGAGGCATTGGTGTGCTTGACCGAGTCTGAACGTCCAGTCTGGGGGCATCTGTACTGGTGCACGTTCGTCCCCTGTACGACGGCATAGCCCCCTCTCTGGACACGAGGTTTTCTGCCATTGAACCTTGAGTTCAGCGATTTTCCAGATGATGACGGTACAACCAACATGTCCAGTCACTTTGTCTCGAAACTGACCTTTGCTTCCTCTCCTTAGCGACTGCACTGCAGAGTACAGACGCCGGGGCATGTGGCCGGAGCATGTGCTACTATTCGGACCGCAGCTGAGCGACGGGAGTGCCGCACCGCAGATTCGATGCGCCGGAGCACTTTCAGCATTCAATAGCAGCACAATAGCTACAGCAGCCCTCTCTCTGCCGTCAGCCCACCCAATATCAGCAAGGGACAGTCCCAGCAGCGTGCCAATCACAGGCGCCAGAAGGTCGCTGCTCGTGCGGAATACCTTAGTATGTACGAGTACATAGTCCAAGGCCACTGCATGGATAGCATGGCAAGCATGGGAAGCATGGATGGTAAGGATGGATAGAATGGATACCAGAATGGATGAGAGAGCCCTTCTCTTCTCCAATCAAAGGCGGTGACCCCGCGCCAGGCCACTGCAGTTGGCATGCCGGCCGCAGCGCAGCCAGTCACAGCCCTCAAGGGTCCCTTCCCCAGCTCCTGGCAGCCCACCTGCACACACACCCATAGCTCTGCTGCTGGCCTGCTGCTTCCCGTTGCCTGTTCTTGCCTGCCTGTGTTCGCGACTCATCAGTTTCCAAGTCCTATCGACAGCACCTGACTAGGTAGATTGGACGGGCGTCTGGGTAAGAAGTTGCGATTATGCTCCGATCTTGCAACTGCCTGCACCGTTTCAAAATTCTCATCTACATTGAGATATCTTGGGTAGGAGCTTGAAATGGTCCTTCTGCGTGCCTCGAAGCCCCGGGCAAGTATACCTCCAGCTCTTTCCATGCTCTACTGTACTTGTGTGTATATGTAACCGCAGCCTCTGTGCTTGGCATCCCCGGGGAGGGAAGGCGGGACCTCAAGGCGCATTGCGACTCTGCACTCTGCTGCATCTTCCGCGCTGCACTTTGCACCTTCTGCAGTCTTGCGGTATCCACGCCCCACCTTCCTTTGCTGCAATGGCACTGCACTTGCCCGCGCTACAGGCTCCGCGCCTATTGTGCCTGGAGTTCCGTGCGGAAGTAGCTCCTAGCGTTTTCAATGTCCACTTGCCATGACACATGGATGCCGTTTCCGTTTTTTTTTTTCCCTTTTTTTTTTTTTTTTTTCCCCAATTCTCTTTTCTTCGTTTGATGTCTCTTGTTCTTTTTCACCGAGCCTATGGGCGGGCACCTTACATCAGCATTGGCCGGCAAAAGCTAGACGCCTCCGATAAAGTGGCTTCGTTTCATCCCTTCAGAATCTGTCCGCCCTGGATTGACGGCGTGCATCTTTCTTGCGTATATTCCCGTCCAAGCGTCTGTTGGATTAACCCGTGTGACGATCGCCTATTGTACCTGATACCTCTCGATTGTTCGTCGGTGGCCCCAATACGGAGCAGAGCCTTTGCCATTGCCGCGAGAAGAGACACTCCATCCAACACACACTATAGTCTCGACTTCGCTAAGTCGGCATCATATGAAGCCGATTCGATACGGATTCGTTGATGGGAGGCATTCGAGAGTGCAGCTCGGCTTTTATAGATGATTTCGGTATGATGTGGTCACAGAGAATCATCCAAGCTTCATCCGATCACCATTTCTCTTGTGGATTTGACTCAAACAGCATACCAGTCATCGGCAAGTGATCGAACACAACGCCTCGATGACAGGAATGCCACCCGTTCACATCTGTCTTGGGTCTGTGATCAACACTGGGAATGGGTAACACGCAGGGTTGTCTTATCTGCTATCACGCAGCGAGTCCCTCTTGATCGTACTGGGAGCTCCAGGAGCCGCGGTTCAAGACAGAACCAAAGGCATTCCTTTCCGGATATCAGACTTGAAAGTCATCTTCTGTGGCCTTTTTTAGTCGTGATCGTTCGTGTTGGAAACCGCCTGAACGTGATTTGACATGTGATACGATGCCTCAATGCTCAAGAAAGCAGAGGCCCCTTCCCTCACCTCTTTCCGTGAACGCTGCTGAGGCCTGCAACCATGTCATTGACAATCTGTAAAATATGCTCAGCCGATTCGTTTCTGCTGACTTTCACGCCGTTAGTAGGCATCGTACGAGACCCCTTCCATATCCTCCTGAACCCGGTGGTGGAGGAGCCGCCTTTATGTCGCCGATGTATCTCTTCAACACACCATATACCCGAAGCAAATCTCATCATCATCAGCCCAGGCCGAGATAATAATCTCCTCGAAACTTCATTACTGCAGATACTTCCTACATCTGCCAAGACGATCATCCTGACTGATCCGGTAACAGCCGAAACGATACGAGGGTGGAGGCACTTTGACGACGGGACCGTCAAAACGCTTTCACCATGGCAAGATCCGCGTCCAAAGGGGCGGGATACGGTATTTCGACTATCGGTGTCTCCATGTTACACGGGTGGCGACCATGGCGAGGTAACTGTGGCCCTGATCCCTCAGAAGAGGAATGATGTATGCACACGCGCCGCTATAGGCATCACATATCGGCCTCCTCCCTCAACGCCGTCTCCGTTTCGACGGTCTGTTCTCAGGACGTCTACGACATTAATGCAAATCCCTCCTTTAACGCCCACTCAACTTCTGATGTCTCTCCCAAAGCCGTCATTGGGATACTTGACCGCCAAACCTGTCCCTCCTACGCCTTCAGATACTCCAGTACTCGCACACTTTCCTCGGAACGGCACCACCAACGAAGGCTTGCCGGTTCCTCGTATCCATCGTCAGACTCTCTCGGTGATATTCTCACCGCGAGGGACACCATACGGAAGCATAAAGCCATTTGCTACTTCACACCTCGTTTCCGAAGCAGCTCTCCCCCTCACCGCGCTCATCCACAGTTTCGACGCAGAGTCCACGCCACGGTGGGCTATAGGACGAAGGCACAATGGCAGCAGGAGCCTTTCACCCGTCGGACAGGAAACCGCTCTGGCTCTGGGCGCGCGAAGCTGGGTGAGGACGCAAGGGGCAGACAACAACAACTACAACAATCACTACGGCAAAGCCGTCGTCGCCCTGAGAAGCAAAAGAACAAGGACAAGGACCTTCCTCCGACACGAGGTTCAAGAAATGCTGGGCCGGGCAGAGGCGGCGGAGAGAAGAGCTCCTCTGAGCCGGAAGGACACGCCGATGAGCAGTACGCAGATACTGGATATGAGCCGAGGGGAGGAGGTGACTCTGACGAGCGACGGCGTTTGCGACGTGTACCCTGCTTGGCACCATCAGAAGTCGGTGCCAGGATGCTTTGGGGTTATTCAATAACGTCCAGTTCAAAAAGGTTCAGTTATAGAATAGATGGACAGTTGCTACTGGCCCTGTCACATAGAGCGATACAAAGGGGTACGATACCAGAGCAGTGGCCTCAGCAAGCACATCTTTATCAAGCACGATGCAAAAGTGCAAAAGAGAAGACCAATTACAGAAACGGTACATGTTTGCGAGATGAGGTTTGTCGATGTGAATGAGACGCCCTCAGTATCTCCCAGGGTATCGTGCATCCCATTCGTCCAGCTGCCTACTTATCAAATGCCCACCTCTTTGAGCCCACGTCCATGATATGTCCAACAAACCCTATTATATTCCACGATCCCTTGGCTGATATCTTTTTTTTTTCTTTTCCTAATGTACCAACAGTCGTCTTTGAATGTCCTGACAGAACCTGCACTCCTTACTTCAACTGCTTCAGAATCTCGCTCAAGAAATCCTCAAAGCTCAACGTGATATATCCATCCCGATCATCATCGTACCGCTTAAACACATCCGTCATGCGCTTCAACGAGATGCACGCCTGGACGAATAGATCAAAGCTCATGACGCCCTCGCCGCGCTTGTCGTACGTGCGGAACAGCAGCTCGACGAACTGGGGGCTGAGACGGTAGCGGAAGGCGATGAGGGCGTCGGTGAACTCGGGCAGGGAGATGTTGCCGCTGCGGTCGACGTCGAAGCGGTCGAAGAGGGTGCGCCACGAGGCGAGGAAGGACCAGAGGCCGCAGAACTCCTGGAAGCCAATGGTGCCGCTGCGGTCCGCGTCGAACATGCGAATCATCATGCGGACGGTTTGGATGTCAAAGGCGGTCCAGTCGCCGTTGACGAGGGCCGCGGAAAGCTCCTTTTCGGAGAGGTGGCCGGTGCCTGTTTCGAGGAAGAGCTGCGTCAGCATAGTGCTTCCAGATCCTCACACACACAAATCCACCAAATTCAAGACTCACCATCCTTGTCTACGGCCCTGAACAAGGGCAGCAGTGTCGGATCAGCACCAGCCGTGTCGTTGGATGGAGATGGAGGCGGCCGCGAGGTGGCAGCCGGGTGATGCTGCGCCGCCGGACGCTGGGCGGATGCGACAGGCGGCGGCGATCCAAGGCCATACGCGCCCGGGTGGTGGATGGGCGACCTCGTGTCGTGTCGCTGCTGGTCGTATCTCGGCTGCCCCTGGGGGTGTCCGGCCGTGTCGCGCCGCGGCGGGTGGTCGTACTGGTGCTGATCGGGCCTGGGAGACGAGTGCTGCGGGTGCTGCTGGTATTGGGGTTGCTGCGGTGGTGGGTGCTGATACTGCTGCTGCGGTGGTGGTGGGTGCTGATACTGTGGCTGCGGGGGTCGCTGATCGTATCTCTGCTGAGGGGGCGCTGAGCCTGGTTTCTATGAAGACGCGCAAACAGCGGTTCGTTAATTGCTCTTGTTATATGCTTGTCTATTCCTCCAAACTCGACGGTGGGGTGGCTTCAAGGCAACGTACAGGATCAGGCTCAGCGAATCTGCCGTTGGCAAAGAGTTAGCGACTGGTCGTTGTAGCAAAGCCTTGGGTCGTGGGAGGGGTCGCAAAGTCAAAAGACGGCTTCGTCATGTTTGAGCCTTCAGAGAAACATACCTGGGGAGAGCATCCGGGTCGTAGGGTCGGTTGTACGCCATTCTCGCGGAGGTGAGCTGTCAAAGGGAAGACGCAAGTAGTTGAAAGCCTTCGCAGATTGGCTCGAGACGTGGCCAGCCCGGTACTAGGAGTCGAAGAAGTAGAAGCACTGAGGGGTTTCGAGGTCGCCTGATATGCGGATTGCGAAGCGCCGTCACTGCTGAAGCTCGACTCGTGATATCAACAGAGAAGGTAGTAGAAAGGAGCTGAACGTTAGGGGGGGGGGGTGGGGTTGAAGAAGTTAGATAAAGCTTCGCAGCAGGCGGCAGCAGTAGTTTTATCTGGAAGTTCCGACGCGGGGCAAGCTCAAGGGGAAGAATAGGCCGTCTCTCTATCTGGCACTCTGCCGTATCCTAATAAGGCGGACTAAGGTAGGTAAGGCAATCTGCAAATGCGAGATTGCAGAGTTCGTCGCCCTTGTAGAAGCCGAATAGGGGTTACAGGCCCTGCTGCCTGTCCGTCGTGCGCATGCGTGTCGCCAAGACAAAGCCGTTCAATTGGCAAAAGAAGAGCTGTATCAACCCGAGGAGCGATGATGACGAAGAGAACGAGGAAGAAAGCTGCGGACGGATCGGATTACATACTCTTTTCCTTCCGGCCCTACCTGACGTAGCAACAACTCAAGCAGCAACAACAGAAGTGACAGTTCACATCTTTGCTGGTCTCAGCTGCTGCACCTCTGTTCCGTCAGCCACGCACTTCGGCAAAGCTCGCAGCTCCCAAGAGTACCGATCCCTGCCATGCTGTCTTTGCCTTTTTGGCTTCTCTCCCTTGTCCGAAGTACGCGTTCTCCTTCCGTTATGCCTTGCGGAAAGGTTCGTTTTGTGGCGTTTACTTCCTTGGCCTTCGGGATGAATGCCGCGCCTCATCCGCCTCATCCACCTCATCCACTGCATCCACTGCATCCCATCCTACATCCCACTTTTTCTTCTCTTTGTGTAATAGCAGTAGATAGCTTGATAGCTTGCCAGGGCCCGTCTCTCTCTTTCATTCCATTCTGCCACGGCATTGATCCGTTTGATGACAGTCATTACGAACAAGGGACTCGTCATCAGCATGAATCCAGCTGTACCTCGACGGCGTTGCTCCGTACTAGTGTCCGAACGGCTTAGAACAAACCCCCGGTGCTGCACAGCCGCCATAGTTGTGAGGCTCTGCCGCCGATTTGCCCACGGGCCACGGCGTATCAATGGGCTACTAAGCCAGCAGTAACAAGCCCAGGGTAAGGCTGGGCTTTGCTATGCGTGTTTGCGTTGCCGACTCGTAGTTAGAAAATACGTGTAATGCTCGAGACTTCAACTTGAGCCGACGTTATACGCGCTCAGGCGAGCAGCTTGCGGCATAATCATGTGCAGAAAGCTTTTGGACGCCGTTCTTCTTGCAGATGCTACCCGAACCTCGTCGAATCTACTTGAACCTATTGAACTTATAGTACTAAGGTACTGCTCAGCTCCTAGGCGGCTGGCCGTGTGATGACACAGACGACTCACCTCACCTGGCCAGAAACCTGTGAAATTCTATCAAGCTCGAGCTGACATTCAATGGGCTATTTTCCTCTTCCGGTCAGTACAAGGACTTATTTTGCCCGTCTCTTCAGACCTCCTGTGCATAGGTTTCGTCCGCCATTGCCAGAAACCTCACCTTGAATGACTCGAAGAGGTCACTTGATGCTTTGTAATCATGTCCCCAAATCGTCACGACATTTCTCTACTCCATTTATTGGCATCAGCCGCCGTAAGCCAAATCATACTGCCCCCAACTCAAACACTTTTTTTGCAGGTCGTTCTTTTTTCCTTAGCAGCATTCGCCTATACATCGTCTATAGATTGTTCCTTTTTTCTCCTCGTTGTTCATTAGACCCCGGCTGTTGTAATTTTGTCTGTCTCTTCAGACGACCTCAAATCGCCCGTGTCCTCTTAGATCCAGCCGGCCAGAGCAGCAAAATCGTCCCCCGTGATCTCCGTATCCGCTCGTGATGACCGCAGCCGAAAACTCGACAGAGTTCTGGCTCTTTGGCTACGGGTATGTTCCCCTGATTTGCTGGCTTATAGTCTTTTCAACGTGGGCACACAGGATTCGCTTCGCCGCTCCCCTGTCGATGCCCAAGCTCTTTTTTTCCCGCCCATGTCATGCATCTAATCTCTAATGGATACCCAACGTATAGGAGCCTCATCTGGAAGCCCCCGCCGCATTTTGGTATGGCTCCCCCTCTACATCTCATGCTGTTTGTTCTGTCAAGCCATGAGGCAAACTATTGACACCAGCGACAAGACGAGAGAGTCCCCGGCTGGGTGACGGGTTATGTCCGGCGCTTTTGGCAGGTGAGTGCACTTCCAGGATCCAAGATCCAAGATCAGGCAGTTGACTCCTTATCCCCTTTCCTGTCACAATCTCCCGGTATGGTACGAAGTAGCTCACCAAGTCTGTAGGCTAGGTATGTCGACAACAGCGAAACTGGTTGCAAGCGCAATTCAGTTACCCCAAGACTCGTTCGTGACGCTGACTCGAATGCTGCACCAGCGAGGATCATCGGGGAACGCCAGAAGCCCCCGGGCGAGTCGTCACTCTCATTGAACGCTCCCACTGGGAACAGCTCACGGATCACCATGACACTGCCCCTGACAAAGTATGGGGCGTAGCTTATCGGATTCACCCCGACCATGTCACGGAGGTCAAGGAGTATCTCGATATCCGCGAGATCAACGGCTACTCCATCCACTACACGCCTTTCCACCCTGCCGATGGCTCCCCGCCCATCCAAACACTCGTCTACATCGGCACGCCCGATAACGAGCAGTTTGTCGGCCCCCAAGACCCTCAGCAACTCGCCGAGCACATCTTGCGTAGTCGTGGACCCAGTGGGCTGAACAAGGATTATCTCTTTGGCCTGGAGACGGCCTTGGCTGAGCTGTGTCCGGAAAGCGAGGATGTCCACGTTAGCGATCTCGCGCGCCGGGTGAGGGCTCTTGAGCTTGCCGCCAACAGCTCCCCCAAGGCTCCCCCAGCCTCGCCTGCCCCCTCCAATTTCAAACATGAAAGCAGCACACGGGAAGCGGAGGAAATCGAGAAATGAATCATAAAGAGGCGGGAAAGACAAAGATCAGAGACTCGACAAAGAAACATGGAAAGCACATGCTGTTTTCCCCCTCTCAGATCCCCTAATGATAGACGATGCCGCCCCATCCATCTCACCGGTTGACCTAGATATTGACCATAGCCCGCCATCCACGTTGCCAATATGATACTTGACCTTTTCTAGAAAGATGGCCAAGTATGGCTCCAAAATCCCCCTACAGATGCCTCGACCAGAAATCCTCCCTTGACTTGTCCGTGATCCGGCCAGTCCCTCCCACAAGCGATGGTGCAGGAACCCCTTGTTTTGATTCCACGAGCACAAAACGGGCAAGTAAAAACCGTCAGTGAAATAAAGAAAAGAAGAATATCATCCCTCTCCAAGAACTCCTCCTCGAGCAGTTTCTGAATAAGCGCCTGGACAGCTCATCCACTTATCGAAAGAACAACGAATCCGGGTATATCTCTGGCGCTCTATAGATGCTTCATCTATAGAGGGTACCGCTCGCAAAACCAAAGGAACACGCTGGGTCTTTATTGATCGATGACACGGCTCTAGAAGGGCTCGGACGCCTTCGCTCTGCGGAAAAGGTCTCTGGACGAAAAATCTGCGGCGGGTTCAATGGCTTTGCTTAGTAGCTGCCACCTCCTTGAGGAGGCTGTGGCGGCTGCTGAGGAAGGTTGGGGTAGCCACCGTATGGGGCTGGGACGCCGTAACCTGGTAGATGGTCAACATCCTGCTCAAAACGAGTTGCAACCGCGACAGCGACGGGGCGGTCCGATTTTCAAATACCTTGCGGAGGCATGCCGTACTGCGGCTGCTGCTGTGGGAAACCACGGCCATACTGAGCCGGTGGATACATGTTGGGAGCAGCGCCGTAACCAGGGGGTGCTGCGTTGCCGTAGGGTCCAGGTGGCGTTCCGTAACCAGCCCGACCTCCATATGGCATTCCGCCATTGCGATTGCCGAATCCTCCACCTCGGGGACCATTATCGGATGCCTTATCAACACGAATAGTTCGCCCGTCAAACCTAATGAAAGAGTCAGAATCCTCTGCGAAGTTGGAGCTTGGAGAACCTGGCAGTATGGGTAAGTTGGCAGGGGGGGGGGGGGGGGAGGCCCAGCGAAGGGGGTAGNGGGACACGCAAGGGGTATTCATACTCGACATTGTTCATGGCGGCGATGGCAGCTTGGGCATCAGCTTCTTGTACGTATCGCACAAAACCAAAGCCACGGCTGCGGCCGGTATCTCGATCCTTGACAACCACCTTGACACACGCAGATTAGAAACACACGTTCACAGAAGACCAGCCACAAACAGCGGATCCGCGTTGATTGGAATGCTCGACTCCATCGTATGAGCGAGCCGAAACCCACCCAGGCGAGGCAAGTCAATCAAACCCAAGTCCTGTTGTGCTCCAGGCGTAATGGGAGGTTAGAGAATGACTTACCGCTTCCTCGACCGCGCCAAACTCCTCAAACTTTTGGCGCAGAGTGGCCTCTTCGGTGTGCCATGCTAGGCCGCTTTGGCTCTCCGTCAGCAACAGAAGTCTCAATGGGAGCGAGTGCGCCTGAAGACCAGACGAGGAAGCTTACCCTATGAAAAGCTTCGACATTTCGAGGTGCACTGCGTCTCGATTCTGACGCTGGCGGATATGACAGTCCTTGTCAAGAGTTGCAGTACCCTGACCAAAATGTTCTGATATTGTCAGGCGGGGTGCAGAATCGGGATGTATAGTTGGCGTTGGGAGGGAGGGGTGAAAGAACTAGTCTCAACGGGTAATGGCAGGATGGTCTGAGGAGAGTCACAGGCTTGGGCAGTGTCTTGCAGAAGAGTGGTAGGGGACAAAGTCCTCTAAGCTGCATGTGGTGCGCAAGGCCACTGGCCGTCGGCTGGCGCTCTCGTTAGGGGACAACGAATGCACTCCAAGCCTCTCATAGTGTCATTCGACGCTGGATACTGGCGGGCATAACTGTGCAAGGAGCATCTGGGCCGTGGCTCCAGATAACCACCGACCAGCATGAGCTGGAAGTAAGGTATGAAATGGCATACCTCGAAGTCAAGGGGGGCTTGTCGACATGGGCCGGCGAGCAGTGTGCGAGTGGCAAAGACAACGAGAATGGAGAAACAAGGCCAGGCTACTGCCGAGTCCCCAATGCAGTCGATGTCTGCTGAGGTGTCAAGTGACGAGGGAGAGATGCCTTGGGGCTGCCCAATGTATGGGTAGTGGCCAGGTCCAGAGCACGAGTGCAGCGAGACGAGGGCGGAGCGGAGCGACGATGACAGTTTGGAGTAACGGTGACGGTGACGGTAATGGGGACAAGACATGCGGTACCGCGGCAGAGGAGACAGAAGGAAGCAGGCTAGCCATGCGCGACCACGTACCTAGACCGGTGCCGATTCGTCCGTTGACGTCTGGAACCAGTAACCCAGCTTGCCCAGGCGTCGAGAAGATGAGCCACACAACGTGGTTGTGGCTTGCTGATCTCGCCCTCTCAGCGATCGACGAGCTGCGGCGAATGTCCTAAGCTATGCGCTAATTAAAATGACCCCAAGTCCAGTCTGGAAGCTGGACTATTCTGCTGGGCTGGCAACGCCGCGGCGCGTCCAGAGGGGGGCGGCTTGTTATGATGGCGCCTTGGTCTTTATCCGTACGAGGTGCTTATCGGGGGCCACGGCGGCCTCGAGGAAACGGGCGGACGATGAAGCGCGCAAAGGCTCTGGAATCGGGTTGTTGAGGCGGCAGAAGAGGCCGAGTCTTGTGTCTTGGAAAAGGCGGGAGAGGACGAGAGGAGAAGAAAGCTCAAGACATTTATGCGGTCAAGAGACGGGAAGTTGTGTGAGAGCAGAAAACGGTGGCCAGCTGGCAGCAAGTCACCCAAGGTTCTCTGTCTGTCCTGTGCTGTGCGGGTACGAACACAATGTACTCGGAACTCGAACCACTCAGCACTCTGCTCTCTGCAGAGGGTTGGGCAGCCTCCCGTTGGCAGCAGGCGTTATCAGCAGCACCTTCTTCGACAACGGCACTTGCCCTGCTCTACCAGGTGGTACCTACCGGATATCCTGCTGCTCGCTCGGCAATCACCTTGCTAACAATACCATGTAGCACCTACAGCGGGAAACGATCTGCTGGGGAACTACTACGGAGTACCCGGGGATGACCTTGAGAGCTACCGCGGCAGAGCGCAGAGCAGGGTGACCGTCTGGTACCGGAGCGGTGCGAGGCTGATGATGACGTGGGTGATTCGCAAGATAAGTCGTTGCTTGGCTGGGAAAGAGCCATGGGATATTGCACACGGACTTTGACGATTGGCCAATTGGTTGTCGTCCGCGTCATGTAGCCGTAAGGCCAAGCCTCAGGGAATTCTATGAGACGAGGCTATCTTACCTTGCAGTCTTACCTTGCCTACCATTGAACCTGGGAGTTACTGCCGCTTTGCCTTTCTTCCGGACTCAAGGACTCGATACAGGGTCTCTTGTTGACAGTTATTGACGTATCATCTCGGAGGTCCATCTTTTGTACCTATATTATGTCACATTGACTGTACCTACGAGGATAATTGGCTGTACCTGGACACGGAGCAGCACCATGGAAGGCAGTCACGATTCGAAGGCAGAATTCCATTGTCTGTGAATTGTCGGTGCAGGACATCTAGCCGTTTTGATTGACGAATGCGCCACCCGCCTCTGATCAATGCTGCTTGATCAGGACGGCGAGATGGCGAGATGGCGTGACCAAGGCTCAGGTCAAGAACCAGTCGGCAAGAATCGAGACACAGCCTATGCAGCCAGGACGAGAAACACTATTATCGAGCATTGGTGAGAAGGGAAAAGGCTCGTCCCTGAAGCATTGGGCACTAGCCAGGTGCAATATCAAACAGGGCCAGATCCAGGTATGACGCATCCTCCCCAATTCAGTCTCTTTGTTCATGCGGTGTCCCTGAAGCCTCCCTCCTTGTTCGAGCCTCCAGGAGCGGTCACGTCGGGTGTCTCTGCTGCAGAACCCTCCAAAGGCAGCCCCCTGGCAACCTGCCGGAGCTGTACGAGTACATATCAAAGGTTCGGCCATGCTTGTCGCCCCTTTTTTCTTTCGATTTCAATCGTTGGTAGAAGGTACCTTTCTGTCTCAGACAACGCGGGTACATGGGACACCCCATGTCGCTTGACAATATTTCCCGCTTTGCAACTGCAAAGTGGACAACTGCAAAGGCAACGGTGCGGTCGACAAGAAATTGCTTGTCGCACATAGCTCACTGCCGACTTCACTCAGACGCCGATGGCCTTTTACCTGGAGCCCGGCTCAAGCCCCTGGTCGGCATTGGCTAGAATCACTCGCGAACCGCCCCCCAAGCAGGCAGGCTTGTCGTCAGCCATCTGGTACATGTAGCTAGGCACAGGTAGGGTCCACGTCAAGCTGTCGTTTGTGAACCCCTGACCTAGCTCTGGCGACCGGACCCCGGTCACACACCAATAAGAGGCGAGAAGGACCCAAGTTGCTCGCCCAGATGCTTTGCTTGCAAGTGCTGGAGTTCCTTTGGTTTGTCTTTCAGCTCGCTAGAGCAGAACATATCTCGCAGCCCTTTCCACTCCAGGTGTCCGATTGTCTGCCGGCATTGGTGCTCGCCAAGCCAGGTTTTGCCACTGACAACGTACTGCAAGGGTCAGATAGGCGCCCTGCATGAAGCTTCGCCAATTGCGAGGCCGCGGAACTACCTATGCTTGTGCTAATCGCATGTATGTACATAGGAGTTCTCGACGCATTGGACGGCAATGCCTCGGATTCGGGGACAAAGCCACAAGGTTCATCACTCACGAAAAAAGAACTCCTTGGATCTTGCGCGCGCTTTTCTCGTTGGCTCCGTCCCAAGCCCACTGGCCCCGACGAACCATGCAGTCGGGTTCGGCCCCAGCCAGCCTACAGAGCGGGCCATACAGGATGCGAGCTTGCTCGAACAGGGTGGCACTGAAGCCCTGCAGCTAGACGAAAACGTACGACTTGGGGATGAACTTGGCTCCGTCGACGGGGTTGGTAATCAGACGCCCCGATCTGAGTGGATGGCCAAGGGCTGGCCCAGGGTGCCAATCAGAGCTGCCAGCTGAGGATCGCCTTGCAGAGGCTTTGATGTAGGTTGACGAGTCAGGAAGCCGTGACCACAGAGCTGGCGGTGGGCTCAGCAACGTTTGGGAGGCGGAGAGAGCAATGTCGTGACGCCTGGACTGCCTTGGCACATGAAGGGCTGCTGCTGCTTTGCAGGAACCGCCATTCGATCCCGAGGCTTCGTCGTTTGGAGAAGTAAGTGCCGCGCAGCGATTGGCAGCAGGAGATGGTGGGCTACGAGGAATCACCAGTTTGGGGCGGTTGGACGGACGGTGATGTTTCGGTGAGCTCGCATGCCTTAGTCAGCAGCCAGGGGTCGCATATTCTCGCCTGCTTGGGCGCTGCTCCTGGTCCTCGCTAACTTCGAGTTGGTCCCTGCAAGCTCGCAAGAACCTTGATAACATCACCAATCCCTTCAGCCTTCCACCTGGATGACAGTTGGTGATATCTACGCTGCTGGGTACTATTTTCGCTAACAGGGCGATCCCGTCCATGTCTGCATCGCCCATCATCATGTACACATGCTGATATCGAGCACAACGGATGGACTGGACAGTGGCCCTTGACTAGTCTAGGCACCTGATATTCGGAGCCCCGAGGCGCCAATCACAGGCCCTGTCTGCCGTCGTTGTCCAGCGTCGTGGAGCGGGGGAGGGGAGGGCCTTGAGCTGCTTCGGGGCAAGCCGCAACGCAAGTGTAATTACTAAATCTCAATGGCTTGGGATCCTCTTTGGAGCGCCCAGAAGCCTATCAGACAGCCAGGCCCGGACATGGAGCAACCTTGCTGCTTTAGGCAGCGCTGCAGCACGACCCCTGTTTGCCTGAGCGCTGCTGCGGACAGTGACAAAAGGCCAAACGCACCAGGTTTCAGCCAGCAAATCAGCCTCGGGAGCTCCAGAGTTCGGCGATGCAGCTTTGCAAACGGTCGCATCAGCAAGCACATTGTCCCAGATGTTCGTAATTGCGGTGGCTTTCAGTCCTCAGATGCCGCGGGCTCTTTTGCGATGGGCAATGGCAGCTGTCTGCACTATGAACCAACACTAGCACCCAACTGGACAGTGCTAGGAGTTAAGTCCAAGCCACTGAACGAATGATGGGGAGCTGTCTCCTGCTTTGTGTTGCGTGAATGCGTGAGATTCGACTTCCCCTCGACGACAAGACTGCGACCATGGCTCCTGCGATGTCACTCTTGAGCGAAGTGCTGTTCTTGTCGGACCAGGTAGAACCTAAACCATGAGCGCTGTCTCTCCATACCTCCATGTAACCTGGCTGCTGCAATGTGGCTCGCTGTGACGCTGGAGGCGTTTCTCCGTCATGCCTGTAGCTTGTTTTGATTCTTTCTGGCCACCAACTGCCATCTGATATCCCGTTGCCTGACAGCAGCATGGCCCGTCACAGACACGGTCGTTCTCCAGCCAGGAAAAGCACGCCTTGCCATCAAGCCCCATGCCGTCATTCTGCTGCCCGGCCGTCTGCTTCCCATGATGACCGCACTCCTTTGCGGACCGACTTTATCCCTTCCTGGTTACAAAACGTGCAAACAAGCTACTATGACTCTTTGCTGGAAGTTCCTCGGGAGGCGAGCCCTGCCGATGCTCCAGAGACCTCATGGCATCCGAATGGCATTCCGTATGTTCGCATTCCGTCTACCCATGATGCTGGGAGATACCAGTCGTCGGATCTCTTTATACAGGACAGCCCGTCACCAGCGCCTTCCGCTATCCAAACGGGTGGACATCACCATCACGAGTCCGATCTTTGCAGTGGCTACGGCAGGATCTCAGTCGACAGAGGAGGAGGTCATCGCTCCAGAACCACAACCTCGACACCACCGCCCGCTTCAGTTGTAAAAGACGATGCTTTCGAGAAGCGGCTCAGGCGAAAGACTCGAAAAGACCGCTACAACACAGTCAAGTCGAAAGACGCCGTGCCCACGAAGAAGCAGGCGAAGAAGCCTTCCACGCGAGTATCTAAATCGGGAAGGCTGAGGTCAAGCCGGGAGGTCATGGCCAACTTCAAGTCCAGCGCAATTACGAATCCAAACGAAAGAATCACGGTGCCTCTCCCCTCCCCTTTTCTCCTGCCAGGATCGATCACTGATGGATTACGCTAACACTCCATAGTTGAAATCTACTTTCACTCCTGGGCTGTTCGTCAATGGTAGAGGCTCCGCACCGGGTACGTTCATTACAAGTCAAGGCGAGCCTACTATATCTAACAATGTCTCCTCAGTGGCGGATCTAGTATTCAACGAGATACCCCCACCTGACGAAGATAGCGAACCATTCGAAAGAAACCGATCGTCTAACTCGAGATTGAGAAAATCGAAAGAAGGGAGGGCCCGCCAGGAAGAAATCGAATATCTCACCAGTGCATCGAAGCGCCTTAGAGAAGATTACCCGGCTCCAGAGTATCTGGGGAGCAGATCTGTCTCCATACTTTCTGGCGGCGATTTCCCATCCGTCCAACGGTCGAGCACTGCTGATGTCATCGACGACGAAGCAGCCGCAGGGGACGCTGGCCTCATGCCACGTCATGGAGGTCTTGACGGCGGCGGTGCACCAGACCAAGCAGGGAATAGCCATAGATTGCGGCCGTTGCATGATGACCATGAACTGCAAAGTCACAAGGTTTGCGATTGTGCTGCAGTCAACGAGGCCCCTTTCTTGGATTCAAATATCCTGAACACCCACGCTCCTGCGGACGGCGATTCTAGACTGAAGGACCAGAAGAAATCCCCTGAGGAAGAGCCAGAGATCGAGCCTATAGTGAGCCGAGGCGAGCTCAAGTCTTGTGGCAGCCAGACAGTCAAGCTTCTAGACTACCAAGACAAGGGCGTCATGGTGAGTCCCCGGATGTACCAACCGACTGAGATACGCAAACAAGACGGCACGGATAATGGAAGTCAACCGCTGTGCCCAGACGAGGGGGATATACCTCATGTAGGAGCAGAGCCACAATGCCCGCACGCTATGCCTCAGAGATCAATTCTTGGAGCCGACCAACAAGCAGTGTCTCCGGATTACAAAATTCCGGGGATAGGCATCCCTAGTACTAACTGCGATATTTACGGATATCCCACCTACGTGCCCGGGATTTCTGCAAGTCTGGACTTTGGAGCAGTTGCCAAAGACGCTCCCTACCATTACAGTGGCCCGTCTCCAGCTTGGTTTTTTGGCAAACCGAGCTCCCAATATCCATTGCTGACCCTGGATCCATATTCAAACCCAGCTTCAACACTTGTGGATGATCCCGGGATGTCTGCATCTTCCGATACGCAGTCGAGAAATACACGCTACCCAGGCATACTGCCTCAGCCTACCGGTTCTCGCCAGGGTTTTCAGATATTCCAGGAGGCTAACCAAGACTTGGATTTCTTTTGCACAAATGCCTTGCAGGATGATGAAGATGTACCGGGAGAGTCTCTCACAGAGTATATTGAAAGAATGGAGCATGAAATACTCGGACCCGACGAAACATCTTCTTTGGGCACAGATGATGGGTTGCTTCCACCGCAACCAATATGCCATGACCGAGTTCCAGACGTGCCACACATAGTTGACGCACAATACACAGACGGTTCCCTTCACAGAATGGCATCAGATGGGTTACTTCCTCCGAGAGGCCTAGCGCGACAACCTGTTCGTGAAGAACTTGGCTGGCCTTCTCAACAATATCAGTCGCTTCCACGGCCAGAGAATCTCGAGGGCCTCGATCACAGTATAAGATCAGAAATGGCGTCCTTCTGGCGGCCAAATTATATGATGTGGTGCTAATCGCCCCTGAGGATGTTCAGCCATCTTGTTTGTTAGCATTCTGGACTGCGGTCGAACGCTACTGAACTAACTATTCCGGCTCTTGGTCCTTCCACTGTTCTCTAATATCTTGGACTCGAATTCCACATTGCTCAGCTTTGGCTATTATTGAGTGGGCTTTCCCTACAACTGGGGCATCAATCATCTTCCCCTCAAGAGTCCACGCACCACGTCCAGCAGCGGCGGCCTTTTCGTCAGCAATGGTGACGCGAACGGCCCACTCGACGTCTTTCATGTCAGGAGCAAACATGCGCTGTACAACATCTAGCTGCCCAGGATGAATACACTGCTTGCCGTTGAAGCCCATGGCTTTTCCGCCCTTGCATTCCTCCTCCAGTATCCGGAGTCCATCATCGCCCCGATATGAAGTACAGACCAGGTCAATGGCGCTAGGGAGATTGTACGCTCGAGCTGCAGTGACAATGGCTGATCTTGCATAAAGGAACTCCGTCAGAGAAGGTGTTCGGGTTATCGAAAGGTCAAGTGCAAAGTCCTCGGCCGCAAATATCAAACCGCTCAGAAAAGGGGAGGCCTTGCAGATGGAAGAGAGATCCATGACGGCCCGAGCGGATTCGATGAGTGCGATAATTTTGATTGGGTTTGTTGAGCCATCCTCGTGACGCTCCGGGGCAACGTGCCGCAGCACATCAGTGACAAAGGTCAGGTCGGCAGCTGAGTTGACTTTGGGCACGACAATAGCATCAAGGTGCTCGGCCGATGACAATGTGGTCAGGTCGTCAAGAGCAAAGGAAGTTGAGACAGCATTGATTCGAACGGCAAGCTCTGAGATAGCAGAGGGACGTGACTTGAGGCTGGAGATGTGCTCCTTTAACTGGTTCCGGGCATTTCCCTTGTGGGAGGGAGTCACTGAGTCCTCCAGGTCATATGTGACATTGTCTGTCGTCAAGCCCAGGGACTTGGAGAGCATCTTTTGAGAAGACGCCGGGACTGCGCGCCAGTATCAGTTAGAGACCTGCTTATTTCAACCACGGACATGAGGAACAACCATATAGCAAGGAACGGCGCAGAATAGAGGAAGCTCGTGCAGCCATGATGACGCTCGTAGGGATCCGTGGCTTCAGAGTGGAGGATGAATAGATTGGAATGTTCTATCGGTATATGTATCCGGTCCCCGCGCTTGGTGGCGTCTAGAATTACATGCGGAGGAGAAACGGGGGATTTATAGAGCTGATGATGATATCAGGAGTTGTTGAGCACTTCAGTTGATGGATGTCATCTCTCGGAGTGGCAGTGGACTGTCCACAAGGTACGTTGCGCACTAACAGGCGCAGCCACAAATTCGTCGGCCACTTGCGCGGGGCCTTTGTGCGAGTAATAGCCGAGGACTACCCTCAGCGACCCCACCATGGCCGGATCATTATAGCTCCATCCCTGATGCTGATGAGCTACGGTAGCTTGATCGCGAAGCTTCGTAGTTGCGTTTCCTCTGGATGACGACGAGCCCCACGACATAGACGACGACGAAACCACGAACGACCAGATAGACGTCCGCCCGATCCTCGCGCCTTTTTCAAGTCTGACCAGACATTCTCGAACTGTCGAGCCGAAACGTACCAACCTTTATCGAATATCATTGTTGCTGCTGCTATGGAAGAGGCCGCGCAGACACAGCCCGCTCCCGGAGCGCTGAGTTGGCGGCTCAGTTCGCATCCTATTACGCTCTTGACGTTTCTGGGCTTTCGAATATGTCGGTGGCCAAAACTCCCCTCCTCTTGGAACCTCTGTCGTTGAAGGAGTTGGACGTGAGGGTTGGAGCGACAGCGAACCGAAAGCTTGAGAGCTTGCCATGTTCCCTAGGCTGACGACGGATTTTGTGTAGCGAGCGTGCTTATATACTTTCTCGGATTATGGATCATCAAGAGCATGTACGTTTTCTCAGCGCGAACGCTCCCACCCCTATTCCTTCCTTGATATACCATATTTTGATTGGGATTCAAGTCTAATAGGTGGGCAAAAAAATCCAGGATCATGATCTTCATCATCACAATCCTCCTCCTCGCCGCCGACTTCTACTACCTCAAGAACATCGCGGGCCGGCGCCTCGTCGGCCTCCGGTGGTGGAACGAGGTGGACCCGTCGACGGGCGAGTCGCAGTGGGTGTTTGAGAGCCTGGAGCCTGGCACGCGGCAGATCAACCCGACGGACAGCCGGTTCTTTTGGCTGGCGCTGTACATCCAGCCGCTGTGGTGGGTGCTGATGGCGGTGCTGGCGGTGATAAGGCTGCAGTTTCTGTGGCTGCCTCTTGTTGGTGAGTTTCTTNTTTTTTTTTTTTTTTTTTTTTTTTTTTTTTTTCTTTTTTTCTTCGCCTTTTCCTTTCAACTGTTTTGCCTCCCGATCTGCCTTTTCTGGGTTGGGGGAGTAAAGGGGGGGTTATGGATTTGAGAAAGAAGAAGGGAAAGCTGACGGTGGTTGTGTTTTTAGCGATTGCGCTGGCCCTTACGATTATCAACACACTGGCGTTTTCCCGCTGCGACAAGTTCAGCCAGGCGTCGAATTTCGCGGGCGGTGCTTTTGGGTCGACGAATTTGGCGGGGAGCATCGCGAGCAACTTTGTCAGCCGCATGTTCCGAGTGTAATGCCGTGTATCCAATGAGGGAGAAGGGGGGGGAAAGCAAACGACTGTGAGCGGGTTGGAGGGATGGATTCTAACAGTCATCATATGCGCGATATTTGCTCAAAGCTCAAGAGCGTTGGAAGCAATGGGGAGGCTTAGAGTGCCGTACGCTACTGCTACCCAGATGGTCTTTGAGGAGCAAGTTCCTTGAGGAGCTAGCAAAATGCTTGTTTTGGGCTCGATGGCAATGAGTTACTAGGTTTACATGCCCGAGCGCTGTTCATAACTGTCTTATCTCTCTCACAAAGATTAGCGCATTATGCGAAAAGGGGGAGATCAGCATTTCTTTGTTTCTCTACCTATTTAAACATCCAGCGAGCGGCGCCCTCGTGCTACTATGAAGCTGCTAAAACGAGCGCAGAGGGTATATATATATATATATATATATATATACATCCGAGATTACAAGAGAAAGAGAGAGGGGCCTATAGTGGGAACTAAACCAGATTCCAACGTCATCGCATTCGTTCCCAGTCATCTCAGCCCAAATGTTACGAGACAATAAGGAGGTCGCCAAAAGGTTTGATATCATGAGTGCGTGACGCCCTCTGCTCTTCGTGTGAGATCCCGACTGTCGCAGAAATAATGACATGGAAGAATATTACCAGCTTCACAGATGAAATGCGGCCACGGGGATGACTCACCATCCCCCAACTTCCCGACAAGGGACACAAAAGAAACAGAGAAAAGCTGACTACCGTCTCAACCCATTCAGCCCTTTTAATTTTGGGGGAACGCCTTGTATAGTTACTCACACCAAAGGAGGTCTAGCTGGACGTCCTTCGCGCCGCACGCTCAATCTCGGCGTCCAGATGCCGCTCCTCCTCTTCCAGCCGCAGGATATCGGCCTCCGTCATGCCCTCCTCGACGAGATGGGCAATGTTGCGTGCCCTAGCGCCCGACGTAGCAGTACTAGGGCGTTCGTCTTGAGGAGACACTGGGTCGGCTGCGCTGGTCCCTGCGGCGTGTTGGAGAGGTATCGGTAAGGCACTCGAGCCGGAAAGGTGCCCGATTGCTCGGCTGTTGTCGTTGTCGGAAAAGGGCGAGATGACGGGCGATTCAACGACGGATGGCCGGGCCTCCTTGGCGGCGATGAAGGAGCTGGTGGTCTGGTGGGTGGCATTGTAGCCTGCGTCGAAGTGGCGTCTCCGGCGGCGGCGCAGGAGGAACCACGCCAGGCCGGCGATGAGCAGGATGCCGACGATGGAGCACGCCACGGCGATGCCGGCGATGGCGCCCGTGCTGAGCCCGCCCCCGCCTCCGCCTCCGCTGGCTCCGCTACTGCCGCCTCCGATGCCGTTGCCAGTGTCCGAAGGCCCGCTGGTCGGGAGGCTGGGGTTGCCGATGGAAGTGGTAGCCTCGCCGCCTTGCTTGTCCTGGTTGTTGTCCGTTGCCTCTCTGGCAAAGGCCTCCGAGTCAAAGGGTCCGTTCGCAACGGTGAAGACGCCAGATTGTGTGAAGCCCTCGTCGCCGCTTTGTGTTTTCCAGTCAATCTTGATCACCATCTCCCTCGTATACCACTCGCCTGAACTCAACCCGGGGTCTGTGAGGTTGAGCATTGCGTCCGAGGGATTCACTACCGCCCGTGTCAGCCTTGTTCCTTCTCTAATTATATTCATGGTCAGAGCAGAGAGTCGTCCTGATGCAATGTAGACGAGGGAGGGCATCATACGCTTGGCAAATTCGTTCCCAGGTGTGCTGTCGCCGAATTTGGCGTGGGCAATGACACTCGCTTGAGATACATCAAAGGCATCTCCCGTACTGACTTTCCTCCCGTACCAGAAAATGTCGAGCAGCGTCGTGTTGCTCTTTGCATATGTCCACGCAAAAGTCTTTGTCTGGGTCTGAGTTGAAAAGACGCGGCCAGTGTTATTGGATCCGAAGTTGGTCTTGTCGTTGAACACGAGCACCTTGGGCGCGGCTAGCGAAGAGAAGGAGTTGGTCGGTGAAGCACTCGGCAGGATATTCATATGTGAGGACGTCGACGTCGGCAGCATGCCTTGAGCCTCGCTGCTTATGCTGCCGTCTCCTGCACCCCCCGCAGGGCCGCCAACGCCAGGACCATTGTTGGGATCGACGCCTTCAGATGGCAGCAGTGAGAAGACAGTGGAAGTTGGCACGATTCCAGTGGCCAAGCCCGCCATGGAGAACGGCTTAGTGAGGCTTCGAGCGGGTGTAAAAGCGGTCTCCCAGGTTGATTCTATGGGTGGTGTAGCAAGACTGCCCAACTAGCTAGTGCCCGACACCAACATCCGACGGCACGACGAGCAAGTAACCGGAATAAGGAGCAAAGCCGGGAGGGAGCAAAAAGGAAGCAGAAAGGAGAAGGAAAAGGAAAAGAAGGAAGAAGAGGAAGAAGAGAGGAAGAGAGAATTAACTGGGGGGGAGAGGTGGTGTAAGTTGGTGATAGCGGGTTCGTCAGACACACAACAGCGAGAACGAGGCGCAAGCCGCACGAGAATGTGAGATGTCAGACCGGGGGTAACAGCGGCCGCGTATAAAATCGCAGGACTAGCTGCCCAGGCCTTGTCGATTATTGCTCGCTTCGTCTGCACATGGCTCAACGGGCTTCCTGATTCCATCGTTCGTCTTGCCCCTCCTCAGACCACTCATGATTCCGGGGGTTCTGCTGCAAGCCATGCCGTGGCCAGTGACTTGTGATAGCATTGTCGCCCATGCCACGTTCCTCCATCGAGGCGGGTTTGTGTTGCGTTTCTGCTACGCTGCGGTTGCGCTGGCCTGGTGCAGCGCCAGATCAAACTCGGCTACCCCTGCTCCCCCCCGGTCCCTTTGGCGTCCACTCCGAGCGAAGGGCAGAGGAAAAGATGGTGACGGGCGAGTGGGTTGGAGTGGGCTTGGCCTGGGCCGGATGGATGGGGCCGCATGAGGCTGTCTATATTTGGCATCCTTCAAGTCGTCTCCGTACACCGCATGTGCAAGTATATATAGGTACAGTGAAGGGACGCAGATGGAATCGCTCCAGCCGCTTACTCGGCGCTGACAGGAAAACCATTGCAACCGGGGTTGAGCGGAGTCTGTTGTGTGATGATGTTGATCAGCGCCTCTTCGATCTTCTCTTACATGCTACATTTGGGGGTTAGTAGTAGAAGAGTCTTTCCGTTATGGAGTACTTACATAGACAAAAGCTGCCGACCGCATTCACAGCAACAGATGGTTAACTTGCGGTCCTAGTACAAGTAAAGTAATCATGAGAGACCACGGCATGAAGCAGAAGCCCGCTCCCAGCCCAGGCAGTGCAACAAGGACGAGGACGCATATCGAAGGAGCTGCTATTCCTGATGGTAACCCAACAAACGACCTCCACCCACTCCAGAGTAACAAAACCCTGTTTGACGGGATTGGCCCTGGAGCTCTATCACCCGTTGGCTGATTTTTGATTCATGGGTTCCGATGGAGTAGCGGAGTGGCGTATTGGTTGGGTTGGGCAAGCCCCTTGGGCCTATGGAGTGCCGGGTGAGGCTGAAGGGGGACTCCACTGCGGCTGACTAGGGCGGACATGGGGGGGAGTCGTGATGGAGAGTGGCTTGGCATCTGCCTTATTGTTCGGTAGGTGTGCGGAAGATTGGTGCGAAGAGAGGCTGTTGATTGAGTTGTCGTGTGGTGTTTTCGTCGTGTTGAAGTTGGTGGTTTGAGGCTGCCTGTGAAGGAGATTGGAGGTGCTCGATGATTAAGTGACTGATACCTGAGGCAGCAAGAGGACGCTGGTGCTATCGGGTACTTGGTACCCTGATATTGCGGACACTGGAGAAAGAAGTCACACCTCATCTGCACAGGTTGAAGATGCCCCCAATTGAGGACGTACAACCAGAAGATTCCCAATACATCAAACGCAGTGTCGATTGGCCAAAAGCCCGTCCATGCCCAGGTCTAGCGAATGCGCTATTGCATGTGGCTTGGAAACAGCCTGTTTCAATGCTTGTTACACATGATGCCCAAAGGATGTAGAGGGTTGAACCAAGCACAGCCGAGAGGATTCTGAGAGGCTGTTGATGCGCCCTTGACCATCCATGAGCAAAAGGGCATCGGACAGAAAGTAATAGGATCTCAGCACGAGTTGTATAGCCATGAGAAAGACGTGGCACGATGGGTTCGAATCAAGAGATTGCCTGTCTTATTCTTCTTCTCTCGCCTTTTCCTCCGTCGTCTTTCTAGAAACAACCCTCTAAGCTGCCTCGTCTCCAGTCAATTATACAGTCCCAAACATACAAGAAATCTGCAGCACATCGAACCCCCTCTCTATACATGTATAAAAAAGCTCATCAGAGTAAAAGTAGAAAGAAAACTCACATCCCATCCATTCATCATCCATTCAATTAAGACCCCTCCGACATGGAGGAAAAAGAAGGTCAAGGGTTGACTCGCACGCAGTTTGGACATGGTAGGTATTTTTACCCAATTCCAATGATATGTGTCAAGATGATGCAGGCAAAGAGCAGAGAAACAGATCAAAGCAACAAAAGTCTTTACGCAAATGTCATGGAAATCTCCTGCTCCTTACCAAAGTCATCGTCGTCCGGGTCGTTCCAGGGGTCGGCCAGTGTCATGGTTGGCAGTGTGCTAGCCGTCTTTACCACCGGTCTGCTCGGCTCCTCGTCAAACGCGGAATGACGGCGCCCAGGCTCCTGGAAAGACGTGTCAAACGTCATTTGAATCTCGTCATCGTGTGTATCGGGCTCGTAGAGATACGGCGACGGAGAAGGGCGAGTCGTCCGAGTGCCCAATGTAGAAGCAGGCTGCTCTCGCGTGCCGTTATTCGAGAAACGCAATGGCAGCACATCCGCACTCTTTGATGTCTGCAATGATCCGTGGGGCTCCAGACCAGCTCCCCGTATCGGCGTCTGAGGCGATGAGGCGGGCGAATAGTCAAGCTTCATCGGTGGGAGCGTAGACTTGATCTCCTTGACTTGTATCTCCTCTGCACCGTCATTCTCGGCTTCCTTGGCAAGCTCAGCGCGAATGGCATCAATGTCGAACAGCACACCGTAGTTGTTGCCATCCTTGTCTTCGGTCTTCTTCCCGTCCTTGGGTGAATTCTTGCCCGTGTCTTCGTAAATCTCCCATTCTTGCCGCTCCCCCTTGCTGCGCCGTCCGAAAAATCCAAACTTGCTTGTCCTCTTGGCCGCTTTGCCCTCCTTCTCCAACGCTCTACGTGCTTCTTCAATCTCGTTGATAAGCTCTCGCTGCCGCCCTTGGTGGTCATCCGGGTCAGGGTCTTCGATTTCGGAGAACTCCTCGCTGGTGACGACCCATCCGCATCTCATGAGGAGCGAAGGCATGGCCTTACGGTATTCCATATGACCAGCCACGAGGTCCGTCACGTCAACATTTTCTACCCACGGGCAGTCGTCCAAGGGGGCCAGTCCGGCAATCCGCCTGATGCCGCCGTTTGTCAATCGAAAGAGATAGCCGAGGATCCAGTCATTGCGGTTGAATCCGTTTACGAAGCGGCCAGAAACCACGGACCGGGCCTTGAGATACTCGTCTTGCTTGGCCACAATGGGCGATCCAAACATGTAGACGTTCTGAACGAGCCCAAACGCACCCTTCCTCGCCAGCTCTCTCAGACAAGAGAAGATGACTCGGGCGCCGAGCGAGTACCCGACAAGGGTGATGGGCCGCGTCCCCAAGCTACGTTCTATAAGCGAGTCGGCCAGGATAAGACCTGCCGCCGTTGCACGGTCGAGAGACACCGCCCAGGGGTTATCGATGAGATAGGAGAGTTTTGTCAGGACCACGGGCAGCTGAATGGCAGCCATCAGACTGACGAGGATAGTGCTGCCCAGGACTTGTTGGAGCCCTTGTGTGAGTGCCTAGAGGGGTGATTAGCCTTTGCAGCAGATATCCCGGTCCAACTCTGATAGTAAGCTTACCTCGGTAGCCAGAATGTTGATAGTGTCACCCATGCTCCGGAGCATTTCTGGTTCCCACAGCACCGAGTAGATGTCACCCATGATGGGGTCGACCGTACTGAACGGCAAGCGGACGTCGTCAACCTTTCCCGTGAGCCAACCGGACACAGTGACAATCAGGTTGACGCGCTTGTTGTTGTGGAGAGGCCGATACTCAAAGGTCTTGACAGCGCCAGTTCGGCGACCGGCCGCCCTGCCACCAATGACACCGCCCGAAGCCGCTGCGCTGGATGTGATGATGGCAGCGCCTCCAGCTCCAGCTAGGAAGCTGCTCGTACCCGTCACCCCGATGGTCGTGAACCCAGCGGCCAACCCTGCTCCAATGACGGGGGCAAGCAGACCAGCCGAGAGTCCAATGACAAGCCCACCGCCCACAGTCGCAAGGCCCATCATGATGTACCTCTTCTTCAGCGCCATCTTTCTCCGGTGCTCCATGTGTTCTTCTTCGTTCCAGTTTTCCTTTTCAGCTGCTTGCTGCATCTCCAATGCATCCGTTACCCTCTTTTCGAACTTGCAAATGTCTATCCATGAAATGCCCAGGCTCTTTCCGACTCGCTCCAGCAGAACTCTTGAGCGAGCATCATATACCGAGTCCGCAATCAGTATCAGGAACAAGTCGCACAACACTGTCCATCGCAGGTCAATGTCAATCTTCTCCGTCGTGGGCATCTGCGAAGGCGTCTTGACCTCCGGCAGCTCCTCGCCGCTGTGTGTCTCGTACGGGGGCGGCATCTCAGCAGGTTTTTCCTCCTCGGAATACGACGGTGGATAACGGCTGGACCTAGGGGTCCCCAGCCTCTTCTCTTCCGCCATTGGGTTCTGAACTCTGGAATTGGCAAGAAGGGCTGCCGTGAGATCCTGAGCCATGACGCCGTGTTCTGCGAGCTGCTCAATCATGATCTGCTCGGCATCGCTAATGTCCATGTGGGAGTAGAGCCGAATCATCATCTTCTGACCCCACATCTTGACGGCTTCGGCACCCATGAGGACCTGCCTTTTGGCAGATTTTGGCAGCGGTAGGTTTTCAGCGTCTTTGACCATGTTGACGATTTCCAGGCGGACAACGCCGACGTACGCGATCCTCTGTCCCTCGGTGAGGAGGTCCTTGGTGGCCTGCATTTGGGACACGGCGTCCCTCGCCTCCTCATCTTCGCCTATGGAAGTGCCGTTGGGGTTCTTGAATAGGTACTGCGTGTGCTCGTCCATGCTCGTCGCCGACTCGGCGTCTTCATCCATAATTACTCGTGTGTATCCCTTTCCGGCACCGCCGAGACCCGCGTAGCCATAAGTTTCATCCTCATCTGCATCGTGCTCCCGTGCGATCAAACGGTCGTCGTCGTCATACATGTCGTATCTGGCGTAGGAGGGCATTTCCTGCCAGCCGCCATCATCGTCTTCATCCTTCTTCTTCTTCTCCTCCCCCTCCTCCTTTTCTTCTCGTTGCAAGAAGTGTTGATGAGAGAATTCCGAAATGCCCTTGCCACTAGCAGGGCTGGAGAAGCTTCGGTCTCGATTGTGTGTCCGGTCGAATCCTTCGGGTGACTTCGCCTGGAGGTACTGTTCGCTCTTTTCGGCGCTCCTCAACGGGGTCTTTGGTGTAGAAGGCGTCTCAAACGTAGGGTTTCCTTTGGCCGGAACTGGGGTAGTGGGAGGCAGCTGTTGATCTTCTGTCGGTGATGAGCTCACGGCCACTTGTCGTCCTGTCTCGTTCTCGGTCTTGGTCTCTGTGCTGTCTGTCTGCTTCGGGGGCGACGCGGCATCTGCAGATGCCGTCTCGTGTGTGGACTGTGCACCCTTGGAGCCAGCGTCCTCTGAGTCGCTGCCTGATATGCGCCCGTCCTCGCCGCCGGCAGCTTCCATTGTCCTTTCGAGTCCGTTTTTGGATCTGTCGCGATCATTTCGGGTCTCGTTCCCGCCATCCGCATCGCCTGTCGCATCTTGGGTCGCCGCGTCCGTCGGTTCCGCCGCCGGCGGGGGTATGTATCGCTTGATCGGGAGCCCAAAGTCGTCGACGTCGGCCACAGCAGTCGGGGCCGCCGCTGCCGTGGCTTCTGCGTCCTTGCCGGCCATTGTCACAGCCCCAGGATATGCTAGGAGGGGTTGCTGGGAATCACATCCACATCCACCTTGTCGGCGCGCACGAGGGGCATGGATGGGACGTGATGTGATGGGGGGGGGACGCGAGAGTCTCTGGGAGGAGAGACAGAAGACGACGACGAAGCTGTCCCTTCTCTTCCTGCTCGTCTTCTGCCTCGTTGGATGCTGGCGGCCGTAAAGAAACAGAGAGCGGTGTCGCAAGAGTGGTGATGTGGTTACGTCGTTAGATTAAATTTGGCGGCCCCCCCGGGCTAGCGGGAGGGAGAAACGGTGCTGCTTTCGGGCTGCAAATTCCGGCGCTGCCACACCCAACGACGGCTTTGAGCGCTTGGTCAGTGTTGTCTTAGTTGGCACAACAAACCAGCAGAATGGCGGTATTTCCGGGGAATGGCGTTGCTGTTTCGGTAGCAGTAATGGCGGGAATCCTGCAAATGTTGGCGATGCAAGCTGGCTGCGGAGTAGCAGTGACCGAGTGGCTCGCATTCGTATTTCTGTCTGGGCGTGGAGGGGGATCCTGCTAGGCCGGGAGTCGTAAGACGACCGGGATGATTCAAAGGCTGTCTTGTCTATCCTATCACGATCCGCAAAAGCATCGAGATGCGTTAACGACGAAATGATCTGACAGGACCCCATAAGGTAGGTAGTGCGCGCACTGCCCCATACTTTGTACTATCAAGTCTGTCCTCGTAAGCTAAACCTTCTTCCAGCATGACGACACGAGACGAAGACACGAGGAATGGAGTGAGTGAGTATCTAATTGACTTCTCATGTCTTTCATTATACTGTCTCAGGCCGTCGCCCTCTGCTGCTTCGAGACTCGAGATAAATTGGCTTCCTGCAGCACCCAACACAAGCTGCATTCCATTGACTCCTTTCTACACACAGAAGCAGCGTGAGGCCTTCACATATGAGGCACCCGCAACCATCATTTCACCATCAGTCCGGCGCAGCGCAACAGTCGTATGTACAAAGGTAAAATTTACAATCGCTTCTACCTGCCGTAGCCAAATGCTAGTTATCACATGATTATTACAACTCCATGCTCATACCCGGGACACTCTCGATGCCCTCGACGAAGCATCACAGCGAGTCAATCTGCAATGCCTCGCTCATCATAAAAGCAGCCCTTCAACTCTCTTCCCCGGCATTGCTCGGGGCTGCCGCAGCCGGCTCTGAAGCGCTCGGCGCATCCGCACCTTGTGACTTGGTCTTCTTCCTTCGCTTCCTCTTTGCCGGCGCATCTGATGCAGCCTCTGGCTTCTTGTTCGTATCCTTCTTGGGTGTCTGCTGAGGCTTCTTCTTTTTCACGGATAAAGGATTCGCTCCCTTGACGCCTCTGTTCTTCTTGGGCTTCTTCTCGGTCGTGGGTGCTTGTGTGACTTTGCTCCGTTCGCCGTCTTCGTCATCGCTTTCGCTGTGATCGCCATTTTCCGCGCCCTCGTCTTTCTCTTCACGTTTCCGCTTGCCAACCGTTTTCTTAATCTCCGCCCTGAACTTCCGTCTCTCCTCTCGCTCTCGGATCTGCACGCTCTCGTCCGCCATGGGCTCCAGAATCATGACGCTCCGCTTGATGTAAATCAACGGCACTCCTCTGATTCCACGCAGCATTCTTCGGACATCCAGATTCTGGCTGGCAACCACGTAGCGATGTTTGTTTTCGCCTGTTGACTTGGGGTCTACAACAGAGCGCAAGCACTCTATCGTCTCGAGTGGTTTGGGGTATTCGTCAGGGTGGTGTCCACAGCGTCTTCGTTCAAATGTCTTGGCCAATTCAATCGCCGCATTGCCGCCGGGCTGGTCTTTGTCTGCGTAGAGTTTTCGAATCTCGCATTGGGTGATTACTGGCAGAATATGTGAGTAGTTGTCTGGGTTCAATGGCGCTGCATTACTCACATATCTTGACTTTGCCGTGAACTGTGCTCTGCAACCTAGCCGCCAGATCCATGGTACATTTATTCGCATCCTTGACCATTTCTGCGTCCACTGTAGAAGAAAAGTGTCAGTCGCAGTCAATAAGAACCTCTCCACTCGTGCTTGAGACGAACCTAGAACTTGATAGGGTTCGCGAAAGCCAAACGTCATGGAGAATTGCTCCATGAGCTTGCGATACTGCTTCGACCGCTTTCCTCTCATCTTGAATATTGGTGCTCCGGCGGATTCAGACTGGTTTCGGCAGTTGAGGTCAAGCAGCAAGAGTCTTCGTAGCAGCAATCAAGTGAAATCCCATCAAATCGAGCTCAGTCCCAGCTTGGAAAATAAATTTCTTATCGTCAGAGTGGAGCACGTGCGATAAAGGACTTCGAGATTCACGAGGTGGGGCCGCTCTACACGACCCACCCTCTGCACCACCGCCGAATTTAGAACTTGACCTCCATCCAATGGTTCAGTCTCTATAATGGCAATTGAAACACTTTGACGACTTGGACTGATATGAATTGTCAATTGGTTTTGCTACGTGTATTTGATATCACTTCTCGCCGGTAATAGGATCGGGATGAATGCCCTCCCTGTCCATCATCATCACCAATTGCCCAGACCCAGTATTTCTGGTAAACTCGCTGAGTAACTCGAGTCCATAACAGAATTGACAAACGCCAAAACTTCGATTCCGGATATCAGGCGCCAGATTTGTTCAACACCGGGCGCTGCCCAAATCACCATCTTACTCCCCTTCGTCTCTAACGCATAATGCGGCAACGACGCTGATGTCGTCCAGCTTTCCTGTCAACATGTCAGTGTGTGCCTCGCAGTTGAGAAGTGTTTAGAGAATGAACGAACGAACCTCCCTCGCTGGCTAAGCCCTCCTCAATGGCATGTTCCATAAACGGACTCTCTGCATAAGGATCTAGAGCTACCGTTTTGGCAGCCGCTACCAGATCCTGAGCTACAATCGCCATTCCGCCGTTACGGCCGCCTCTGCGATCTGCTTTGCTATCAGCACCTACGCCTCTCCCAGCCTCCCACTCCTTTATGCTCTGGAAGACTCGAGCCGCAATCTCGTGTCCCCAGAGGTTGTCAATGACACCATCGCTCATGGCAAGAACCACGTCGCCCTCTTCCAGGTCTATCGTGTCCACCACCGCATTCTGCTTCGGCGTGTCGGGGCTATTCGTGCCGAGCTGGCGTGGACAGTCAAACCAATGCCACTGTTCTGTGGTCTTGAAGACGACTGCTTGGTCTCGAGGGCGGAGAACGAGGATCTGGCTGTCGCCAAGGTTGGTCACATGGAGAACAGGCACCGCAACTTGGCGCCCCGCGTCCGTCACCACTTTGTAGTGAAGTTGAGCGCCACACACTGTCGTCGTCCCCTGCCAGTTATGTGGCCCCGTTGCTTCTTGTGTTTGCTCGAATGCCGTCTGAAGAGACGCGATGGAGTCGGGCTGGTAGGCCTTTTGCTCGAACAGGTTCTGCGTCGCCTCGTCTTCGATGGCCGTTGCCCAGAAGTGCAATATCAGTCGCGACCACAACCTATCTGTCCGTCAGGGCCGTAATCCTACTGGACGGGGTGTCGTGCTACGAGAGGGGTTTACCCAGCATGGCCTCTGGGGCGCGCCGCCCACGCGCCTACGCCGTCGTTTGCACATATGAAATAGTCGCTAGCATATACAGCATCGTCACCGTTGGTGAGTCCCTTGATGAGTTCTCCATTCACAAACGCGCGGGCGCGACGGTCTCGGCTCTGGTGGTGGGTGCTCAGGGGATCGGAGAAGGATACGGATGGAGGGGACAGGAAGGGCGGCGGAAACGGCCGCGGCGATCGCTTCGCAAACAGCGCGATGCCCGTCTCAAAGCGAAAGGGCGATTTCCCGTAGGGCGATGGCGGCTGCGATGGCGGCTGCGACTGCGACGCTGCAGAGACGAGGCGTCCCTCCCAGCGGCCCCGCCATCGCGGGCCTGCGAAGCACTTCAGACGCGATGAAGATGTCAGGAAACTCGCCAACGGTGGAGAGAGTGATGTGCGCATTCCCAACATGTGCAGCAAACGCCAACCTGTTGGGCCGCTGAGCACAGCCTGGGGGCGGATTCCCGGATGCGAGCAGGTAGTTGTCTCGATGCCCTGGATCGGAGCTTACGACGGATGTGAAAGGCAGCAGGTTGATTCGCCGCACGTGATGATGTGATTGGTAAAGGTCCGTATGCGGAGAGCGTGGAGAAGGCACTGACAATGGCTGCCCTTTGAACCTTCTACGATGGCTTCGGATTCCTTGCCTACCTACCCTGCAAACGCCTGTTTCCCACATCGCAGGTGTCTCGACGAAACGTCGCTGGAGCATCGCCGCTGACATGTGTCTACTAGTATTTCTCGTTTGTCGAGATGTCCAATGTCGCTTAGCAGCTGCGAATTAGTAAGGTCATGATCCAGCTCGGCCTCGCCTGAGAATTGCAATTGCCCAAGCCGGCCTGCACGGCCAAATTGCATCGGACAATATCACGACCTCTCATTTCCGTGAAATGAGAAGAGGGCACCTCCGTTGAAGAAGGGGATCCGACAAGCCGAAGATGCCGTGCTTCGTAGCAGTCCCGAGATCACGGAGGGCACAACGTCAACGAGTTGCCACGAAGCCTTGATCAACCGCAGCTCAACGCACCGTCTTCCAATATCCAGCTGATCCCGGCAAGCGGATCAACAGGATCGAGGGTCTAATCGTGGGTCTAATCGTGGGAGATTGCCGCCCTTCCAAGGCAGAGCATCGACGACCAAATGGGTCGCGACCACGACTAGCATCGCAGCTGAACTTTGGTGCGATGCGACTAAGGATAGGCTTGGCAACCTGGGTGAAAAGGTGCGGAGCAGCAGCGATAACTTGATACGCAACATGCTTGTATAGTACAGGACATCGACAGCAGCACAACTGCATCATTCACAGAGGCGATCTCCCAACACCCAAGAATAGCCAGCCGCATGATGCACTTCAACTTCAACTGGGCCTCATTGACGTCGATTGAATGCAGCCCAGGCGGGTGATTGGATGGTGGCACCGGGTCCGAAGACGCACACCACGGAGGATGTGCTGGCTGGGAAACCGGGACGACGGGTTGCACGGCACCGCCTTGAGCAAGGCTTAGGCTTATTGTGACGCGTACAATGCGGGAGGATGTGATCTTTTCGTGCTCGTGCAGCTTCTGGGTGGCACCCACTGACAGATCGGTTCACGGGATACACCTGGCATGGTGGGTGTGTTACCAGAGGCGGTACATTGTGAGACACGGCGGGCCGGCATGTTTCGACTTTACGAAACAAATTACCATCATGGATGACTGCCAGATTGAAGCCCACGCATCTTCTTCTTTTAGGGGCCAGCATGACGTCAGGCTACGGTTTGGCAGCTGCTCTGACCTTGGCCTGAGGGCAACGATGTCTGGTGAGAGCCGGAGCCGGACCCTTGCCGTGCCCCATCACCATCGCCATCGTCAGCAGCAAGCATTCCATCATGTTGTCGTTACTATCCAGGAACTTCGTACAGTACCTGCAAAGAATAGCAGAGAATGTTTCCACAACCACGCAAACCATTTCTACTCGTACGCTTTCGTAATATGTGATACTCCCTCCTGCAGGCGAGGTAAGGTAGCAATGGACTCTTGGCAGCTTTTCTGGATTGGCATCTCGCTGGATGGATGCGCCGCCACCCCCCGGATCAGCAGCTTCTTTTCTGCAGAGCTCCATCAGCGGCGTAATTCCACATGCTTCACCGCAATTGGAGTCTGCCGCCGTCCCGTCCGGGGTGGAAGAGGGGAAGCACCGACAACTTGGAAGTACTGTAAGCGCTGACTTGTCCACACTCTCTTTTCCCTTTCTTGTGCCGTGTCGCAAAGTTGTGTCGTCTTCGGCTGTGGTGAGGCTTTGAACCAACAGGGGCTCATGGCTGGCTGTTGGTTCTTTTGAGCAGTCCCATTGGTAGGAGGGAGTTGTTGTGGGTTGACGTGCTTGGCTGCTGCGCCGCGATGGATGTTTCGGCTTACGGGAATGTAGCTGTAATACCGGTGAGAAGGTAAATCTGCCCGTGGAGCAATAGACGGCTTGGGAACTGGATAGTTGCCGCGCTCCGTAGTAGTGCTTTGGTAGCACAGCAGCCTCTGCCTATCTAGGCCAGATGCGGCCTTTGGCGTATTCAATGGAGTAGCATTGCATTGCATCGCACGGCCCGGAGAGGCTCGGCAGCTCGGGGAACGGAGGCCAGAGTTTGCGGGAGTTGGTGTGCCAATGTCGGAATTAGAACTGAGGCGAGAAAGTGCGAGTACTTATTTCATAAGGTAAGGTGATGTTGTGTACGAGATGCGAACAAGGCTGCGTGATAGGGTGCTAGGCTTTAAGCGAGCTCAAGGGGGCTTGGCTTTGAGGAACCTTGCACATAACTGAATGAATGAAAGAAAGAAAGGGAAAAGGAAAGCAAGAGAATGAACGAAGAAGAGAAATGATGTTGCTCCATCTGCTGTATGTACTGTACTCGTACAGGGCCAAAAGTAGAAACAACGTGCGTCACTTCAAGTTCCTGCATTGACGGCGCCTGGAGTGGTGTGACACGATGCATGACAATGGAGACGGACCGTGTGCCTTGAAGCCGCATGTCAAAGGCGGTCTGCAGTGACCGAGTCTGGCGAATGGGCGAGAGGCTACGGTAGGTAGCCAGTGGTGAAAGAGGGCGGCTAGCAATTGCCGCGGAACATTCTGTAACAAAGGTTAAGTTTCTGACACTGATTGAATGGGGAACGAACGGGAGCCTTTCATTCTTTGGCGCCCGGACAGAGCGGTTGGACAACGGACGCCGAGGCAGTTTGCTCTGGCGGGAAAGGCGCCGTGACCCTTGCTCGAGGCCTGACCGAAAGGGCCGCAAGAGTCTCCCTCTTTTGAGTGAATGAAGATGAGGGTTTAACATGATAATTGCGCATGGCTCCATCTCTGGCGGTGACTCGCAGGCATGCCGATGCACGAAATACTGGGTACGAAAGCAGGCGCCAATATCAATAATCTCTTCTAGAACGCCCACCAGTGATGACGCTACCGGGCACGAGATGACAGGCGTGCCCATTTAGAAGCCCTTTTTGTGCAGATGGGAAATGGGTTGAGCGCCGCCAACGTTGTGGTAGCAATACGATACGCTCAAAGCGCACAGTAAGAGCGTCGATATAGGGGGCTTGAGGACTCCACCAGCCTACTAAGCCACGGGGCATCCGGAGCTACAAGATGACAAGAGTCGCTCAAATTTACGGAGTACGGAGAGACTCTTTGGTCTGTTGAGGTGCTAGTACAGCATTACTGGCTCAGAGCCCCTTTGCGGGCGTAGACTTGCCGGTACATGCAAAGGGAGAGAAGAAACAAGAACAAACATACACGCACGGCTGCTCATTACGAGGTGAGAGCAAACCATCCCGACGGGAGATGTCCCGGAGCGCATGTATGGATTCCACGGACTCGGGAGTATTACTGTACCAGCAGCTGGACGAACAATATCAACCGTAGGCGCCAGCTTGGCCGTCCCCGTATTTGCGTGCATTATTGTACTTCATACCTCGGACAACTCTCGCACAGCCGGTGCGTCGACAAAGCGCGAGCTCCGTAGGTATCCGTAATGAATGAAGCAAACCCAGCTGGGGAAGGGGGAAAAAAAAGAATAAATTAAAAAAAAAAGGGTCTTTTTGAACACATGCCCATTTTCCGCCATGCTTAAATACTGGTTAGCCTCCCATCTGGTCCCCCCAAGCGTGGCTCTCCCCTTCTTGTCTGGGGAATGTGTCTCGTGGCTTGCCGCCTTGGCCTCTTCCGAACTGATGAACCAGCGACGTCGTCGTGACGATCTTGCGACTCTTGGGCGACCCAGGCTTAACGTTTGTTGGCGTTAGCGATCGCCTCAGGCTTGCCATCTAGTGGCGCCGCCGCCTCAGCTGCCCACTCTGCCGGTGACGTCGAGCATGCATGCTTCCCGATCGTTCAATCTGTTTTCTTGACAGGCCATCAGATAGTCTGACGGCATACCTGGGCGACTGACGTGGATGAGTTGAAGGAGAAGGAAGAGACAGGTAACGACTGACAGACACTCAAGGGGGGGTGCTACTGAGTTGTTGCTGCTTCTGCTTCTGGCCTGGTGACTGCAACCATTTGCTGGGGGGACTTTCATCTAGGCCCCTTGGCAAGCCGGTCTAGAGGTACCAACGGCATCCAATACGAATCTTGGCTCCCTCAAACAAGTTTGGGTACGACAAGAGGAACGGAAGACAAAAAGCACAAAAAAGGGCATCAGAGAAGCATTCTGAAACAGCTGTCAACGATCTGCAGGGCTGCTCCTATGTCGGCACAGCACAAGCAACCTTTCAGTTCCCATTCATCATCAGATCCAATCCAAGGTGAGTAAGATTTCCAATAGAATATTCCCAGTTTCCCCGTCCGCACCGTCGAGCCGCAGCCGCAGCGGTGGCTCGCCCGTTCTTGGTTCGGCGCCAAAACCCACCAACGAGCGGCGCAAACTCGCACGGCATGGCTTGCGACATTCCCGCCCGGGGCCAGTTGGCAGCCAGCAAGGAGGGAGGATGGAGTGAAAAGACACCTCCTGAGAATGATGGCAAGCGGAGCCCGGATTTTCCTTGCCTGTGTGCTTGGCTTGGCTGCTTGGCTCTGCCCTCTTTCTCTTGGGGTCTCTTCCTAGTCATGCTGTCATGCCAATCTGGCTCGACAGGCTCCGGCATATCCGCTCGTGCCCCCATTGAAGCCAGCCAGACCAGACAGCCCAGCGCTTTCCCAGCCGTGTGGATGAAAGAGGCAATTAATAGATATATAGTAGCAGCCGTACGACGCACCGCTCCCGCAGCCTGACCCTGCTTTTTTTTGTTACTCGTACATACGCCTTGGCCTTGCGGTTATTACTACTTCGTGATACCCTATTCAGACTCTTCGACAAGTAAAAAGACGACACCTTGCATCCGCGCGCATCATCGTCATCATCAGCAGCAACAGCAACAGCAACAGCAACAACAACAGCACCGACGCATCTACTGCCGCTGCAGCCCGGCCCAGGAGCAATACGATACGAGGCATCATATCGCGTGCTTGTCTCACGGGGGCCCGTCACTAGAGCGCACCCCCCGAGCAGACTGGCGATACGAGCCCCGGCTGCATTTCTCTTTTTGCGTCGACTCCGTTTATAAAGGGACCGCATCGGATTGCGTCGCTTCGTTGCCCCGGCATACTTATACGTCGCCCATCACCTCACCATCACCGCAACACCTCTACATACAACTTTTCTTGCTGTATCATCGCTCGCTCGCTTTTTCACTTTTTTTCTTCCCTTACACTGGACAACGCCGCCGCTGGCCGCCGGCCACGCCTCTCGCTGCTTCATTGATACCGAATTTTCCCCTTATTGTCGGCTTTTGTAGTATCGAATACTGCATTCCGTCGAAGAAACCACGGGAATCGACGAAGAAGGAAAAACGACTTCAGTTCATGATACCGCACACTCGCCGGCGCTCTCTCAAACTTCGACGTCAACGCTCTGCCTCACCCCCTTCCACCCTCTTCTAGATCGACCGCCCGACCGAGCACCAGCAACCCAGTCGCGCATCGCACCATGGGTCGCAATCGAGGTTCGTACTGCCCTATTCCCGTCTCGTCCTTTGTCCGCTATTTTCTGGCCTTTCGTCACAAGCACCAGCTGGACCCCCAGCAAGCTCCAGTTCTTCCCCCCCAGCACCCCAGCAGGACCCCTACCTCTTCCTCCAGTTAGTTCTGGCGCTGTCCTGGACCCTCCCATAGTCTACTTCATCATGGATCTTTACCAAACCCAGCGCCCCCCCTTGCTTTGCCGCTAAACCCCAGCATTGCGCAACAAACGGTGGCATCATTGGCACTGCTCGGAGCGGAAGTGACCTGTCGCCGCTGTCTGTGCGAGTTTTTGGGCTTGTTTACTGCAGTCTCGGCCGTACAGGTACAAGCTTACACGCACAGGCGCAAGTGTGCCTGGCTGTAACTCGTACCTGCGCAGTTCCTGTGCCGCTCTGGGCGCTGCTGCTAGCGCTGCCACCGCTTCTCAGGGTAGCACTGCTAGTGTTCGTATAGCAGCCTCTGTTACTAGCAGGCGGCTGCCCAAAGCGATCTGGTCGACATTGGCTGCATGGATGCCTCCCGCAACGAGCGTCTTTCTACCCCGGTCACCAACTCAATGCCGCCGACTCCTCCGGGCTAGGGGGGTGCCTCTCTTGTTTTCCCTCTGACAGGCTCGTTTATCCTGCTGGCTGCTTGGTGCTAACGTGCGCGTGTGTCACCGTCCAGTCGTTTCGTGGATGTCCGCGCTCTCCTCGGGGCACAGAACACCAATATCGCCGTCGACAACGCCGCCCTCGTCGGACGAGTCTCCCCTTTCCAAGGACGCAAAGTCCAGGGTCAAGAAGCGACACTCGCTCGCGCACATCGACCTGCGCAGCCCTCCGACGCCGCCGCTGCAGTCTGACTATGGCACGCCGATAAACGTCGACGCCCCGACCCGAGGTAACCGGAACAGCAGCGCGCGACCCATGTCCATCATCCAGACGTATCAGCCGCCCGTCATGGAGGTCACCGAGGACACCATTCCCGAGCTGCAGCCCATCTTCTCGCTGCTCAACTATCACTCCAACAAACTGTATCACGAGGGTTATTTCCTGAAGCTGGATGATCAGAACACCCGTACGTGGCGTCGTTCCATTCCAACCCCCCACGTTGTGGCTGCATTGGCGCTTGCTGACCTTGCGACACTCATTCAACAGAGGGTAAACCGAACCCTGATAGAACATGGGCCGAATGCTTCGCGCAGCTTGTCGGCACTGTGCTCTCTCTATGGGACGCCGCCGAGCTGGACGCTGCCGGCGAAGGCGGAGAAGTCCTTCCCAAATTCATCAACCTCACAGATGCTTCGATCAAAGTGGTAAGACTGCCTCACGTGCTCACTGTCGGCTGCGAGGAATGCGAGTCTAACACCAAGCTTCTTCACTTCGAACCCATAGATCGAGTCTCTGCCGACGCGTTCAAGCGACGAGCAGCCGCTACAGAACGTCCTGAGCCTGTCCACCGCTGGCAAGAACCGTTACTTGCTGCATTTCACCTCGCACGAGTCACTGCTAGAATGGACGGCCGCTGTTCGACTTGCCATGTACGAGCACGCCTGTCTCCAGGAAGCCTACACAGGCGCCCTGATTGCTGGCCGGGCCAAATATCTCAACAACATTAATATCATGATGGAGAGATCCAAGTACAAGATCGAGGTCTGGGCCAGGGTCCGGTTCGGTGCCGGCGTGCCATGGAGGCGCTGCTGGTGTGTCATCACGCCCCCCGATGAAAAGGAGTACAACAAGTTGCAAAAGGAGCTGAAGAAGAAGTCGGCCTACGATCGATCTCCTGCTCGCGTCGTTAAAGGAGACATTAAGTTTTACGATGTCAAGACGGAGGGCAAGAAGCAAAAGAGGACAAAGCCTGTTGCCTCCATCACTGAGGCCTACTCTGCATATGCAATCTACCCGCAGGCCAAGTCACTGGTAGACGCCTCGACCCTCATCAAGATTGAAGGCAACATCTCCATCCACTCCTCGCCAGAGTCTTCCTCGGAAGGCTTTGTCTTCATCATGCCCGAGACGCGCCCCGCCGTCAGCGGATTCGAGACGATGCTGCGCTTCTTGTTCCCGACATGGGACACTTTTGGCCTGTACGGCCGCCCGGGCAGACTGGTCGCGAGTGCGCTGGATGCCCGGTCGCTCATGTTCGCCATGCCCAAGAACAAAAAGCACGGCTACCTGGAGCTCCAGGATGTCTCCTCGCTCCTGCAGGACGCAAAGAGCTCGACATGGAGCGAGAGGGAATGGCGAAAGCGTCTCAAGGAGGCCACCGGCACGCGGATGAATTCGATTGAGGATGGAAGCCGATCTTATTCCCCGGCCTCCAACAGTAACAGAAACAGCAACAGAATTAGCTTCAACAAGCCCAGAGTAGGTTTCGCTAGCGACGACTCTAACCGTATGCGCAATTCTTCCGACTCCAACAGCCCCTTCTCGGAGGGCTCGCCCAACGACCAGTCTCCCCTGGAGATGGCTGGGCGCGTCGGAAGCTCGAGCTCGGACGAGGGTCGGGTGGTGACGCCGAACGGTTACGCCGAGCCCATTGAGACCAGCATGGGGGTGAACCGCACTCCGGAACCTGTTGTTCGACCGCCGAATGTCATGCGCGATGCTCACGATCGCCCGTCGAGCACGCCATACAACTCGGCCGAACTCCGCCGGGCCAACAACCGCCTGTCCAATGGCACCCTAGCCCAGATGGCCAAGGCTGGCGGGATTGCCTTGCCGCAGGTTCCCGACATTCCCGACGACGAAGAAGACGACGAGTTCTTTGATGCGCCGCCTCCGGTCCCTGCCCATGGCGGTGGGTTCTACTCCAGCGACAACCGGTCTGCCCAGTCCATGAACCGCCCCCCCAGCCACCATAGCCACCACAGCTACCGTGACGGCGACCGCCCACCCACCAACCACTCTACCCGATCGCACCAAAGGCAACCGTCTCCCTATGGCCAGGGATCGCCGTACACGCAAGGCCCTTACGACCAGAGACCGGTTTCCAGAGACGAGTATCACTCGCCATACCACGCCCAGCGCCCGCTGCCGCCTCCCCACGCGACATCGTCCTCGAATGAGCAGTACGGTTCCTACAACCCCAACCCTGGCGCGAGACCCTATCCTGGTGGCGGCGCTCCTGGGTACAACCAGGGACACCCTCAGCGGAAGCCCCTCCCCACGAGGCCCGAATCATCATGGAATAAGCACCAGAGCATCACGCCCAACGATATTATTGATCATTATACTACGCAGTCCCGAGCTCAGTACGACGGCTTCCTCCCCCCCCAGCCGCCGCTCCACCTGGAGTTTCGCAACGAGCTGCAGGAAGAGCTGCAGCAACAGCTGCAACAACCGTTCGTGGAGCGGCCCCGCGCCGGTGTTTTGAAGACGGTGGGCGGCGCTGACCCGGAGGCTCACTACAACCCCGGCTTCGAGATCCCCGACGTCAACTTCGGCCCAACCGTTAAGTACGGCGTGGCCCCGGTGCTCCGCAAGCCCGCACCCCCTACACATGAGCCTCAGGTACCAAAGACGCCGACGCAGCCAAACGCCAACCACAGGAGACAGGACTCGTCAACTGTGCCTTGGCATCCGGCCTCGCCAACCTCGCCCGGTTCCCAGCGGTCTCTCCGCCTCACTCCCGAGGAGTACGTCCAGCATCGTGCCTCCATCGCCTCGGCTCCCCGCGGACACGGACGAGCCTTGTCGGCCAACTCGATTGGCGGCCACTCGGCGCGGGCCGTGTCACCACAAACGGTGTACGGCTCAGGACAGCACCGACAGTGTTAAATGGCACATTTCGATCACCGTGAATTAAGAGTACAGCATCAATACCTCTGTTAACAACATACCCTCCTTTTTGCATTGTTCCCTTGCCTCCTTTTTACTCTTTCGCATTTTCTATCATGTCGGCTGGACTCTTGTTCTTTTGTACATGTCTTCTATCTTGTGATAGATACCCTATCAGGCGACAGTGATGTATATGCAGCTTTGGATGCAGTATGCATGGAAGGCGTTGGTTTGGGAGCATTCTATATACATGGGAAGTATATCTGAGCATTGTCGATATTGCTCGAGGATATTCATACACGGCGTCGTGTTGTCCCCTTTGTCACAGGGGACTAACCTCCCGACATTGTATCGGTGGGCACGAGATATCAAACAGACGGAAGAATCACTTTCATTTTTTTCTTTTTGATACCAGGTAGATTCATTGGTATGCAGACGGCAATACTACTACCAAGCAACGAGGACCTGCTTCTTGTTCATAACTGCCGATAATTGAGTGAAACATGCTCGTGACTTGAGATGTCGTTGGGCCTTTAAAGTGGTGAAAGAGGCTTGGTTACCATATGAGCAGGGCACATGACTGGTGACGTTAGAAGACCTAAAGCCAGGATAGCCGGTGTACGGCAACAGCTGTCAAATCGTTGACGGAAACCAGAGAGTTACGTTGTGGAAGCTCTCACAACATTGCAATAGGGCTGCCCTTTCAGATTACCTTTGGGTACCTGAGATGGAGTAGGTGGATATGGGGTTACAGCCGATGCGATAAGCGGCATCAAAATTGGCGAGGGCTGCATACAAGTAGGTATGTTTTACCTGCATGCAACACAGAAAACTTGCAGCGTGAGGGAGGGAAGAAGAGGAGGGGGGGGGAAGGGGAGAAGAACATGCCATTGGGTCAGTATGAGGACTATCGGATGGTCTCGGTCAGCGGCGCGCGTGCCGTGGGCGCAAGCTGCAAGATCGGGAACGAAGCCCGTGGCAACTGAGGCGGAACGGGGTTTTGGCACGATCTGGTGACTTTGGTGGGTGTGGACGTGAATGGAGGAGACGCGCGGAAGAGACGCCAGGTGTTGCGCGGCTGCAATTTAACACCAACTTATGTGGAAGAGAATAGAACTGATAAGGCAGTATGGTAGACAAAAAGGAAACGCTAAAGTTGGAATATGCAGGGCAACAGGCAGCGTGTCTGCGAAGCAAGTTGCGAAAAAGATGCGAAAAGAACGCGCGCGACAAGATGGCGTCTGTCCTGACCTGACCTGTCCCGTTCGTCGTTTCAATGTCGCGTGTGACTTGTGAGCGTGTTGCAAGTCTGTCCCTCGGGGGCACGCGCACACGGGTGACACGCTCTGCGATCTGGTTCCTGGTTTGCTTTTTTTCCTTGTTCTGTTCGGTTGTTACTTGTATTGCATGCAGGGTGTTTTGGTTTGTTATCTGGGTGAATGACGAATGACGTTTTACGGGTCCCGATGCAGGCAGATGATGCTTTGCTTGCTTTGCTTGCCTGCCTGTTGATCTGCTTTCCTTAATAATGCGTTGCAGATGCCTTTTTCGTGGCGCCTTTATCTGGGGCGCGCTCTGGATGCCTCTTCTCTAACAAACTCGGCTTGAATGTTGATGGGCACGCCCGTATTTAATCACGAAGCCACTGATAACCCCGCCATTGCCTGGCTGCTTGACCACTGTGCAGATCAGAAGCTCGTGCTAGTGAGGAGGCGAGTACGAGTATAAAGTTGCGGTTCAAGCTGTTTCACTGCTCACGCACTTCCGTGCCTTACATACAAGGGGGCCTGGCTGGTCTCTTTCTTGTCCTACCGATCTTCCCCAGCTTTTTTTTCTTTCCCTATTCTTACCTTTATTTCTCCGCCACGCCACTTTGTCCATCTTGAGTGAATTGTCGACGCTTGTTTACACATAATACCAAGTATATTCCCTTAAGAAACATCCGATCCGACACAACAATCAGCGAACCGCTATACCGAGCCTACCAGCGCTGTGGCGTAGAACAAACAGGCGGGAACCGCTTACTCTGGCGACTGGCGCTGCGGGCTGGTGGTACTACTGCTAAGCTCCCGTCTGGTTCCTCTTATAGCGAGAAGCGCTGGACGTTAACTGGGCCTCGGCGAAGTTGCCTCTGATAAGGGAAAAAAAAAAAGAAGGTCGTCACCCTCACTTCCTACAAACTTACCTCTACTCTGTTCTCCAACTTGTTCGCATAACCGGCGCGACAAAGAATCGAACCCTGGACTGCTCTTGACGCCGCAGCGTCGCCCGGCTCGCCCCCAATGGACGCCGAGGGGCAGCCGCCGACACAGCCAACGCAGGGTAAGATGTGATACAAGACGACGACGAACTTGTTCCCACGTTCACGACCAGACGCTGACATGTGCCCTCTTTGTCTGTTCCGCAGCGACACAAAACGTCATCGACCCGCGCCGCATCGGCAAGCAGAACTCGGGCTTCTCGGACGATGACGTCTCGGACATCATCTGCGTGCTGTACCCGCACTCGCAGGCGGCGCGCCTCGAGGTCCAGCAGCTGGCCGCCAGCGGGTCGCCGTACATCATCGGCAAGGACGAGGCCGACGGCGTCGAGCTCGACTACGACGCCGAGGACGACGCCAGCCGCTTCGAGGAGATGCCCCCGGACCTCGGCAGCTACGCCCTCATCCTGCGGCTGTCGAGCCCCGTCAAGAACCCCGGCGCCGGCTTTCAGTTTGGCAGGAACAGCGCTAGGTGCGACGTCGTCTTCGCCAACGATCCGCTGCGCAGGGTCAGCAACATCCATTTCCGCATCTACATCAACGAGTACGGCACCGTCATGATCGAGGACCACTCCACCAACGGCACCACCGTCGACAACAACCTCCTCATCTCCCGCCCCCGCGACCGCGCCGTCGCCGCCGACCCCGATAGGAAGACCAAGTGGATGCTGAGCTCCGGGTCCATTGTCGGCATCTACCTGCAGGACATGAAGAACCTGTCCTTCCGAGTCCGCATCCCCCGCCGCGAGAACGAGTTCGACCTGGCGTACCAGCGCCGCGTGGACGCCTACTTTGCCCGCCAAGCCCTGCGAGGGCCTGTCGAGACCGTCACCGCGGGGCCCGGCGGCCATGTCGACCTGTTCCGGACGGCCGCGCAGAATGCACAAACGGCCCAAAACGCGCAGGCTGCGCTCCGCCCCCCCGACCGCCAGCCTTCCGAGCAGCGGTCTCCTACGAAGCGCAAAGAAGCCCGGGTTGCGCAGCGGCAGTGGACCGGATCCGGCAAGTACAACAAGATTGGCATGATTGGAAAGGGGGCCTTTGCCGTCGTCTACAAGGTCACGTCCAAGTACAACGGCGTGCCGTATGCTGCCAAGGAGCTCGAGAAGCGCCGCTTCATCAAGAACGGCGTTTTGGATCAAAAGGTGGAAAATGAGATGCGGATCATGCAGAAGGTGGATCATGTAAGTCACGATGCCTTGGCCTGCCTTGCCTTGCCTGTGGTGATTTGCGTTTGGCTGACCAAACGGGCTCCCCTTTGAAGCCCAACATTGTGCGGTATATCGAAAACTTTGACTGGGACGATCGACTCCTCATCATCATCATGGAATATGTGCCGGGGGGCGATCTCGGAAAGCACATCGCCGACGATATGCCCTTTTCCGAATCGGACTCGAGGGAAATGGCCAAACAGCTGCTGAGCGCGCTGTCCTATCTACATTCCAACAACATCACCCATAGAGACGTCAAGCCAGACAATATACTGATCAATTCCCTCCAGCCGCTGGACGTCAAGCTCACTGACTTTGGGCTTTCCAAGATGGTAGACACCGAGCAGACGTTCCTCCGGACATTCTGCGGCACGCTCCTTTACTGTGCTCCGGAAGTGTACACTGAGTATGCAGAGTACGACGAAAATGGTGTCAGAAGCAGGGGCAAAAAGGCTCGCCGCGTGCCGGGCCAAAGGTACAACCACGCCGTAGACATCTGGTCCCTGGGCGGCGTCCTCTTCTACTCAATGACGGGCCAGCCCCCCTATCCGGTCAAGAGCGGCATCAGCTACTCGGAGCTGCTTCACAAGATTATGACAACGCTGCTGGACATTCGACCGCTGGAGAGGCGTGCGATTTCCGACGATGGCATCGATTTCATATGCAGCATGCTTCAGAGAAAACCGGAAAACCGTGGGACAATAGACGAGCTGTTTCGCCACTCATGGCTGACCCCGTTCTACATCCAAGCATCGCCTCAGTCGTTCGACGTAGTCAGTGATGACGAAGGCGTCATTTCAGATCCGCCGCCTCAATATCGTGAGCACGAGTACGAGGAGCCGTTTGAGTTTGACAGAGTGAGCGACTCCAATGGAGAAGAGGAAGAAGAGGGAGAAGAAGGAGGAGGAGAAGTAGGAAAGGGCAGGAATAAGGGAAAGGGACCGGAGGATGACGACACGGCGGATGGAATCCCTCTGACGACAAGGCTCGAGTATCCCATCGAAGAAGCCATGCAGATGGGGACGCAGATTCCCCGCCTCTTTGGCGAAATCGGGGCTTCCGCCGTCGGCAGCTCTGGAGCCGTGCCCGAGGGCCACCTCAACCTGCCAGTCACCAACGGGATCAGCTCGGGCAGTGATAGTGGTGCTGAAGGCGAGGTCGACGAGGCCTATGATTCCGGGGATTCCGGGGCAACTCTTGTCAAACGGAACAGCCGTCGCTTCCTTCGCCGTGGGACAAGCATGTCCATTGGCCGCCATCAGTCGGCCGACCAGTTGCAGAGCCTCGTGGAAGAAGTCGCTTCTCAGAAGCTCAACGGCAACGAATCGGCTGTCAAGCTCTCTGATCCGTCTACCCCCACAACTCCATCCATGGACTTCAACACCAGCAAGCGCAAAACGTCGTCGTCGCTCGAGGCCAGCGACGAACATGACCTCGATAGCACGCCCACAGGGAAGCCAGTCATCAAAAGACTCAAGTCAGAGAGCTTCAGCGAAGACGTCAGCGCCGAGTCGCTTGAGGAGTACCGGCTGCTGGCCACCATGCCTCCGATCAAGAAGTCCAACTCTGGCCGCCAGATCGACCAACAGGTGACCAAACAATTGTTCTGGCAGCAGGATTGCAGCACGTGGCATCTCAACTATCCCGAGATGACCCAGCTCCAGTACGATGCTTTCGTCCAGGCTGCGCGCAACAGAAAGGAGGAGTTTGGTCCAAATAACAAACCGTTGTGGGACTTGGCCATGCGGTACTTCCCTCCCACTCTGTCGGCGGCGGACAGCCAGACTGCACGGCCTCAGGACGAGGATGTCTCGATGGACATTCCCTCTACTGGTGAGCAAGCCGGCTACGAGGACTCGGATGCCGGTCGTCCGGATACGCAGAGGGTTGTTCCTGTGCAGACGGACAGCGGCAACCAAGTCGTCGGCATGATCACCTCACACAAGAAATCATGCATCCAAAAGATTGAGACTCCCATTACGGACTCGCTAATATCCTTTGGCCGCGGTCTGGGGAACACGGTCGTGTTCGAGCCGAAGAGCAATACGCGAGTGCCAAAATATGCGTTCAAGATCCTGCTATGGAAGGACGGCTACGACCCGGCCAAGGACGCCCACCCGTGGAAGGACGACTCTGCAGACGAAGACTCGTACTTCTTCTGGATCTCGTCCAAGGCCACCATCGGCATCTCCATCAACGGACAGCGCATCGCGTCGAGCAACCCGGCGAGGCCCAATGCGCCCTCGGTCCACTGGACCAAGGTCTACACCGACGACGTCCTGGACCTGTGGAACTCGGAGGACGGCAGCGAGCAGACCAAGCTCGTCTTCCAGTGCCTCTGGGGCGGCTCGCGGCGGAAGCGCGAGGACCCGCAGCGGCGCCTCGAGATGGCGAGCGTCGCCGTGGCCAAGGCGCTCGACGTCGCGTGCCAGCGGACCGAGCGGCGCATCCGCGAGGCCGCCCTGAAGCAGCAGGCCGAGGAGCGCAGCCGCGAGCCCCCCGACAGGCAGGCCGAGAGGCGGCGCATCAAGAGCGCCCTGAAGGCCGACGACAGGAAGCGCCTGGAGCGCATCGACGTGGAGCGCAACAGGAGCCACGTCTTTGAGCAGAGCAGGCTCGCCGCCATTCAGTTCTTGGCTTCTAGGCAGGGTGGCTCTCTTGCTTCGAGGAGGGGGTCGTCGTCGTATGCCGGCTATTCTATTAGATGAGTCTTAATATTGCTTCTATCAGATGAGTCTGAATATTGCTTCTATCAGATGAGTCTGAGTGATGCCTTTTTGTGCTTCAGTGGGCATTTACTCAGTTTGGATTTGTTTCCCCCCTATTTTTCTTCATATCTTGGTTAATCATTCTCCATTTTTTTTTGGCGGTGTTGTACTATAAAAGGACCATGTAAGCAACGCGCGAGCGAGCATCATGTCTTTTCCATCTTTTTCCGTTCCCCCTTTGTTTTGGTCATGTATGCTTGTAAATTGCTGCTTGGGGGGAAATTCTGCTGTCATATGAGTTGAATGGAATTTGTGATTTTATCTTCTTTGTCTTTCTTCGCGGCTTGGATTTCCATTAGATGAACAAAAAGGACGCCCGACTTGGGATAGTTGGATGGCTGGGACGGATGGACGGAAAGGGGATAAGGACAGGATCTGTGAGGAAAGGAAGGACATATCAAGCGACACATTGACTGTCATGAGTGTTGAGGATAATATCCATGCACAACATGGCACATACCACATAGGCGTTGCAAAAATCGCAAATTTATTAGGCCATTTAGCTAGCTTAATGCACTCTCAATCTCAATCTCAATCTCAATCACAAAAACAAATCAATCCTCTCTGCTGCCTCCCCTGACCCTGACGATAATGCGACCACTGCTTCGTGGAGAACCCTTCCTGCCGCAACAGGCCCAGAGCAAAGTCTGCTCAGAGAGACAAGAGCCAAATTGCGTTCCCCAGCCACAGCCTCATCCCCCCAAACGCATCCATCGATATCAAGGTGAATGAGCATCAGCATACCAAAACTTCCTCGCGTAGGATGAGAGCAATGGTGTAGCGCTGAAATTTCCTTCCTCCATACGTGCGTGACCTTCCAAAGAGGCCAAGGGATAAAAGGTAGAGAGGGGAAGACAGACACCAAGTGGTACCGAGAGATAAAAGGAGATAGAAGGGCATAACGTACCAAACGAAACAAGAGATACAAGGAAATAGAGACCAAAGAAAATACCAAACGAAACAAGAGATATAAGGAAATAGAGACCAAAGGAAATACCAAACGAAACAAGGGATATAAGGAAATAGAGACCAAAGGAAATACCAAACGCAACAAGTGCAAAAGGAAAAATGAAAAAAGAACAATGAGGATGGCGACGCAAAGGCAGCTCTGCTCTGACAGAGGCATTGTGCCGAATCCACGGTAAGAGGTTTCATACAAATTAACAAGTAGTTGATCCCACAGCAAACAACGGGGTGAGTAGAAAGGAAAAACAAAAGGAAAAGGGGGAAAAAAGACACGGATACATAGTAGTTGCATAGCAAATCAGATGCCATCAGACCGCACCTTGGTAGATTCCACACAAGCTTAATCAAGAGATGGCGTCTCAAGGCTGCTGTTGCTGAGATCATTTTCTTCGTCGCAGTCACCGTCAGTTTCGGATCCCGCAACGTGATCCACGTCGTCTTCCGCAGAACCAGGAGACGAGCTCGTGGCGGTGTTGGTGGTAGACTTGGGAGACACCTCAATGTTGTTGAACTCTAAAAACTGTTAGCAAGAGGACGAGACAGGACTGATCATGACCCCATCAACTCACCAATCATGTTGGCCTTCTTTGCCGGCGAACTCTCGGGGGAATCCGGCTCCTCAATGATGGGTTCGGGGATCCAGTACGGCGTCGGCTTGGGCGCCTTTGGCGTTGTGCTTTTATACTCCTTTGCCCAAGTGCCCGGAGTGCGGCGGGGCTGAGCAGATTGAGTACCAAAGGAACAATAGCTGCTCAGATCCGGGAAGCTCCGTTTGCGAGGTTGGTAGTAAGGATTAGAACTGGGCTGAGAGTAGTCACTGAAGGCACCGTGACCGTACGAATAGTCGTCTCGCATAGTATGACATTCTGGGTCATACGAAGGGGAGAATGTGCTCCAAGGCGATGGCTTCCTGAACGAGGACTCGCCGGTTTGTCCTCCTCCGTAGGGCGACGAGTAGTAATTCCAGCCATTGCTGGGGGGCCCTGGAAAGGTTTGGTGTTGCGGACCAGAATATGGGGACTTGGGAGACTTTTGGGATTCCGATTCCCCCTTGCTACCCGTATCTGCCGGGCTGCTGCGAGTGGTATGAAGCGGTGGTGGAACTCCTGTAGCCCCCAATCCAATGCCGCTAGTGCCATAGTTGAAGGTCGAGCGGGCGCCAGGTCGATGTCCCGTGAAGCTTTCTGTGCTGGGGGACGTGGTAGCGTGATATGCCGAGGGACTCGAGTACCAACGATCTCCAGCACTGGACGTAGGGGGAACCCACGCACTGGCGGGGCTGTCCTTGGAAAAGGCTCCTCTGTAGCTTCGTTCCGGGATGGCTTCACCCGATCCGTCCTCTGCGGCAGGAGAAGATGCCACGCCGTGAGGCGTCTGACGTATCGAGTAGAACCCATCCGACGATTTGACTGGCGAGGTTCCGTATATGCCCACACGGCTGGGTATAGTGTCTTCGTCTGGTTTGATGTCTTCTTCCACAATTTGGGCATGCGACGAGGCATTGCTCGATGTTCGGGAGTCGGAGAGACGAATGTCGACTTTCGGTCGGAACTTGACAGACTTGCTTCCGGTGGAATGAGCCGAGCCATCAGTGGAAGTGTGCCCTTCGGTAGAGCCGTCAGAGGCTTCTTGGGGACTACCAAGCTTAGCAGCCTTTGTACCGTGATGGGAGCGTTCATCCTGAGGATGCTGTCTGCCGGGCGTAGTCGAATTGGTCTGCGTATCTCCAATTGGCGGCTTCGTTCCCTGGGTGGGCGAAACCACATCCTCAACGTAAGGGGGCTGATACTTGGGCGTGGTTGGAGTATCAGGAGAGCTGCAGTATTGAGTGCCGGGGCTTGTCAGTGGGCTCCTCTGTGCGCGCCTGTGAGTTGTTCCAGCATGGCGGACCGGGTAATACGGAGAGTCAGGCGAAGAGTTCGAGGGGCTCAGCTGAGGACCGCTCGTGGAGAGCTTCAGCGGCTGTGGGATCTTCTTCTGGTCTCGAGGGTGGACTTGTTCGCTCGTATCGCTGTGTGCCGAAAACAACAAGACGTCTGGTTGATTCTCCTGGTCACTCATCTCCTGAATCGGTCCAAATGCACTGCTGCACTTGTTGCCTTGGGACTGATCGCGCGCGGCGCCGTAATACGATGCACCGTTCTTGTTGGGGCGGTTTCCAGGGTTCTGCGGTTGATCTGTTAGTCCCGCACTGGTATATGCCTTCTCAGGGAAATAATCAGAATACTCACGAAATTGACCATGGAAACGTCAGCAATGGTCTCGGCAGAGCGAACTTCCTCAACGCAAACCGAGCAGTAGTTTGGAAAAGGCCTGTCGCCTTTCGAGATTGGGTGATTGTGATGAAACTCCTTCGACCTAGCAGTTCCGCAGCCATAGCAGAAGTGATGTTCCGGGTCTCCATTTTCGACTTTTCGTTCAAAGCAATCTTCGCAATAGTTCATGGAAGGGTTGCCACCCGGGATGATGGGATGCTTTTTGTGGTAGTCGGTAGAGCGAACACTGCCGCAGCCGGTACACAAATGATGGCGGAATCGACTCTTGTGGCTCTTGTCTGGCTGCGTGGCGGCGGCCTGAGGCGGCTGAGGGAATTGGGTCTTCAGATCGGGAGGCGTAGAGACGTTCGGAGCCTTTGACTCCTTTCGCGTCTCCATGCCCAGCAGCGAATTCAATTTGGTGTTGAGTTCAGTCTGCAGAGTCGACAAGATGCTCTTCAAAGCAATGTCCTCTGGGTGCTGAGAAAGCTTCGTAGCCACTTCATCAATCTGGCTCTGAATTTCTTGGACTTGCTGAGAAGTCAAGCTGGACGGTTGGGGCGATGCGTGAGTCTTGGTAGAGGGCTTCGGAGTCATGGGAAAGGGTACATATTGATGGCCACCAGCAACGGTATCACTGGGTACAGGCGAGTAATATTGAGCCGGGGGATACATGGAAACCGTGGGATAAGCAAACACAGGCTGATAGTACTGCTGGGGCTGCGCTCCTCCGCCAATGCTGGGATGAGGAGGCCTAGCGAAAGCGTCTGGAGCAGCGAAATTAGCACCTTGCTGGGCGTAATTGGGGACTGCGCGAGGGAACGTGGCCGAAGCCGGGAGGGCAAAGGCGGGAGAAGGAGCCCTGAACGAGGCTGGGCTCGAGGACGCCCTCTCGCGAGCCTTGGAGGACTTGGAGTCCCGCTTCGAAGGTCGTCGCATCGGGGGCGGCTCTTGGTTGGGCGGCTTCAGATGATTGTTGGGGGACGAAGCCTGAGCGGCGGCTGTTTGATTGTTGGGCTGTTGCTGATGGCGAGGCTTGAATGGCTTGCGAACCTTGGGCGTCTCGTCGCCGTCGGGAGTGTCTGGTCTGGCGATGTTTGGTCGAGAAAGGAGGGAAGACTCGTCCTCGGCGGCGTCGAACTGGACTCGGATTCCCTGCCGGTGGATCTCATCCTGGGCCACCTCTCGTTCTGCACGTTCAAAGTCACGGCGCGTGGGTATATTGAAGGCAAGAGTGAGGAGATCGACTCCATTGTCGTCCGCAGGGTTCTTGCGTCTATTCTTCTTGCTGCCTCCACCCATTGTGCCGGAATCTGAACAGGCGACGAGCAGAACGAGGTGGGATTGAATAGGGGGATTGTCTTTCAGAGGTGGAAAACCGATAGGGTATTGTTATCCAGGGGACAAAAAGGAGAGAAGAGCGAAACAATTGTGATGAATGGTAGAGAAGGTGGTGGTGGAGGTTGAGGTGATGTGAGAGAAGGAAGTTGGGAGGAGAAGAGGAGAGAGAAGAGGGGCGGAAGGCGGGTGGAAAAGTGAGAAAAAGAGAAAGTGAGAAAAAAGTGAGATGAAAGTGAAGTTCAAACTTACTTGGGATGGAAACGCGTGACTGGGGGAAATTTCAAGTTGTTGGGCTGTGGAAGCGTGTTTGTGTGCCGGCTGGCGAGCCCCTTCCGCTTGTGCCCTCGCAGCTGTCACGACTGTCACCACAAGCCCGGAATTTCATCTGGTGCAAGTTTACAGTATCAAGTCGCGAGAGGACCGTGCAGTTAAAGTTTGGATAGAATAGACGAAGAACAGTTGATGGTCTTCATCTGCTGACTCCAATGTGCCTCGAGGTGATTCAAGAAAAAAAGGGGTAAACAATACGTATGTGTGTAGATAATTCCCCGAGCTCTGGTGGGACTTCTGCCTTGCACGCCAGACATCACAATCAAGAGAAGATGGCACCCCAAAAGCTTAATCTCTTCAGACAACTGAAATTGATATACACTCTACACTAGCTGTTGCCTAGATAATACGGAAGCACCCAAGCCCAAATCTTCTTTTTGTTGGCTTCTGTTAGCCCCCTTAGATATCTCTCCGTAAAGACCCATTTAGTCTTTTCAATCCACGCGAAGCACGCGGGCGCCCCTCTTCTTGGTGGGCTTCTTCTTCTTCTGGCCGCGCTCAAAGGCTGCGGCATTAGCATGGTCACGACCAATGTTGTCCAGGTCCTTGACCTTGTAGATGCGAATGATCCAGTTCTCGCTGGTGAAAGCCTCCTCAATCGTGTTGAGAACAGGCCCTTGGTCTGGGATTCGGACACCACGGACTCTATCAGCGGCCTGTCCAGCAGGGAATAGAGAGGCATAGTTGTAGTACGACATCTTGTACCTATATTTCTCGTTAGCCATTGAGCGACCCTTTGTCTCATCTGAGAGTCCACTTACATCAAGCTGTTCTTCATGGTCTCAGTAGCACCTTCATCGACACGGTACTCTCCCTGAGGGGTAAAGAAGTCTCGCTCCTTGACCTCCTCGGGCCAGATGCCTTCAGCGATGCGGACCATCCACAAGAACTTGTTGATATCGTCGCCAGAGTATCCCAAGAGGCCACCGAACACGACGAGGATGTAGTCCACCTCGTGCTGTCTCATGATGGGGTAGCTGACCTCTTCCCTGGAGCTCATTGCCTTGCCAACGGTGGCAATGTGGGTGTTGTTCCAGGTGTTGTTGTCGACCAGCGTAGGGCGGTCGGCCATTCCACCGATCTGGTAGCCGTAGTCCCACCAGGACATGATCTTGGCGTCCTCCTTGGTATTTTGGCGCAGCCACTGGTAAGCTTCTCGGTAATCGTCAATGATGTGCTGACTTCCATCCGGCATACGGCTGGCAAGGACCACTGACGGCGAGGAGTAGGCGTTTGAAGTGACCCAGGTGCAGTGAGAGACGAACATGAGGAGGTAGACGAGCATCGAGCCGGACACAATCACCTTGGTGAAGTTGCTGTAGATGCCGACAGTGGGCTTGTCGCTCCCGCGGAGACCGCCCTTTGCCTTCTTTGGCGCCTCCTGCTCTTCGTCGGCGGGAACGGGGGTCCTCCACGAGAGGTAGGTGTCGAGAATCTGCGAGGCTGCCATGGCGGCGGCAACACAGACGACGGGCGTGAGCGTGAGCATCAGGCGCACCATGACGCCGGCGAAGTAGCTTCCAAAGAGGGCATACACAACGACGAAGACATGCTCGTCCTTGAGATCCTGGAAGCACAGATAGACACCGGCGGGGAAGAGCCAGATGAGGAAGTTCAAGTCGAAGAAGAAGGACGGCCAGGCGGTGGGCTGATGCTCGGAGACGGAGGCGATGATGGGAATGTGGATCTTAGCATAGCCAGTGTCCCACAGCGAGTAGAAGCGCCCGCTCCATGGAGCAATGTAGCCCAGAGAAGTGAGGGCGACGAGACCCAGCAGACCCAACCCAAAGGTTGCCACGAGGATCGTGACAAGGAAGGTCTGGAACTGGCGCCCGGAAATGGCTGATCGCACATACTGGATGAAACCAATGAGCTGGATGAAGCCGAAGATGCCTTGGGAAAGAATGTTAGTGATACAGTGTTTGATGGTCGCATCACGGACAATGAATGTTCTTACCGAGAGCGGGCATATGCTCGCTGGTCTTGATGGGGAGGAAACCGACAAAAGGAATCTGCATGCTGGCCAATGTTCCCAGAGCGTACCAGGTGGTGTAGCTGACGTAGAGGCGAGTGCTGTAGCGACCCATGCAGATGAGGACCAGCGCATGGACGGGCAGCAGACAGGTAATGAAGGCGTATCCACCCCACGATGCCACCATGTATCCGTAGAAGAGCGCGCAGAGGGCCCCCCAAAGCATGGATCCCAGCTTCAGGGCCTTGATCCACAGGTAAAAGGTGAAGACGAGGAGGAAGATGGCAATGGCCTCGTTATCGTAACTGCCGGCGACGGATCGTGAGATGTAACCGGGCGCAATGCCCATGAAGACGGCAGCCAGGAGACCTGCAGATGGCGACGTCGTCATTTCGTTCGTCAGGAGGTATGTGGCAAACGCAGTCAGGCCTGAGCAGGCCGGCGCAAGCAGGACGCAAATGTTGCGGATGTCGACGGGGACCGTCAGCGTTCTGAGGGCGTGGTAGATGGCGCCGCTGGTGACCATGAGGCCAGGATACAGGGTGCCTCCGGTGACTCGGCCGAGGGGATGCCATGTCCGGTCGTCGAACCAGTCCCAGAACTTGTGGAAGCCATTTGCGACGAGGTACTTTGTTGCGCGGAAGTTGAACCAGGGATCGACTGGATGTTTGTCTGTTAGTCTGTGGCGTCTGGACCAGCCATGGTGGCATGGGTATGGTGTATGTCACTAACACTCGTGGATGATGCTTTCAAATCCTGGTGGAAGGGCAGTTAGCAAGCTTGTCTAGAGTCTGGGGACGATGCCGGCTGCCATTGGGCACAGCAATTGGCTGGCTCTGCAGCATCGCATCGCCAAGCAGTCTGGCAGCTGGGCTGGAGCAACAGCTTACGTATAACCGAGAAGAGACGGCTGGAGATGGCCGCGGCGGCAATGAAGCACAGGATGACGACCCGGAGCAGCGTCCGCGTGCTTTCGGCGGTGTAGCCTACGGCGGGCCCTTGGGGGGATTTTGCCGCCATTGTGGCTACTGGTGTCGACGGTGAATCTCCTGGGGAGTTGGATGGAGATTCTTCGATCTGACCCTCGCAAGCCGCGCGCAGTTGGTTCTGGTGAGGACAGCTTGGAGCTTAAGGCGCTACGTATGTCAAGAAACCTGTGGGGCAATGCCGGGGGCCGGTGTTTTCCCGGGGCGGCAGTTTCGACATGGTTATCGCACACGATTGATTGTCTTGGAGCTTCATGCGCCAATTGGAAAAGTGGAAACGGGTATCAGTGAGAGTTGAAGCTGTTGGAAGCTGTCTGAAGCCTGTCTGAGGATATAATTGAGTTCTCGGGGGAAGAGTGGCCTTGCTCTCTTGTGCTTTTGCTCCTCTCCATGAGCTGAAGGGGGGAAAACAAAAAGGTAAGGTGATCTCCGTTGGTGCGATTGAGATATCGTGCCACCTCGTTGATGTCTCTCAGTCGAATAGCCTCTATAATACCATCTGCTCCCTATGCAGTTGCAGAGCTTCTCTCATATCCACCAAGCAATCGTCATTTTTTAAGCTCCTCTGGTTCTCACAGTCTTGCCGATATTTGTGTAGCTTTTCTTTTTTGATTTTGAAACGTCTAATTGCGCATATTTTTACATGGTACAGCTCACCAAAAACAAAAAAGACCCCAGGAAACCTCTATGCAGCGGCGCCACGTGTAATTTCAGATATACACTGCCTTTGCAGTCTGTGGTGTCTCATTACGCCTCTCTAGGCTTTTTTTGCGTCTCCAAGACGACCAGATTTTGTTCGCCCGAGTCCCTCCCTCACTCGCTCTTTCAGCATGCATCTCTGCTTTGCTCATCGCCCCTCCATCGGCCCACGCTTTTGTTCGGTCAAGGGTTCTCCTTGGAGATCTTTAGTAGGTATTTCTCGAGGTCAAACTCCGGGCTATTGACGTCCGTAGCGGCTGTTCCAGAGTTAGCTTTGCTGGTCGATATCCTGACATGCGCATCCCCTATCTCCCTCCCCCCCCTACATCCCGTGGGCCTGCTCCAACAACCCCGCGGGAGACAAAGGAGGCAGAGACAAGGGCCATGCCACCCCCTCGCAAATATGCGTACCGTCGTTGTCTGCTGCGGCCGGGGCCTTCTTCTTCGCGTACTCGGCCTTGGCCTGCTCTATCAGCTTCTGCTTCTGCTCGTACTCGTGCTGCGCGTGCTGAGCTCGCTGTGTCGCAGTGATTTTGCGCTGGTGGGAGAAGCCGTAGAAGACGCCAAAGGCGAGGGCGGACCACCGGAGGACCTGGAAATCACATCTCTATCAGCCTTGCGTCGCCAAGGGAGGGCCAATTGCACGCGGGCGTCGCAGGGTCGAGGCCGATGCGGGACGGCTGCGGTTGGGCACTGCGAGGGTGAAGACGGCAAATGCAGATGCAAGAACGTACGTTGACTCCCGTTGACGACATTGTGAAAATCGCACGTCGCGCGGCTGCTGCAGGCAGAAATCGGGGAGAGCGGGCGGATCTGGGGGGTCGACAATGGCCGTCGAGGAACCCTGGCGAAGAGGTCGAGGGAATTGTTGCGTCGGCTGGGACTGGGATGAAGATTTGAAAATGTCCTCGGGAAAAGTCGCACCTCAGTTTTTCCAGGCCCGGACGGCCGCTGCTGGCCCGGCTCCAGGCCTTTGGCTCCAGCACTGGCTTAGGCCTACCAGGCGCTGCAGTCACGTGCTTCCAGCGCCTTGCTGCGCTTCACGTTAGTTGGGTTGGTTGGGTGAGGTGGCCGATAAGCTCTGGAATGGCAATCGCCTCTAGCTTGCCGATACAGACAAGAGAGGCCAGGGCCTACGGTGAAGCGGCAAGGCTTCGTTTCTCAGATATTCTTACCGACGATGGAAAAGGAGTGACCCGACTAGATCGCAATCCCCTGCCCTGACCACTCTTTTGATTTTTTTTTCCTTTACTCAATCTTTTCCCTTCCCTTCATTCCTCTGCCGACTGCCTCAACGCCTGATTCGAACCCCGCCCCTCTGAATCGCGGTCTCGCTGCGAAACCCTCCCGTGGCGCCGTGGCTTGACCTCCCTCCTTGATCCGGCGCACCTTGGCCTCAACCACCTGTTCTGGCGAGTCCCGCAATGGGACTTGGGCGAAATCACGATGCAGCAACGTCGAGAAGAGATTCTTGCCAAAAAGGCGAAGCTCGCAGAGCTTAAGCGCCAGAGGGAGCTCCGGGCTTCCAACCAGACGCCGTACAACCGCACTGGCATGAGCTCTCCCAGCGAGGTTTGTCCTTGTTCAGCCTGTTTGCCCAATGTTGGCTTTCGCGTCCACTGACAGCCTGCCCGCCTGCCACAGCTCGTATCACCGACACCCCGAGGAGACAGTCGCCGCGAGATTGAAACCCTGATTGACAGCTTGGTCGGTAGTAGCAGGCCCAGCTCGATCGGGACCGGACCCCCTGGATCGCCCGCGCCTCGTGGAAGCAGGCCGAATAGTGTGCTGAGCGGCGGCGAAATCAGCAATGTGACGTCCGAATGGACGGCGTCCCTGACCGGACAAGGTGGACAAGCTACGCCGGGCCCTACCCCTGTGGCGTTGAATCTTACCACGGTGCCTCTGACGACCGTGTACGAGTGCCCGCCGAGTCCTGTCAAGGAGGTCTTTTCCTACAGCAAAGGTGTACAGACGACGGATGAATGGGCCACTCCGACCAGGACAAGGGCTCAATCGGTTGCGTCTGATGCAGACGATTTCGTGACATCGACGCCGAACAAACGGCTAAGCAGAAAGGAGCGTGACCGGGAGGAGGAGCTGCGCCAGAAGATTCGAGAGGAGGTGGAGGAAGAGCTGCGGGCGACCAAGGAGCGCATGGCCGAGGGTGCTGCGGCAGCCCAGCCCTTTTCCACACACAACTTTCCGATCAGAGAGCTTACTGCCGAAGAACTGGAGGCCGTCACTCACTCGGACGAATTTGTCGATTTCCTGGAGCAGTCGACAAAAGTGATTGAGAGGGCCCTGGACCAGGAGACATACGATATTCTTACCGACTACGCCCTGCATGGCCAGGATCCCGAAGACAAGGACGAAGAAAGCGGCAACACGGGAGGAAAGGGGTCGCATCGAGTCAAGGAAGTGACACAATTCTTCGATGATCGTTGGTCTAAAAAGCGAATGATCAGTGGGATCGACTTTTCTCCCAAATTCAACGAGCTCGTGCTCGCGTCCTACACCAAGAATCCGACGGCACCCCATGAACCGGATGGCCTCGTCCAGGTCTGGAACATCCATATGCACAACCGGCCGGAGTATGTATTCACTGCCCAGTCCGATATCCTTACGGCAAAGTTCTCGCCCTACCACCCAAATCTCATCGTTGGCGGCTCGTACAGCGGCCAGGTCTTGCTATGGGATACTCGAGCCAAGTCTGCGCCGGTACAAAAGACACCGTTGACGGGCTACGGCCACGCACACCCAATCTACTGCGTGGACATTGTGGGTACGCAAAACGCCAACAACATCATTTCATGTTCCACGGATGGCGTTGTCTGCGGCTGGAGCATGGACGTGTTTGCGCAGCCGCAAGAGCTGCTCGAGCTGAAGAATCCCAGCCAGGCAAAGGTGGCGGTCGAAGATGTCAGCCCTACATGTCTATCATTTCCTCAAACGGATCCCACCTTCTTCCTCGTCGGAAGCGAGGAGGGAACGATATTCCCCTGCCACCGATATGACCGCGCCGGCGCCAAGGCGGGTGTCGACAAGAAGATCAGCTACAAGGGGCATGCGGCCCCTGTCATGTCGGTGGACTTCCACCCCGCCAGGGGTCCCGTGGACCTCGGCGACTTGGCCATCTCGTCGTCGCTGGACTGGAGCGTCAAGCTCTGGAAGATCCGTGCTCCCGCGGCCACGTCGACGCTTGGTGCTGGGGATGGCGCTGTTTCACCGCTGATTGATTTTGTCCGCGAGGACGTTGTCTACGACGCCAGGTGGTCACCCGTGAAGCCTAGCGTCTTTGCCCTCGTGGATGGAGCTGGATGGCTGGAGTTTTGGGACATTGCGATAGACACGGAGGAGCCAGTATCGAGGATATCACCGAGCAGCCGGCAAGACGGCCGGACGATGCTCTCCAAGAGCTTGAACAAGCTGGCTTGGGAGCCCAACGACGGCAAACGGGTTGCTACCGGAGGCATCGACGGCTCCCTTACCGTCTTTGAAGTGGCGAGTGGCCTGGGCGGCAAGGAAGGGCTGAAGAATGAGGAATGGGCCAATGTGAAGAAGCTGGTCAACAGGGTTGAGGCCGTGGGCATGAATGGGGCGATGATGGTTTAGCATTTCTTCCTTTGCTTTTCCCTTTTTCTTGTTTACTGGCACGCATGGCACCTTTTAATGTTCCTTTTCTTGGTATCCTTACATGTGCAATGACTGATGACGACGGTGAGCTTCTATGTATACCCCTAGACCAGAGTGAGGCAGAAGAGACTATGAGAGCAACGAGATTGTTTGAGGTGTACATTTTCCCTTGATATTGCTATTTTACGCTCCTTGCTGCCATTACAGTTTCGTAGTCAGTATTTGACAGGGGTCGAGGTGGTGAGAGTGAAGCTGCCAGCTACCCGCTTTGTTAGTGTCACGTGAGCTTCCATAGCCGGGATATTTCAACCCGAGGCAAAGCTTTTTGCGACTTTTCTGACCTCTTCTTCACTCGCATAACTTGAACTGCGTCTTCGGAATGGCTATTCATAAGTCGATTCAAGATGTGATGACGTTGATAGAAGTAAGTTCCATCATGACTGCATTCCTCGTTTGCTCCTAAAATCGCACCATGATGTATTCATTTCGATGAATTCTGCAATGCTCAAGGTCATCTTGGTCTCAAGCCAATTTGACCGAATGTGGACAATTTCACCCCTGATCTATGATTTCACAGCTCTCTACTTGCTTGTTGATTGAAACTCGATACGTGCTCTTCTAACGTACATAATCAGATGCATGTAAAATGAAACAACTGCGCGTCTAGGTGTTGCTGGGCACGGTGGGAGGGTATCGCGCCCCAGCCACCTCGAATGACTCGACAATGGTGTCGATCTTCTTCACCTCCTCCTCCGTCAGCTTGATCAGCTGCGAGTTCTCCTTGACTCGCTCTGCGGTGGTCGCGCCGGGGATGGGGATGATGGTTGGTCGCCCGGGCCTTTTGCCCTGGCTGTGCACCCAGGCGATGGCGAGCTGGGCCGGGGTGCAGCCCTTTTCCTTGGCGAGGGCCTCGACGTGGTTGACCAGCCGCAGGTTGTGTTCAAAGGCTTCTTTCTGGAAGCGCGGGAACGTGGCGATGAAGCCGAAGACTTTGACATCTGAGACGTCCTTGAATCTGCCAGTGAGCATCTGCGGGTTGTCAAGTCAGCTAGTTGTGTATGCGGCGAGTGGTCTGCAGCAGAGGCTGAACTCACTCCTCGTCCAATGGGAGAGTATGCGGTGATGGGGATGTTGTGTTCGGCACATGCCGCTGCAACGCCGTTGGTCAGGATATCCGGAGAGAACATGCTCAGCTCGACCTCGACGGTGCCGATCTTGGCAAGCTTGGCCGCTTCATGGATGGTCTGAGCATTGACCTCGGAAAGGGCGATGGCACCAAGCTTGCCCGTGTCGATGTACTCCTTCTGGATGACTCCAAAGGTCACCTCCAGGGGGGTGTTGGGGTCTCTTCTCGTGCAGCTGAAGAGGTCCAGCTTCTTGGTGCCCCCGAGCTGGTTGATGATGTTGTCGAGTGAGCGTCGAATGCCCTCTGGAGACCCGTCGAGCTTGTGCGTCTCGAGGTCGGCTCCGCCCTTGATGATGAGCGTGACCTTGTCGGCGTCTTCTGGGTACTTGGTGAAGTAGTGCCTGAGCAGCGTCATGGAGTTCCATTCGGGCGTGCCGTAGAACTCGCCGCCGTTCCAGAGGGTCATGCCGTTTTCGACTGCTGTCTTGAGAGCGTCGATGGCCTGGTCCAGAGGAGTAGGCTCTGGTCGCCAAGTGAAGCCTGGAGAAATGTCGGTAAAGAACAGTTGTCCGTCTTGCATTGTGATCAAACTCACCCATGAGGCCGTAGCCAATGGGACCGACTTCTCTGCCAATAACCGTAGGCATGTTGGTTCTTTGTTTGTCTTGTATATGGATCGAATACTTTCGATGGAAGCACAAGCGAAGCTGTCAGGAGTAGACGAAGTGTCTTTGAAGCTCTAATCAATGTCTATCCAAATTTTCTCAGAAAAAAAAAAAAAAAAAACTCATTTTCCCTGAGCATCCCAGCTCCTCTATATACTATTTTGCCATCACCATCCAGCCCCGCCGCTTGTCCAGCAAATTCGCGACGATGATGCAAACGACAACAGATTTCCCCTTTGGGCAATCGGATATAACGACGCGGTTTCGACTCACTTATTCCGACGGTGCAAATCCGATCTCAACAGCTAACCCATCATTTAGCGTCCCCGATCTTCCGAATCTCCAGAACTTGCTTCACAGCGAATGAGCGAAGAATACAGTCCTTATCCCGTCGCGGGGAAAGATTCGATTGTTCGGGCGGCTAAACTCTAATTGTTTGAAATACGCTCCTTTGCGTTTTTTACGTATACGACGATGACGGGGTTAGTTTTTATCTCCTGACGGCGATTGATGTCGCGAGAAGCTGGGACGTGAGACGGTCTCGCTCTTCGCCATCCGGAGATGCTCTGCGTATGAGAGAGCTCTTGATGGAGCCCGCGTTAGAATTTGATTTGACTCGATTCCTCGCGTGGCTGTGCTTTACTCCGGACATGTCTGTGTACACGGCGATATCAACCCCGTCAGGCCACGAGCTTGATGCTATTCACACAAACGGACTTTTGTAATTTCCACGCGAGAAACACCGAACTGTGCAGAATTATCGAATCAACCATCAAAGAGGATGAGCATCACACATTCATCCCCTTCTCAAACCAGTCCTGAGCGCAAACCCCGAAAACGACACGTCAATCCCCTCCTCCCTCGCATGCTCCTCGCCCGCCTCCTCCGTCGGCTTCGCCCCGTAGATGCCAACCTGCATCTCCCTCGCCAGACCCTGCGCATCGTCCTCGTTAAACGCCCAAGTGACCTGCCTCAGCGCGCGCCTCGTCCTGCCCCCGTTCTCTAGCACATACACCCACGCATCTGTCCCGTCCCGCTCCACCAGAATCGTCGCCTTTGCGTCCCCCTCCTTCGTCTGCTGCTCCGTGGTGACGATGGGACTCAAGCTCCAGTCAGACAGGACATCCGTCGCAACGACCCCCAGCGCGGGCGCCCCGTCATTGAATTCGATGCCAGCCTTGATGAAGCGCGTGCGGTTGGGGCTGTGCCTGTCGGGAAAGGCGACGACGAGGCCGCCCTGGTCGTAGAGCGTCTTCCAGGGGGCCGTGACGGTGACCTGGACGCTCTGGAAGTGGGCGGCGGGGATGACGGTGTAGAGGTAGGGCGCCGTGAAGTTGTGCTTGGAGAGGGAGGGGCGCCAGATGTCGGTGTCGGGGGGCACGTGGATGGTGATGGGGTGGGCGAGGGGGGAGACGGGCTTGATGTTGGGGTTGTTGAGCCAGTGCCATTGGAGGGAGGAGGAAGAGGCTGAGGTGGTGAGGAGGAGGCAGATGGCGGTTGCGAAGAGCATCTTTGTTGCTTGAGGATGAAGAGGTGAGTGTGACTGGTGAGCTGAGTGCCGCCTTGAGACGGATTGCTGTCGACCTCGTGAGAGACAGAGCCTGAGTTGACCTGATCATTTGCTTGCTTCACCTCCTCCGTTCGTCTGGATCTGCATATATGACGTCCCTTATATACCCTGGCTACACAGTCGCACTCTCACATACACGCTCATTCACCGATACATGGCAGTAGTCCTATGTTAGGTTGCATCACCCACACCATCTGCTTCTACGCGTGAAAAGGCCCAGCATCTCATTCAGCTCTAACCCCCCCTTCTTTCGCCAAGACGCGGGACCCCGACGACGACTTTAGCGATCCCCTGTTTGTGCGGGGGAACTGGTCCAGACTGGCCGACTGGCATACGAAGTCAAGCATAAGAAGTCAAATCAACCTTGCCTCGTAAGCTTATTGCCCGGTTTCCGTTCTCACGGGGAATGTCGCCTTCAGACCCCCTTTGTCCTTCCCTGTTATGTGTGCTGTGGCGCGTTACGGCTACGAGTGCGTTACATGTTGCATTTACTCTGTCGCGTATTATCAACAAATCCGGTTCAGCGGGATTTATATAGTATGGTGACATCTTGAGAGGTGAAAAAAAAAAGAGGTGACACTGCATCGAGCTTCGTGTTTCGTCCAACGAGCGTCGACCTCGTCGTGGGGATTCTGTTTTGACAAAAGAGTAATGGAGGGAAAGACATACTTGACAGCAACAGGTTGAGATATCAATATTAGTCATTCATCATCATCTATTCTATTTCTAGAGAAAGCGTGTATTCTAGCTGCTGCGTAATGCTTCAACTCTGATCCTTGCCCTCAACCCGTCGACGCAGTACCCCAGCTGCTTCGGCCCATCCGTCAGCTCAACCTCTCTCTTCACCCACCGCCCAGCCTGATCGTCGGCTTCAACCCCCGCTGCCGCCTGTCCGTCTCCGTCCGCTTCCACCATCTCTTCATCATCATCGCTCTCGTCGTCGTCGCCGCCGTCCTTTTCGTCGTACCCGGCCACGGGATCCCACTCGCCCGTCTCCCAGATGAGTCGTAGCCTGAGGGGCTTCAAGCCGTACATCTTGCCCACGATGCCCTTGACGGCATAAATGTCAAACGACTTGGGGATCCTGACGGTCCTCGTCTTCTTCGACCCTTCTGGCGCTGCCTCGTAATGGAACTCGGTGGTGACGAGACGAGCTTCGAGGAAATTGGGATTAATCTCCTCGCGACGAATGACGTCTGGCTCGCCGTACGCTGCGCACAGCTCCTTGTACCGCGGGTGCAGCGCCTTGATGGAGTCCTCTGCTGCTTCGGGCACGGTGGCGAGCTGCTTCGCGATGCGCGAGAGGTAGAACATCTCGGCGTTGGTGCGGTCCGTGGCGGTGATGTGCGTGAAGTTGAGCGTCTTGAGCTGCGCGATGCGGGCAACGGTGAACATGAAGGATTCGTCCGAGGACTGCGCGTTGGAGTCGGCGTCTATGGAGTAGTAGATGGGGTTGTGCGTGATGCGGAGCCCAGTCATGCCGGGGAACACGGCTGGCAGCTTGTCGACAAAGTCCCAGCTGTCAATCTTGTTGTACGAAAGATCGACATATTGCACGGAGGGGGGGAAGATGACAGCGGGGAAGTCGGAGGAGGAGGAGGCGGTTATTGCTGATATGTTGTTTCCCTTGAGTTGGAGATGGCGGAGAGCGTTGAGAGATGTCAGGTAGGCAATGTCTGAAAGGCTTGTGAAGTCGTTGTACTCCAGATTGATAGATGTCAGAGTCGATGGTAAGCTTATTTCACCTGTAGGCGGTAGAGTCGACAGCTGGTTCGATCCCACGAGGAGGGTGTTCAAAGAAGGGCATTTGCTGGCTATGAGACACAGCTCCTGCCAGCTCAGCAGCGTCTCTCCCAGCTGCAGCTCCGTCAGGCCCCCGAAGACGGACTCTGCGCCTTGTAGAGCCTGATCGGTGAGGACATCTTGAAACCTATTTCCGCTGCAGCAAGAGAAAAAGAGAGAAAAAGAGCCATGTGTCAGCAAACGAAGGTGGCAGACCGAACCAACGGGACAAGAACTTACTTGATGGCAAGCTTTTGCAAATCCTCCAAATCGCGACAAATCTCCACCACGGGCCCCAACCTCTCAAACAGATTCCGGCTCAAATCCAGCTCGACAATCTTGGGCGCCGTCTCCTTGATCGTCTTGGGCTCGCCATTGTCCTCATTCACATCCCCATCGTCCCGCGCCGCGGCGACCCTCAGCCCGTCGAGCACGACAATCTTCGTCTCCCGCAGCCGGGACTGCCGCCGCCAGATCTTGTCGAAGCCCATCTCCTGCGCGACCTTGCCCGAGATGACAATCTCCGTCTTGGACTTGCCCTGCGTCTGCCCGGGCGCGTCGGCCACGTAGCGCTCGTGCAGGGCCGAGAGGAAGCTCTGCGGAGGGTCTGCCGGGCGGGTTGGGCGGACGAAGGAGGCTGCCGTGGGGGATTTTGATATGCCTGCATTTTTGTGACGTTTCTGTTAGCTGCCTGCTGTGATTTGGACATGGAGACTGTCTCCCAGTGTGAAGTGAAGAGAGATCATTGAGATGCTCAATTTACATGTAAAGTAGCGAGTGCCCTTGTGAGAGCCATCGTGTTTCCCTCGTGAGGCATCATCCCACTCGACGCCTAACCAGGTGCCTGTCGTGCCCGCGACCCCGCCGATGAAGCGGACGGTGCAAGCCGCGCCATCGTAAGAGATTCGCTGGCCGATGTGATGAGTCTGGCTCATCTTCTATGCTTATGAAATATGCTGGAGTGAGGGTTAAAGAGGCGTCATGAGAGGGCAGACATGTTTTGGGCTTGAGACGGTGATGAGAGGTGAGATATAGGGGGGGGGGGGTGAAAAGTGTAGGTAAAAGTAGACGGCTCAGTCAGGCAGCAGAATTTGGCCACGTCCCGACGCAGGCAGCGATTATCGCTTGAGAGCATCCGCATCATAGGCAGCAATTATAATCACAATATTCTGCACATCATTTCCTTGAAATCGTCAATGAGAAAATAAATTCAATTTGGATATTTCTTTTTTTTTTTTTTTTTTAGCTTTTTGAGGCTATACGTGACAAGTGAAATACATGTACTTTCGCTGATAAGGAGCCCATCGTGGGACCCTCTAAATCAAATCATCAAATGGCACAATATCATACATTTACAGCTTGCCCTTGATATCTCCCACAACATCTCCCAAAACCTTGACCAAAGCCCGGCCATTGCTCAAGCACACCTTTCCATTCTCAACGGCAACAACAAACCGAATCTCCTCAAAGTCGCCCTTCCTCTCGCCCGTCCTCCAGACCTTGATGATGAGCTTGTCGCCGGGCATCACGGGACTGGCAAACCGGGCCTGGTACTCCTTGATGTGGGTAGGATCGCTCGCAGCCACGGCCTTGAGGATGCAGTGAGCAGTCGCGTTCCACGAATACAGGCCGTGCATGATGGCGCCGGGGAAGCCCATCTTGACGCCGGGCTCGGGCGTCGCGTGCAGCGGGTTGTAGTCGCCATTCAGGCGGTACAGATGAGCCGCCTCCTTGGAGATCTGGTGCTCCAGCACCCAGTCGGGGTTCTTGTCCTTGGGCGGAGGGAAGTTCTCGGTCGCCGGACCCTTGGGCCCGCCCCAGTTGCCCTGCGCGACGAAAAAGGAGCTGGCCAGGAGGCGCGTGTAGACCTCGTTGGTGTCGGCGTCGACGAGCTCGAGCTGGCTGTCGACGACGGAGCCCGGGCGGCCCTTGTCGTAGACGCCGAGGACCTTTTGGCGGAGCTCGAACTTGCGGCCGGCCGAGGTGACGGGCAGGGGCTTGAGGAACTCGATCTTGCGCTGGCCGTCGACGACGCGGCGGGAGTCGAAGTCGGGGACGCCGGGGATCTTGGTCTTCTTCTGGGCGGCGTAGAAGTCGATGACTTCTTGTGAGTCGCCCTTGAATGCTGGTTTTCGCTCATCTGTTAGAGGTTGCGCGAAGAACTATACTTGGGGGGATGCTCGCGATGGAGGACTTACGCAGGACGGTAGGGTAGGTAGGGAAGACGGCAAAGTTGGGGTGGAGTTCCTACGAGATCAGCCTGTCAATTGCGTCCTAACGAAGGATGTCGCGCTCTTGCTGGCATCAGTGACTTACATAGAGATAGTGCAGCTCGTCGGCAGTCACGCCGATGGAGTTTGCAAAGAGCAGCACATCGCGCTTCAGCCAAGCAACGGGCTGGGGAGGGTACTCGAAGCCGACACCGGGACCAGACATTGTGCAGATATATCAACGTAACAAGAAAGAGAGAGATACAAATGGATGAGGGGAGGGTATATCGCAAGAAAAGGCGGACAGCAAATGCAGGCGGAAACAAAATGGAGGAGGCCCGTCAGCTTATTAAATGGACGATGAACGAGACGAAGGTGAGCGAGACTTCGGTCACGCAAAGCTCCAAGCCGAGGCAACGCCTGTCCTGTCCTGTGGGGAAGAAGCGCTTCTGCCGGGGGTCTCTGGTCGGCAGCCGAGTAACCCCGCGAAGTCAATCTCCGGTGGCGTTGTCACGGGCTGCGATGATCTGATAAAATCTTTGTTTCCCCAGGGGTTCAAAATACATCATTTGTAGCAGTGGAAGAAGTGAATTGAGTTGCAACAAGCTTTCGGCCCTGGGAGGTTTTGTTTCCTAGTAACAAGTGACAACTTGGTGTTGGACCAGCTGCGAGCATGTGTTTCGGTTGGATGATGTAAGACACAGTTGATGCTTATCGATAACCGATAAGATACGACTTCGGCACCGGCACCTGCATCTGCATCTGCACGGAGCAGCGCCGAATGCATTTGGATGCAGCGTCGTGCTTTTTGCCGAGTCACGCGATGCAGCTCAATCCCGTCCAGCCTCCACCAGGAACCATGTCACCCATATCTGTCTCTGCCATCAACTGCGACCTTTGCTGTGCCTATCTCTTCTCCTTTGGCATCTTCCTGCAGGACATCTCGACCAATACCAACCTCTTGAAGGGCCCACCGTATCCTTCCAATCCTGGCCGAAACGTGTCGAAAGGCCAGGTTTAGGGAAGCTCAGGTCCAACCAGACGATATTACAACGAGACGGTACAACAATGCCAGCTCTCGCCGACGCCAGGAAGCGCGGCAATACATCGTGCGTTCGAGTCTCTCCGTGGAAGAGATATACTCAGTATTGGTATGTAGATGCACAAAGGAAATCTTCATTCTCGTCGTAGGCTAAGCTAAGCTAAGCTAAATGGCTGTTAATACAAAGAAGATGAAAAAGAGCGTGGTGGTTCGAAGAATATCATGACGTCGTATGCTGTGTTGATTCTGACACGGTCATTGTCGTTGTGATTTGATTTGATTTGATGGCTGTGCGGTGGCCCCGTCCTGCTACATGCAGAGAGTTGCATCTGCATCAGCCCAATCGGCCCTTGGCCTTGTCGCATTCTTCCAGAAATCGGTAGATGCCTTCAAGGCCCTCGTACTCCTCAGAGCATTGCTGCTCCGGCTCCACCGGAGGCGACATGCTCTCATATCCGTCCGTCTCCGACATCCAGGGATTCTCCGAGTTTGCATACGCAAACGCCTCATGAACAAAGGACTCATCGCCGAGAGATGATATGTCGTCTAGCTCATGTCCTTCCAACGACCTCTCCGATCCTCCAGGGGACGTCAGTGCCTTGGCAGAGTCTGGTGCGAAAGGAAATCGCAACGCCATCTTGGCGCCAGTAGCAATCTCGAAACCGACATCTTGGCTGACAATGCCCCGTTGGACACCAATGTCATCGCAGAGTCGTTCTACTGTTTCGACATCAACGCCTGGGAAACGAACTCGAAGCAGATTGCCTGATTCGAGAGATATTGGCAAGTCGCCCAGGGCCGAGAGTCGCTCAAGGTCGGCATAGATGGCAGTCAAATCTTTCAAGGCGCGGCCGAAATCCGCCGACAGGACGTCGAGGAATCCCTCAGTGTTGAGGCTCGGGATGACAGTCTCGCCCTGGAAGCCGGATGTGCCGGAAGCCTGGACGATGGCGGCAGCGAGAGGGCTCATGGCCGTGATGGTTGGGCTCAGCTGAAAGTCGACGTAGGCGCCAGGGGCAAACTTGGGCATGGCAGCCAGCTTACGCATGGCCTCCTCCTCCACAACGGAAACGGCCCGGTATTGGGCCTCACCGCGTGGTCCCACTCCGTCGTACCGGATTCGCTGTCCGGACAGGAAAAAGGCCCGCATTGCCTGCGAGACATTCTGCACGACCTGTGCAGGGGCTGCTGGTGTGTGGGAAAAGTACCGGGCACCGCCGCCCAGGCTGTAGCCGCCGGCAGTTCGGGGCATGGCTCCGCCCGTCAGATTGGGCCGCAGAGTACTCGCAAAAGGAGCTCGTCCGGAGAACTGAGCAACTTGGCGAGAAGTGTTGGAGCTCGGGAGCTTGGATCGATCGAGTCGAGGAGCGCCGCTCTCGGAGCTGAGGTGTCGTCGGACGGCCCTGCTGGCATGCTTGGCCGAGGTGCTGGAGAAGACTCGGGCACCTCGTTGCTGTTGCGTGGCAATGGCCACTGGGTTGATGGCCTGTCGACCGCTTCTGGCGGGAACGGCGACTGGTTGGAGTGCTGGGTTCTGCAGCGGCTTCGCCGCGCTGGCGAGCTTGTCCCGGACCACGGCTGTCGTCCGAGACACGGCGGCTCGGAGGAGACGCAGGGCAACTGGGCCCCATATCGCCCCCGCGGACGCCATGTTGGAGATTCTTTGGCTTCTTTTCACCTGAAGGTGGTTGAAAGAGGTTGAAGATGAAGCACATCCAGGAGGCAGCGGGAAGTGACGGACTTCTATATAAGTCCGGCACTGACATTCGCCACGCAAGCATGCAGCACGCTAATGCGCTGGCAGCACCGCCACAGATGAGATCTGCGCCACCGAATGCGGGGCTGCGGCTGCCTCTCAACCTCTCGACCTCTCTTCCGGCCTAGTGCCAAAGCGGATCTAGCGCGGGCTGCTTTAAATTCTACCGAGAATTTTTCCAAAGCTTCACTTTTTCTTCCTTCTTTACCATCACAACCACCAGAAGAACAGCTCGAATCCGGAGCTGCAAGTGCACGCTCTGGTGCGGCCTCTGGTGGTTAGGACTCTTTTTCAAGGTAAGCTACTCTATTCTCTTTCTGCTTGCGCCTTACATGATGCCTTATTTTTCATGAACAATCCAATTCATACCAGACCATGGTGACTCTGTAAATTCTTTTACAACCTCACTGATCAAGCTTTGGATCGCATTTTCCCCCGACTTTGGCACGCTGAAGAACTCTGCTAACGCGTCTCAGATGTCCAGGTACTAGGGCTAGACTGCTCTTGATCCAATTGAGGTCATCTACAATTCAAAAGGTTGGTGATTTTGCTTTCCATTCATGCTCCCCCACCGTCGACTTCCCCCTCTGTATGATGATCATTTGACACCTCAGGGATTCCTCATGCTTAATATACGATGTGGATACCGTGTTTTATAAGTTTCAGCCTTGTCTGACCAGAGATCTCGACGCTTTTCATTATTTGCCGTCCACTGTTGTCAAAGCTTGCTTGCTAACTCAAGACTGTCAACAGGTAATACTACAAACTCTCTCAGCTCAACCTATCCCACATGATGAAAATTTGAACGAACGGGCGGACATATCGAGCCTCTCTTCCTTTCATCCCTGAGAAAGCGAGGACGTACAATCCTCGTGGTGAAGGGGAGGGAGAACTCAGGATGAGATCTCGTCACCTGATCGTGGTCCATAGGAATTGATTCCTTGTTCAAGCTGGGAACGTACCTGTCGGCTAACTCGTACAATGATAGGTACTTGCTATACAAAACTTCTTTCTTCTTCACCTTGGCGCCGTATTTCTGTGATGAAATGTTTTTTTTTTGTATTCACACTGTCTGACCACGACACCTTCGGGAGTTGTTGGACATGAACAAACCTACACCTTCTGATAGTAAGTGTGGCCGGTATACCGTCATTCCTCGGGCACGTAGCTGACCATGAGATAGACATACGATGTCAATGCTGTCATTATGCTTGATGCAGTCCTTGTTTGGCCGGAAGCTGACATTGTATGAAGCAGTCTAGATGGGCATCACCGATGTCTCGCGCTGGCCGCTGAAATGGTATGTGTCTGTTCTCTTTTCTTCTTCCCCAAATACCCTACCATCATGATGACTTTACCTATTATCTACATTGGCCGAGTTCCTCGTGACGAGAAAAAGTTTCACCTTGGAGAACTGACATGGTTTCTCAATTACTGCTGCTTGAAACAAATGCGTAACAGAGCAATGGCTAACTTTAATGCCCTAGATATCACGATGAAGCAGCCGCAAGTATGACATTGAGATGCTCTGGTCCGTTGTTCTGACGTGTTCGAGGAACAGAAGCTCATGTCAGACTGGTGTAACATCTTTGTGTGCTTTATATATACATCTGATACCCTGAATGATTAGTCTTTCCCACATCTAGTATATCCGCTTTCTGCGCGCTTTGCCCATGTGACCTTGTCTATATCCCTTCTCTTTCTCAGCACATCGTGTTTCAATATAAAGAACATGCCCAAACTCCATCCATCAACCATCAAGGCAGCTGTAACCTCGCATTCCAGCCCACAATACACCGAATCAAATCCCAATCGCCATTCGCACCGACCCAGTCCGTGACGACGATGCCGGTGCTCCCCGCGCCGACCTTGAGCTCCTTAGGCCCCTTGCCGTCCTCGCCGTGGCGGATGCAGAGATACTCGACAATGGCGGGATTCACCTTGGCGGCGATCCTCTCTGGCCAGCACGTGGCGTTGAAAAAGTTGCTCCCGCTCAAGAAGTTGAGAAAGATGGGCAGCGTCGTCCCCGACTGCTCATCGTCTTGGTGACCCCCGACGACGTGGAACTCGCGCTCGGCGGCGCGCTCCAGCTGGCCGCGGCTGTAGTCAATCTTGCGCTCAATGTTCTTGCTCTCGGTGACGTCGTAAAAGTCCTGGACGCGAATGTGCCCGCCCTCGCAGGTGCCGTCCTCGCAGTTGTCGGGCCAGTGCTGGCCGTCGATGCCCCAGCCGCGGCCGCCCCATGCGTCGCGCGCGAGGTCGTCGTCGAGGCCGAAGCGGCGCACGACGACGATGCGGCCGCGGGCCTGGCCGAGCGAGGGGATGCGCGGCTCGGTCCACCAGCGGTCGGGCCGCTTGTCGACGTAGCCTGCCTTCAGGCAGCGGCTGAGGTGCTGGTCGGTGCCGCGGCCGGCGCCCTCGCGCTTGATGCTCATGAGGACCGTCTCGCTGGGGTTGGCGTCGAGGAAGCGGTAGATGTCGGCGAGCATGTCGGAGAAGTACTTGATGCCCGTGAGGGAGACGGGGAAGACGGAGTGGACGAGCGGCAGGGCGTCGGTGTCTGGGCTGACGGAGACGCGGACGTCGAGGAAGCGCACGCCGTTGCGCAGCTGCTCGGGGATGCCGACGGACTGGCAGCGGACCGAGGGCAGGGCCGTGTGGCACGTCGGCGAGTTGTGGGTGCCCGGGATGGAGAGCAGCGGCAGGGGCCAGGCGTCGTCGAGCTGCTTCATCCAGGCGTGGAGCTTGGCGGACGAGAAGATGGCGAGAAAGGCGCCCGTGGGCACGTAGACGACGGTGAGGTCCAGGGCATCGTCACCGCCATCATCGTCGCCGTCACCGTCGATGCGCTTCATGACGGCGGACTTGCGCGAAGGGCTGGGCACGTCCGTCTCATAGCGGCGGTCGCCGGCCCGAAAGGTCAGCCGCAGGATCTCGCGGCCGGCCGGGTCCGGCGCGCGGACCTCGGTGCGGACGGCGCGGAAGGGGTCGAGGTGGACCGAGACGTCGCGGGCGTCGTGCGAGTCGCCCCGGGGCAGCAGGTGGTGGGCGGAGAAGTCGGTGGCGTTGATGAAGCTGGCGATGGTGCCGGTGACGTTGGCCACGACGTTGCCGGTGCGCACCTTTTCGCCCTGGAAGCGCTGGACGGAGAGGAGCTCCAGGGGCGTGATGGTGAGGTTGCGGATGGTGAGGTCGGCCATCGCGGTTGGAAGGGGGTGAGATGAGAGAGGGATGGGGGAGGGCAAACAGCAGCAAACAAGAGGAACAATAGCGATTGGGAACAGGCAAACTGACAGACGGACAGACAGACAGACAGACAGATGCAGGGAGTGTGATGAGATAACAGGAGATACGATGAGGGAGACGCGTCTAAGAGAGGCGATCCATGTACTCTATCGATTGCCTGGGGAAGAAAAAGAGGGACAAAGACAGCCGCCGTCAAATCAAGTCGCGACAAACGAAGCCAAATCGATCGAGCGCAAAGGCCAAGGCGATTCAGCTGGTGGGGCTGAGCCACAGCATAACTTGATAAGTTCAACCTCACAATAGGAACTCCAGCAGCAAACATAAACTCATCCGAACATACGGAGTAAAAAAAAATCAACAACAATAAGAACATAGAATAAGAAAAACATCGGTGATGACCGCCTAGCCTCATGCCAAAGCAGATCCTCACAGAAACGTGGTTTGTTTTTCCCATCCCCAACAACCACCCAACCTGAAAAGCCTTGTCCAAGGTAGATACTAGGCATGGATGACGTCTTCCCGGATGGTGGGAAGAATGTGGCTCAGCTGAGATAAGATTGATCCAACTGGGCGGTTCTCCCGCAGTAGTAGTAGTAAAAAAAAAGAAAAGAAAAATAGAAGAGGAGGAAAAGAAGGTGTGGCGGGAACGTCTGTCTTTTACATTTGACATATCACTAGAACCAACAGCATAACAACGGCCAGACGAGGATGTGCTGATTCAGAGCACGTGGAGGTTCAACTCGCATAGAGGTGTGTACTTGCATACCATCCACAAGACTGAGGTTGAAAGTGATGAACTTTTGGGGGCATTGTCCATGAACTTCGGATACATCTCAACTCAGACCAACCCCCTTATATTATCCTTTCCCCTCCATCTCCCTCTCTGGCCTTGATGCCCGGCCAACATCCCATATAGTACTTCCGCCAAGAAAGAAATCACCAGATATCTATACAAAGAACCGCAAAGGCGCGGAGTCTGAATCACGCGGCTGATGACGTTTCCTGCTAGTCGCACTTCATACTGGAACGACGGCGCTGTAGAAAATAAGGTAATAAAGAGACTAACGAGGGTGCTGTGATGATGCGAGGCTTCGGAGCCCTTGAGAAGGCCGAACCAACAACAACAACAACAAACTTGTCGGAGATGGTTAATTCGTGATCACCAAGCAAGCTCTTTACTAACACCGTCGGGGTTCGTCGGGGTTGCGTGCTTGGCTTTTTCCTTTCCCTCTTTTCCGGCATGTGATGTCTGGACCAACTGCAGAAGACAAAGAAAACTACAATACAGTATGAGAGGAGGGGTAACAAACCGTCACATATGACACTCTTTTCCAACTACTACTACTAAACGTGGGCCAAGGTAGTCACAGTGTGCATGAAGTATGAGGATTGTTCAGTAGTAGTAATCATTAGCTACAGTCTATTCGTAATACTAGGTACGATAGTTGTTGCTTCGTGTTTCTAGAAGCAGTCGACCACGTGTTTTACCCCTCCTATAGTAACCCTTCCTCCGATATCTTTTTTCTCAAAAGTGTGAATGAACAACAGAACAGAAAAGGCTTTGCCTTTATGGGTATATGATGATGATCAAGGTGCCTAAACGCCAAGTGCTCCAACGTAAAGCAAGTAGGCCCCATTGGCGAGTGAACAGTGCATGGGGAGAAGACGTGATGATGCTCCCAGTAGCACCGTGGAATGTAACGCCCGTTCAAATGATGAGTAGATGATAAAACGAAACAATGCCCCTTGAGACTTGCAAAGATCAGTCTTCAAGGGGAGTTGCTGTTGGTGCTGCCGCTTCCTCGGCGTTGCTTCGTCGGAGGGGTAGACAGATCGCTTTCATCATCATCAAAGTCCGCTGCCCTCTTGCGGTTAAGGCCGCGCTGGCGGAGGACCTCATTGACGACGGCCTCGTTGCCGACAACGTTTCCTGAGCCCTCGACGGTGATGCCCGCGTCAACTTCGATCTTGACAGGTCGAGGACGGCCATCTTCGTCAATCATGGGGATGCCGCACTGGCCGGAGCTGTTCTCCTGGATGGCCTTGACGACTGCCCTGGCAATGGCGTTCGCGTGGCTGGCAGGCGTGTCGGTCAGACACACCAGGTTGTTGTTCTTGGAGATGAGGACCGAGGTGTTGATGCGGAGGCTGATGGGGGAGATGCTCTCCTCCTGGTCTTGTTCATCCTCGTCTTCGGTCGCCAAGGCCTCCAAGACAGCCTCTGGCATGGTTGGCCGGCCCATGATGAAAGGCTCACGCAGTTGTTGCCGCACTTGAGCAGCAAGGTCGGGTGCAGTGCGTGGCGTATAGGCTGGAGGTGGAGAGGTCAAGGGTGTCTGGCGTGAGGGAGCCTTGGGGGCGGCCATGTAGCTTTGGATAGCAGCCGCAGCTGTAGTTGTTGCCGGTGATGTGTTCATGGTGAAGTATGGCGTAGGTATGTGGAATGATGAAGCCAAGAGTGGTAGAAGGAGGATGAGTCGATCTCTTATAGAATAAGAGAGGATGGAGCTCAAGGATGAAGAGGGGGTGTGAGTCGTTGATGTGTCTTCCAGGCAGTGAATCAATGTGCTCAAGTCCCAGAATCGCCGATTGTCTTTTGCCCTTGTTCAGCCCGTGAAAAGGGAGTTGGCCGAGACAGCTGCCGTCTATATCCGGATGAAGAGTTTTTGTTCCTTGTCCGTTCTTCGACCCAGATCTGGCTCTCACAGTGCTGGGTTGAAGAAGCGCTACCCTCTGTATGTTTCCGAACTGGAGGGTGTAGATGCGGTTGGTAGCGTGTGACGGCAGCGAGATGATGCGAATGCCAAGGTGCACAAGTGTATGTGTGTGGTATAAGCCAACGGCCAAGAGAGCAGCACAGGAATGCAACTGCTGGTCAAGTGAGGAGAATAGGCGATCAAAGCAATGATAGACCGAGACTCAAGAAGAAGGGATCAAGATGGTTGACAATGCAGAAAAACATGAAGAGGTCAAGACAGGAGACGGATAATATACCTTTGCCAGAGAAGCAGCCCGGCAAGGAGGTGTCGCGGGAAGCTGTTTGGCCCACCCCTCCCCCCCTTGGCTTGACGCTCCCACCCAACCTAAATTCCCTTGATGAAAGAAAAGCCAAACACCGACATGCTCCCGTCTTTTCTGCTCCCACCCCGACAGGGCCAGTACGGCGACCCCCATCCGCAATGCTTCAACCTGGATGATGGAGCAACGACTGATTCATGCAAAAATCATGCCACACACACCCAGGCCGTGCGTCCTTTTGCAAGCCGAGCCAAACACCCGCGTGGCTTCCACTGGGTTGCTTCTGTCGTCGTGTGGCTTGGCTGTGGAATCTTCCGCTAGCAACAATACCATTGCGGATTTGATGATTTGCGGTTCCCGATGGACTTACACACACCGATTGCTGCAACTCGTCTCCGCTCTACTATGAGTAGTCTTTGGTAAGAGAGGGAAGACGGACATACCGCTTGAACGGAGAAGAACTCACAGAGGCAAACACGCCTTCACTCACAACAGCAGGGAAGAGCACATGCCTGAAAATTTATCGCCATGCGAGGACAACCACGACGAGGAAGATTATGTCAACCCAGACAGCAGAACTAGGTAGTGTAGTTCTGCCTGCTGTCTTGAGCCGACTGCAAATGCCGTGTAGCGCACCCAGGCTCGTGGGACGTAGCGAGAAAGCTACACGCCCCCCGTTTTGATTCTGTCCGACAGTCTGGTCCGGAGGGGCGTGTGATCTACAGGTGCGCCAGCATAACTTGTAGCCGCCATTACGTCTTGTTGAGCCCCTAAGCTTCTGCACAGTTTTCTCTTCTTCTCTCATTCTCTTTTCCAGTCGGCTTTCACTTTTTCGCGGCACTGAGTTTCCGTTGTCAATGGAACGCGGAAATTGCTGAAACAAGGGGAGCAGTAGAAGGGGGCGCCTCCTTGGCGCTGGCTTCGGATTGTCTCCTAATGACAACACTCTTCCATCTCCCTCCGTCCACCGTTTGCATCTTTTGTGTTTGGCCTTTGAGGCTGTTGTATGTATTGTCATGTTGACGGACTCCGGCCGAGGTGGTTGGCAGGAATGCCGCGAGATGACAGTTGCAGCAACAACAGCACAGCACAGACCGGTTTGTACACGTGGTTACCCGGAGGATGCTCGAATGCAGCTCCCGTCGCCGAGGGATTGGACCCTAAAGCTGTACGCGAGGCCGTATGCACGAGATGTGACTGGTAGGATGCATGGCCAGACCTACTCCGTCCGCATGGCTTTGGCTTTAGCTGTCTGCAAGGAGGACATGGCAGAGTAAAGCCTGCAGCAACGCACTGGACGCTTGGAGCCTGTGCGTGTAGGGGGGGATGTCGTGCCGCCATGGCTGGAATGCCATCGTCTGGAAGCCATCCTGTCAAGACGCGCAAGTTCTTTCTCTTTTCGCCCTGGAATATCGAACGAGGAGGTTTGCACAATTCATCAGTCCACAGCCCACAGAGAAAAAACCATAATACTAGCCATGACAGCCCATAACCCGTGCAGTCGGCGATTCGACGAGCGGCCGCCCAACGCTGCGGCATGCGGCTCGCCGGTCCAGCGTATTGTCTGCGTATTGTGGCTGCCCCTCCCTTGGCAGGACAAGAGCTCAATAGGCGTGTGCTTTGTGATTCGTGCTTGAATGCGTGCGTGTCTCAGTCGGTTGAAAAGCTCGTCTTGCGGTGGTGCAAAGAGGAAAGAAGAGGAGAGAGACGAGGGAGGGGGTGCGGCGTCTTAGTCGGCTTTTGGCTTGCTATTGTCCTTTGCTATTGTTGTCCGTATTGACGTCCTGAAGCGGCTTAGCGCCCGCCGTCCCGGCACCCGGCCATGCGGGGCCAATCGGCGAAGCGGGCGATCTCTCCTTCCCTGGACTGCTTTTCTGGTGCGCTTTGCTGCCGTCACCTTGGCAGCAGCGGAAGGAGTGAGGGGAGTGGAACGAGCGGCTGGGCGTTGGTACTTCCGGTTCCAGTAAGGGTTGTTCTTCTGAGGAGGTACCCAGCATCGCGGCACAGCAGGAGCGTCTGTGGAAGCACGACGTTGAAGGAAACAAGTGCGGAAGAGCCCAATGGCACGAGGAAGCTGCATCATGGCTGGTTCTAGACTCGTAATGCCTGGCCGCCTCTCTGTTTTGGTATCAATTTGCCGTATCAAATCTTATCATGGAGCGCCTCCTCCAAACCTTGTATGTACGAAGGAACCATGCCGAATCTTTTACTGCATTGTGCCTCTGTTTGGGAGCGATCCTCTTCATTCCACACACCCGCATCCCTCTATTCTCTCTTTATTCGGCAACCTGAACAATAGACTCAAGGTAATCCCACCAGGATGTCACCCTCCGTTACCCCTTCTTCCCCCTATCTTTTGTCATCTTGTCCGCTCCTCGCCCTACAACTCGAATTTGACGGACAACTGTCATCCCCCGACGAGTCCAAATCAAGTCAATCCTCCGTCCTCCCTCTCGCTCGTCTTCAGTAGCTCCGAAAACCGTTACACCACACCATTTTCTTCAACTCCAGCGCCATTCAGATCGCTAGACTCAAATCGAGTTAAACTGAGCAAGTTCAGCCACAGTGTCGGCGACTTTCAGCTCCTGCCGCTCGCTTCGTGTTCCCAGCTTTCTGGATGCCACCAGCAGGTCGATGAGACGGTGTCTGGCCGGCTCTTTTGCCTTGAGCTAGAGAGGCCCCTTTTCCGCTCCTGCTGTCTTACTTTTTTTTTTCTTTTTTCTTTTTCTTTTTTTTTTTTTTTTTTTTTTTCTTTTACCTTAGGTCTTCTTTCATATCTCCGTCTCCTATGACTTCTTGGGCTAATGCATACCCCCTCTGATTACTAGGCAGGTGGAAAAGCTTGTCCATCTTGCCCAGCCACGTCAAGTTCGATGCCCTCGAGGTCCGCGTTGACCTATTGCCCGTCGACCAAGGAGTACCCTAGCGACTACTACCACCCACCAGTTCATCTTTGTGTCTTTGATTCAACTAACATCATCTCCTTCCGTCGGCGCAAGAACCACGAGGTGGACAACGTCCTTGTCTCACGGGTATCTGATGCCGTGAGAGATGTACAAAATCTCCCATTCCTCCACCGCCATCATTGTCACTGTCGTGTTTGCCACTGCCTTGCCCCGATGGTTTTGCTTCTTTCGGAGCATTGTTGTCCTGAATGAATAAACCGAGCAAATTGGCATACCCAGTTTTTGCATACCTCACTCCTTCTCCCTTGCATCACGATCCCACATGGAAGAGCACAGGACAATATCAGACACAAACAGGCGAGGAAAGCTGTCTATGTGCACCGTGGTATGTGGAACCGGAAGAGACAACAGGAATTGAAAGATATAATACAGTGATTGACGCCTGATGGCTTGACGCGCTTTGACCTGCGTCGAACGTTGTGGTTTGTCCATGCTGTGCGTTGCAACTTGAGCTGTTTGTCGAGAATGAACCTGAATATCACAGATTTTGTGGATTTTGAAGGAGAGGGTATTCATTGAATGGCATCTGCCCCGCAATGCTATTCTCCACCACTGTTGTGCCTTTTCCTCTGCTTCGCCGTGATGGCTTGTTGAATGGATGAGGTGGATATGCAAGCGGGCAGAGGGCCTTGCTGACTGTTTGCATTCAATTTTTCCTTCTTCTTCCTTAGTCGCCGCTTGCAATGTGGTATATTGTCCAAAGCCTCGAGGTGCAGACTCTGCGATTGTGCGAGTTTGCTAGTCGCAAGTGGTCCGGCAAAGGGTTGTGCTTGGTGTTGTTGGAACAAGCATGGCCATAGCGTGGGTATGAATAGCACTTGGAATGGGGCCGTTTCTTCTCCCTCTTTTTTCACGACGAAGAAAAGGAACTTGGCGACGATGATGATGATGATGGAAGTGGCTATAGCAGGACTCCTCTTGGAACACCGACAGCAGCCTCGAGTATCATGATATTGGATCCACTGACCAGTTGCAGCTGGTCTTATCAAATGTGCATCTACCTACATACCAGTGCTTGACGCAAGATGGTAAACGATGAGAATTACTGTTCTGATGGGCTGTACTCTGGTATTCATCTGTGGAAAGTATCACCTTTTCTTCCCCATGTGCCATGGCTAACCGGCTGCTCTTTTCTTCCGCAAGTTGAGGATCGAGACATACGACGACAACATCATGCCACCATCTGCGTCATGATCTGGCGTCCACTCCGGACCCTCTTCCCGAAGCAATCGTCTCTTGACAACAATGAGATCTAGATACTAGCTCTCAGTCAGTGCACTCGTGCATTACATAGCCGCTCTCAGATCTCGAATCGCAGCAGCCCTTAGTATTCTTGTCCCACGCACAAGCCCAGCGTCGCCCATGGCCGCTCTCACGGATCATCGCGGTCGGAGAAATACTCATCTAGCCGTTTGTATTACTCTTGTTTTACGTTTTCTCCATCTTATTGGCGGCTTTGCATGTCAATGGATGAAAAGAAACAAGAGAAAAACACAAGAATTGCGATGCACTGGCCATAAAGGGGCGTCGTTTCCCTTGATCCGGCTTGCGGGGGCCGCGCACCGCATTTGCCGGGCCGGCGGGATCGATTTTTTATTTCCCTTCTTTTTTTCTCGAAAGGGGCAAAGGCTGGATGCGAAATGGTGCCTCGAAGGCGTCGTACTGGTTTGCAAGTTCTCTTACTCACAGGCACCAGACGTCATTCTCAAAGATGGCCACTGGTCTGCGGAAGCACAATGCCGAACGGCTGGGACATGGCGTCGACATGAGGATGGACAGTCCGCGGCATTGGAAATGTCCGGCCGACACGTCATCATCTGAGATAGCTTTCAGATCAAGAAGCTTCATGGTAAGGTTCGTCATCCAGTCATCCGCTATTCTCCCATTCACTCCCCATTCACTCATTCATCCATTCATCAATCAGTCAATCAAGGTGGTTTTGTCAGCTAGCTGAGCCTTAGTTCCATGCAGTTGGTTGCGCTTGACGCCCCTCCCAGCACCGCAGCCACGGTAAAGGAGACGCACCGTCGTTTAGTTGGCCTGGCGCTGGTGCCGCTTAGTCTTGCCGCCAACGAGGTGGCTTGACAAGGCGATGAGAGACGAATGAGACGAGAGCGAATAAACAAGGGACATGCAGGGATCGAGGGGGTGTGTATCTCCTTAAGAGGGCGTGAAGCAGCTCCCCTGGACGAGGAAAGGCGCTCGCATTAGGCGTCCTACAGAACGCCTTCAACCACAGCTGTGGGATATGCCATGATGCCGGACTTCAGCTTGACCCTCTTTGGCTGCAAGACTAATGTACGTACGCGAGAAACCTGTTCCCTCTACCTAGATGATTGGTGAATGGCTAATCAGAAGGATGGACACAGATGGGGTAGACTCCTCTCCAGTCCAGGAGAGGCCCAAGCCAGCCGCCAGTTCATGCAAGTCTACGGTCAATTATCATCATGACTTCAATGCTTGAAGGTGAAGCTGACGCAGCCTGAAGATGGCATTCCTCATTGGGCTTAAGCGGACCTTGCAACGAACAGAGAGCAGAGCGTGAATAGAAGAGACAACTATTTACGTGGGGAAGCTGCAGAACGCACGTCCTCGGAGGTTCCGTCCAGCGAAGACGCGAAGAAGAAGAGAACCGTGCCATTGACTCCGGCATGATGAACTTTGTGGTATGATCTGCTACACCGTGGGACAGTACCGGGGCTTTTTGTCTCAACATTTCTGGGAAGATACACTCTGGGTGGAATCGCATCACAAGGAGGAGGGCAAAAGACTATAATCTCGAGCCCTCCCGAGTTCGCAATAGCCCCCCCCCCCGGCCGAGCGGGAATCGGTCTGCGGAAACATTCCCCGTCGGGTTTCGGCCGGCTCGACGATCGAGCTGATCGTCGTTGTTGTCGACTCGAGATAGCTTCATTCACCACTTGAGGGTTGCGACAGATCTGCAGGCTACCGCTTAGCATCAAGGCAGCTCTCAGCCACCTCGGCCTTCTCGCGTGCTTCGTCTCCTCCCTCCTCCTCCACATCCCAGTCGTTTGGTCGGGCACCTTCACGATGTCTTAGTCTGAACAAAGACGCCATTTCCCGCCATCTTGGTTTGAATGGGCAAGCCCTCCCATCCCCTACCAATCCCTTGGAGATGGCTGATTCTACTTCTTGCCAGATAAAGCGGCATATGGGTTGCATCGTAACCCTTTGTGTCCCCCATGTTACCCAGGAATGGGCGCCACCGCCACTGGGCGCTGTCCCAGGGATCTGGGGCATCATGACAATGGACCATTGATTGATGTCTATAAAGGGTAAGTCTTACGCGCCTCCATCTGGCGATTTATGGCTTCACTAGAGGACTCGTGCAAGCCACAGGCTAGGCGGCGAGAACTGTCCTTCTACTGGCTACCGACAAAGGATGGCACGAGATGGGGGTGTTTGACTTTCGCGTGTCGTCGTTGAGATGGCTGGCGGGAACCAGAAGATCGGTATTCACACGAGGGCTTCTTGGGTATTTTTAGTGTCTGATTGGGACTTCATCGTGGTGCATGACGCCCCAACTCGTGGTGGAGGCGAGAGGGTGGGAAATTAATACTCGTTTTGGGTATCTAAAGATGCGGTCTCCAGGAAGAGCACCCTTGGAACGAAAGGGTGTCGGGTGCGAGATGGAGAAGAGTCGTCTGAGACATGTGGCTGACTGATGGCAACCAGGAATTGCTTCTCTCAACTGAGTGAATGTCAGTCACCGCATGGGCGTATCCGGCTGGGACTTTAAGAGAAGCCTGATGAAACACTCTTCGGTCGATGAGCCCTTCAATGTGCTCGAATGAAAGTGAGCTTGGACGAGTCTCTGCGTATCCGGGGATGCAGGTCCTGATTCTCCAATCTCAGGAGACAGTATACTAATAGAAAAGTGCAGTAGAAGGGCTCACAACCTGGACACAGGTTACCAGTCTAGTCAGGAGTGTATGATGCTTGTGGGACTGCCAAGTCCATCTTCGCGTGGCCAACTATATGCTGCAGAGACTGAGCCCAACAGGTGCCGATTTCTACTTTCGTTCAACGTGCAGAGTCTACCCTACAGGAGGGGGAATGCTGACGGATTCAAGGAGGCCATCTGCTGGATATATCAGAAGGCCAGTGAGCAAGTTGCTTTTGTTCAGCTTCATTGTCCTTCACCTACTCCACTCATTGAACTCACCACAATGAGCTGCCGCCTGGGCCATATAACAGCTCACCAGCTCAGGCAGATGTCTGGTAAGCGAGATGAAGAGTCTTTTAGGGCTATCAGATAACCATATTACTCTCGACTCATGCTATGTATACGAATAGGCAGGGCTCCACCTGACGGTCTGCCATCTCCTTGTACAATGTTAAAGTTGCTTGTCAATTTGATAGGTAGCTGGGACCAACCAAGAAATCTCCAACTGTTCGCTTATGCTCTCGTGTTGCTCCAGATCACTGAATATTGTAATTAAGTGATCGGTTCCTCACGGTGCATCTGTTCAAAGTAATGATTCGGCGTTCGTGTTCAAGGTTCTGGGGATGATGATTGCACAAATTTACGTCGTCACCCTCGTAAGAACCTGTTCTCGTCGGTTGTGGATCTGACGCCGCTTTGTTGAAGCATGCCGCGGAGCAATCTCGTGATGACGCTTTCTTACTGACGGCTATTGCTGCATAGTGAGCATCAAGAGCGATGGGCTCAGAGGGCTCGATGGCTTGATTTGGGTGGGCAGTCTCCGAATCAGCGAAGTTCTGTATCCGTGAGTGGTGCTGTGCCTGACTCTGGAGCAAGCCCTGTACTTGCATCAATATTCAGAGGAGCTGAACGGCAAGAGTTGACGACGTCAACGTACCTCCCGTCACGGCCCTCAGTCTATCCACATACCTGGTGACGGTGGAAACGGAGAACCCGAGCGGACACGGCTACTCTTGACGAAGACTCAACTCCGTCGGAGACTGCATCTTGGATCCTCCGCAATGAACAAACGACACAAGGCCTCGTACGGCATCCCATCTCCTCCTGCACCAACAGCATACGGTAGCCCTCCATCCCGAAAGCCGAGTTGCATTCCATATGCTCTGAAGCCATCAGCTGATACTCCATCTCGGGTACCTCATGACATCCATACCCACGCCATCACAGCATCATGAGCCCATATACGTTCCAAGCCATTTATGACAGCTCACAACTTCCCACAATGCGGGATTCAATCCCGTACACACAAAGTGGAGTATTGGCTACACATAGAGAAGACCTGATCAACAATGAAAGAACAAAAAGAAGAAGCAGAAGGAGGAGGAGAAGTAGAAAATTTCAATCTACGCAAGGACCACATGGGCCGGCCATGCCTGTGCCCACGCCCTCTCGAGCACGGACTGACATCATGGTTATATGTGGTATGGAAGGTAGTTTTACGATCCATTGAACATCCAACAGCTACAACTATATGAGGAAGTATCCGTGCGTCTCTTTCACTCCCCCCTATTCAAGCCTCCATGCTTCAAAACATACACACGTACATACCACTTTTTGCACTGCAAGCATCTCGCACACCCTCCTTGCATCATCAAGGCACAAGACAGGACTTGCCGTATGAGGAACACAACACCGAAAAGCAAACAGATCTACCATACAATGCTTTTGATGCCCATGTGCGTTGCTTGCTTGCTGCAGCATCCACCCCGCAACATTGAAAGTTCAAATGCCAGAGGGACAAACTGTCAAAGCACGCAAAGCATCATTCCGAAAGCGAGATGAGATCTGAAAGGGCATGTGCCGTGCATTGCTCGCGTGGGTTTGCCATGTTCTAGGGTTTTTTTTTATCAGATCGTGTGATGTTACATGGGTAGGCATCCGTGCATTTTTTATTTTTTATTTTTTATTTCCTTTTATTTATTTATTTATTTTTATTTATTTATTTTTTTCGTTTCGTTTTTCTTTTCACCTCCGTGGAAGATACTCCGTACTCCGCGAATCAGTTTCCGTAAGGAACATTCCCCGTAGTACAAAGTAAAAGGCCTCGAAGGATTCGAAAAGGTACACATACTAAACAGTGATACCTTATGTGTGTGTGATGGTGGGAACTGCAAGGTCGAGAATAGGGATGCATGTACTTCAGGTCTCACGTAAGATCCAGGGTCGTTTCGTCCGATCCTGGTCCCTTTTTTTCTTTTTTTATATCTCCCATCTTGGGACCTGATCGAAATATGGGGTAAACAAGACCATATATCACATCAACAGCGACTGTGAGTCAGTCAGCTTTCCCTACAAGTCCGATCAGAGGTGTTGGGATCACCCTTGCATAATCAGCTCTTTTTTGTCTTGCCACGACTGCAATCATGGCATCGTCGTGGGAACAAGCAAAAGCAGTGTTATTGTCAAGCAACACCAAATCACTCCGTACATCTCCCCAACTGCCAACTTTACGGATGAAAGCATCATAATATCCTCCAAAGGCACTACATCCTCCGTCAGCCACACATACTCCTCCATTGTCTCACTCTCAACCCATTGTCAAGCAAACCCAGCACGCCATATCTACCTTGAGTACTCGCACACTGACTCATCACCTATCTCTGATAAAACCTCCCCCAATCTCCCAGTATACAAAAACGCAACAATGCCCTTTCTCGGCGTAATGTTCTTGGCGTGTAATCTGCCAGCTCCTTTCCCATTTTGTTGCACAATGCACTTCGTACGGAGTAATCAAGCATGCGGTTCGTGGATGCGCTGTAACCCATTCGGCGATTTTTCTGCTCCAGCTGTAATGTATGTAAGACGCTTCGCGACAAGGTACGGAGTAATGTTGCAAGTAGGATTCCGATACCGTCTTTGACGCAGTCAGCGTAAGGATGCGCGGAATGTCTGATGGACTGTCGGCGATCGCAACCATCTGACTCATGGCCTTGTGCAATCAGAAGGCCACATAACACAACAGTTGATCTCTTGGTCAGCTAAAACAAAGGGAAATAAATCACAAAGACCACGATATAGCATGCCTTGGCATCGGGCTGTCTATTATCAAGTCTTCTATCTAAATAGCTAAAAACTCTCGAGACTCTGTGCCCGATAGACCGGCTTTCTCCTGTTCCAACCCCGACAACTGACTTTGCATGTTCAGCAGCTCGGTCAAGAGAACTCGGGAAGAAAGATGTTGAACTTCTTCTTGGTTCCCGAAAACGCCGGTGTGCAGCTCTTGTTGTATACCCATCATTAGCGTAGCTCATAAGTGTGTGCATGTAACCGTTCCTTTGCAGACGTGACCCTGTTGCTGTCTATGCAAATAATCCCAGACTTTTGTCTTTGTTGAAAGACGCCCCCCTCCGTTGATCCCCCAAAGACCCTTGGTATATGTAAAGATGACAAAGAAATACGCATCTTCTTTTTTTGATCGACAAGAAAAAAGAAATTTACGCCGGAAACCGCCTCGCTTTCCCATGAATCCGAATGGTGAAAGCCCTCAGGTTTCGTTGAGAACCGTTACGCCGCCTTATATGTGCCTGATGAAAAATCGACATGTTTTGGAAAGAAACACATCATTTCGTGAATCAAGATGGCAGAGAATTGTTGAATACTCCGCGTGCAGAAGTCTCAGCTGCCGCTTAGAACTTGAGCGGCTTGGGCTGCTCCCAGGTGAAGGACTGGTTGGTGCCGAAGTGGCCGTTCTTGGCAGTCTGGAGGTAGATGGGGCGAGTCAGGTTCAGCTCGCGGACAATGACACCGGGACGGAGGTCAAAGTTGTCGCGGATGATCTTGACAAGCTCGTCAGAGGTCTTGTCCGAGGTGCCGTAGGTGTCGACGTAGATGGACAGGGGCTCAGCAACACCAATGGCGTACGAGAGCTGGACGAGGGCACGGCGGGCGAGGCCGGCAGCGACCAGGGACTTGGCAATCCATCGGGCGACGTAGGCGGCGGATCGGTCGACCTTGGAGAAGTCCTTGCCGGAGAAGGCACCACCACCGTGAGCACCCCAGCCACCGTAGGTGTCGACGATGATCTTGCGGCCGGTCAGACCGGCGTCACCCTGGGGGCCACCAATGATGAAGAGGCCAGAGGGCTGGATGTGGTAGATGGTCTTGTCATCAAGGTACTTGGCGGGGATGGTGGTCTTGATGATCTTCTCAAGGATCTCCTTGCGGAGCTCCTCGGTGGTGATGTCGGCGGAGTGCTGGGCAGAGACGACGACGGTGTCGACGCGGAGAGGGACCACGGCGCCGTTGTCGTGCTTGTACTCAACGGTGACCTGGGTCTTGGTGTCGGGACGCAGCCAGGGCAGGGTGCCGTCACGGCGAGCAGCAGCCATGGCAGCGTTGAGCTTGTGGGCAAGCTGCAGGGTCAGGGGGAAGAGCTCGGGGGTCTCGTCGGTGGCATAGCCGAACATGATGCCCTGGTCACCGGCACCGAGGCTCTCGAGGGCCTGGTCGAGGTGGAGACCCTGAGCGATATCAGGGGACTGCTGCTCAATGGCGACCAGCAGGTTGAGCGTCTTGTAGTCGAAGCCCTTGTCGGAATCGTCATAGCCGATGTCCTTGATGGTGTTGCGGACAATCTTCTGGTAGTCCAGCTTGGCGTTGGTGCTGATTTCACCAAAGACCATGACCATGCCGGTCTTGGTGGCCGTCTCGCAAGCAACCTTGGAGAGGGGGTCCTCGGCGAGACAGGCATCGAGGATGGCATCGGAGACCTGATCGGCGATCTTGTCGGGGTGACCCTCACCGACGGACTCGGACTGGAGGAGCAAGTCAGCGGCTGAACGTTGTGACTTTGCAAGGCCAATTGGCAGAGAGAGCTGCTCCAGAAAAGGGAGAGGGGAAGGGACGGCTTACGGTGAAGAGGAAAGTGTCCGCCTTGGCGACGCCGTTGGGAGTAGACATTGTGGCGGTTGTGTGAGATGGAGGGGTAGATGAAGAAGAGAGAGAAGAAGAAGAAGACGAATAGAATCAACAAGGCACAAGAGGACAGACAATCGCTCGAGAGGGGAGGCGAGAGGAGGCGAGCTGGCAGAAGAAGGACGAGGAATTGCTGGAGAGGAAGGAAAAAGGGTGAGAGAAAAAAATTGGCGATGGCCTGGACTTTTTATTTAGGCCCGACGGTCGGTCGGAGAGGGGCGGCCAAGCACGGCATGGATAAGATAAAAACTGGGAGACGAAAAGAAAAAAAATTAGCACTATCTTGCGACGCGGGTAAAACGCACCAATTGCGCCTCGTATTCGCACCGCGGGGTACAAGGGATCGCTGCTGGTTCTGCATGTGACGGCAGGTCACCCCGCTTGCCGCGCCGGAGAAAGGAAGACGACAGACGGTACCTACGGAGTCCCTGGTCGTCATGCCTAAGTATGTATTTTGTTGTGTTGGGGTTCCTTGAGGAGCGAAGCTGGGGGACGGAACCCGAATACTGAGTGCTGGGGTGTGTTTGTCTCTCTGAACAAATTACCGCAACCGCTGGTGTTGCGACGAGTTGGCCTAGGAATTATCCGCGCATCGCGACACGGCCGTCAATAATAGTCCGAACTACTCTCTCCCTCTTCTGTTGCTGTCATTTTCCAGACAGGATTCAATGACACATGCTATAAAAGACGCGAAGTAATATCTAGGGATTCCTACTGCCATGAGTGTACTTGTGTGGTAGGACAATGCGAATCCGACAATCCAATGCCGTGATAGGCTGCCATGTGCCAATTTCCACGCAGGATTGGTGTGACTCCCACTCGGAGCCAGAGACGGCGCTAACCAGAAACGGACCGCCCAACACGCGTACCTGGGATGGCGTGCGTTAGAGAGCGACCTGTTGCGCGAACAGTCTCGCGCGTGGCGGCCAGGTACCCCTCTATGGCGGCCTAGCATGCGGTGCATGGCAGAAATTGCGCCATCTTGCGCCAGCCCGCCATTTGATGCTGCGCAGCGACTGCTTTGGAAAGGAAAGCATGGCATTGAAGGTGAGTCAGTCCAGGTCAGTAATATCCTGTACCGGCAGTCAAGGTCCTTCTTACAAGCCTCACCGGACACGGAACGCAGTCCATCCCGGGCGCAGGTTGTCCAACTCCGAGCATCGTGTACCCATTTCCTGCGGCCCCTGCAACCGCTGCCGTCTCACCAGCTTGCAGTCACAGCCAAGAGGCGGCCTTTTACCGCCGACCGCCGACGAATCTGACTGCTGGGCTGCTGCAACGTGCATGTGCTGCGGCCCCCATCCGGGACCTCTTTCAATGTTTCTTATCCCTTCCACGGAGGACCCTGACCGTTTACAACTCGCAACGTACACTTTTCGGCTCCTTCCCTCTCTTTTTCCTTAGTAGAGGACCCCACCTTTCCCACCTGGCGGTTTGCAATCGCGCCAAACCCAAAACGACACAATCAGATGCGCAAAAAGCTTCGATCTTAGCTCGGTTGGGCCTTGGAGCTTTGCCTACGTAATAATTCTTTTTTTTTTTCTTTTTTTTTCTTCGGCGCCGACAATCCACCAGCATTTCTCCTCGACCTACCCAAACAAAGCCTGGCAAAGACAACCAAGGATATCGCCGCGATCCTTGTCAAATAGTGCATCCAGAACCGGCCCTACGCTCTCCGAGGGATATAGATATATGGTGTGTAAGACAGCCAGCAGCTGCACACCATGAGCAAGTTCGGCGCCATGATCATGGGCCCCGCGGGGGCGGGCAAGGTATGGCGAGCCTCTTCTTTTTTTTTTTTTCTTTTTCTTCTTCTCCAGCATCGTCTTCGTCTTCATCGTTATATGTGCTTTGGCTGTGCTCCTTATGGGCGCTTTTGTCTGGTGGAAAGAGGAGATGAGAGTGCCTTGATGCTGGTGGTTCACGAATGCCGATGTCCGAAGCTGTGCTGATGCGGATGACGCTGCTGCTGATGCCGATGCTTGTCATCCGTTGTCGATACGGGAATCCCTCCGATCCTTATCCCGGCCGGTGAAACACAAAGCGCAGGGCGTCCTCTTCCCTTGCTCGAGCTGCGATAAGGGTACAGGCTCAGCGATGATATGACGTGCGATGATGTGCTTTTGCGATGCTTCCGCCATCGATATACCCATTCCAACGGCGTTGCGAACGAATGCTACACCAGAGACTCGAGACAACTGACTTACGCAACTGCCATCTAGTCCACGTTTTGCGCTGCCCTCATCACCCACCTGCAGCTCAACCGCCGCTCGGCCTTCTACATCAACCTCGACCCCGCCGCCGAGTCCTTTGAGCACCAGCCCGACCTCGACATCAAGGAGCTCATCTCCCTGCAAGATGCCATGGAGGAGCTGGGTCTGGGGCCCAACGGCGGCCTCATCTACTGCTTCGAGTTCCTCATGGAAAACCTCGACTGGCTGACGGAAGCACTGGACTCGCTCACCGAGGAATACCTCATCATCATCGACATGCCCGGCCAGATCGAGCTATACACGCACATTCCCATTCTGCCGAGGCTGGTCAAGTTCCTGACGCAGTCGGGAGCTCTCGACATCCGCCTTGCCGCCGTCTACCTCCTCGAGGCCACGTTCGTCGTCGACCGGGCCAAGTACTTTGCCGGCACGCTCAGCGCCATGAGCGCCATGCTCATGCTCGAGATCCCCCACATCAACGTGCTGTCCAAGATGGACCTGATCAAGGACCAGGTCAAGAAGAAGGACCTGAAGCGCTTCATCACACCCGACGTTGCGCTCTTGGACGACGACCCCCTGGAGCGCAGCAGGAGGATAACAGAAGGGCCCGAGGGGGAGGACGACGAATCCGTCCCGCCCGACGAGAAGAGCCAGGTGATGAAGGGCGCCAGCTTCCGCCGCCTCAACAGAGCCGTGGCCGGGCTGATTGAGAGCTTTAGCATGGTCAACTATCTCCGGCTGGACGTGACGAATGAGGATAGCGTTGCGGGGATCCTCAGCCACATTGACGATTGTATCCAGTACCACGAAGCGCAGGATCCAAAGGAGCCTGACGACGAGCGAGAGTACGACGAGGAGGAGGACTAGACGAGAGAAAGTACGGTACAAGGGAACGAAAACAAGGAAGAAAAGGAACAAGAAAAGGAAGACTGCAGAATGTTCTGCTTTGGCAATGGGAAAACTTGAAGCGAAAAGGGCACCGAACTGGTCAAGAACAGAGATGTAACGGGCGATCTATCGGTTGGTTTACCGGTTGGCAGGGAAAAAAATGCATAGCGACGGCGTTTTGGGAGGTTTGAATAATAGGACAGGGAGCAAAAAGTCGTCCATTTGGCTCCGGTTCTCGTAACTGATCCGTTGAGCTCCAAACGGAACTATTTAAAAAGGAAAAAAAAAATGATTCATTCATGCATCCAAAACAATACAAGTTACAAAAGTTCCGGTAAACGTTATCGTATGCTTCCCAGGCTTTGACGTAGTAATTCCCCCATGATTCCCAAGGCATCATACATCCCATACATCCATACATCGTGATGTCGTGTCTTAAACGCCATATCACCCTTGTGTTTTCCTCCTCCTCCCTCTCGCTCGTCGCTAATCGCTTTTCCCCCCTCATTCACCCCCCCCCCTTATCACCGAACCATAATAACCCCAGCCCATCCTCCTCCCATCACCGTCTCTGCTCATACATCCCACCACCACTCCTCCTCGCCGAATACTCATCCCACTTGCCACTCGCCTGCTGCCCCTCATACCTCTTATACTCATCCACCCAAACGTCCTTTAACACGGCAACATAACCCGCAACTTTGGCCCCCAAAACAGCCGCGTCCCTGGCACTCTCCAAAAAGCCCCGATTCCACACCCACGCGACGAACAGCGCGACCATCGCCCAAAAAAACGCCCGAAAGACGAGCCGCGTCCACCAGAGGACGAGGCGGCGGATCCAGTTGAGCACGACGACGGTCGCGACGACGGTGGCGAGCGGGAGGAGCACGTCGAGGGCGGCCTGGTGGGAGGAGAGCTTGTCGAGGAGGCGGTCGGCGAGGGGCTGGAGGTGGGCGGCTTGGAGGAGGAGGTGGCGCTTGAGGGTCTGGAGGGGGGATGAGGGGGAGAGGATGTGGGTTTGGATGAGGGTTGCGATGTTGGGGGGGAGGAGGGAGGTTAAGAGTTGCGTTGCGAGGGTCTCGTCCATGGTTTGTTGATGATGTTTTTCTTTGGAGGGTCGCTTGGTGATGGGGTCGCTGGGCGTGTATATATATATGTGTGTGTGTGTCGTCGCTACCCCTTCGTGTTCGCGATAAAGAAGCGCAAGAATGCCGTCGAGATCCCGCAGACCCTTTCGTTTCGTCAAGTCGATACGTTGGAACAGCTTCCTCGTCAGAAGGAACAATATGATCCTCCTCCGAGTCTGTTATCGATCAAACAAGCACCGCGACAACAAAAGCGCGTCCGACGAAATCCACAGCAGCAAAAAAAACAAACACCAATAGAATCCTTTTTGCGCAAACGTGCGATGGGGATGCGAGATGGTGTTATCCTGATTGTCTGGTTGGGGCAAGGTTAAGGTAATGTAAGCGAAAAAAAAGAAAAGAAGAAAAAGGATAGGTTGCTGCGATCATGTGGACGAAACAAAACAAAGTTTCGATAGAACGGGGGGGGGGTTTCGTTGTGCAAGGGGTCTCGCGATAAGATAAAGTGCCGCGGATAGGTAGGTACCTAATAGTAGGCAGTTGTTTTTTCGTTGGTGGGCTTACTAGCAATTTTTACTGTCTGTTATTCTAGGGTTTTATTTGGTCGTCTTCAACTTCGGATTTGCTCGTCACGGCTCTGTTTTATGTACATCAGCTTGCAATTGTTGGGCTGCTTGTTGTCTTCCTCTGGTGCTTGCTCGAGGGCTCGAGGACCCCGCTCTCCATCTCTGTTTGAAGCCCGCCGCAAATGGCGTGAATCGAGCCCATTTTTTCTCGCCCATACTGGCAAGCCCCCCGTTTACATGTGATGCTCTTATAAGCGCCTAAACGCCGTCTCTCCACCATACTGCAGCTCTACAAAGGAGTCTTCATGGCTCTGTCGAACAATGCAAAAGACGCATAAAACATCGCATACCTTACTCAACACGTCTTCATTTCTACATGCTAGCCCAAGCTACTGGTTTAAAGAAGACAGAAAACCCTTCCGCCGCTGTCGTGTCATCGTCGCCCAATTCATGTCAGCAAAACAAGCCAAGCCATCGCCCCCCCAAAGCAAACAAGAGGAAACCGCTCGACGGACATGTCAAGTCTCGCAAAGCGCTGGGACCAAGGAAAAGCAATCAAGTACATAAGGAATTTGATAATGAAAGAAAAGGGTATCGAAGGGTAGGCCATCCGCGCCTTGGGAAGAAAAACGTCGGACGGCATTAAAGTCATAGTTTGTCCACTTCCCCTGCCTCCACCGCTCCATCTCCCCCAGTATTAGGCAGTACGCCTTTCTGCTCAGCTCTTTGTTGATCCACAGCCGGCATATTCCAAGGCCTCAAACGACATTCCACCGCAAGTTCCATCTGCTCAAGGAATCTCAACCTCTCCGTCAAGGACACGCAGGGCTGCCTCGATCCTCCGCTTGTACAGCTCATGACCGCCGGGATGGGTTCCGTCCGCTTCGCCCAACGCCAGCACACACTTGCCCAAGCTGGCCACCACTCGTTCCACCGTCTGCTGGACGTCCTTTGACAGAACCTGAAGCGCCGGTGACTGTCCGCCTCGGCCGTTGCTGCTGCTTTGCGAGTAAAGGCTCGAGGCATCAGTCAGAAGCGAGTCTCTGAGTCGCTTGCTGGCCTGATCAGGAGAGCCGCCAGGCGTCAAGATACCGCCGTTGAGCTTGGCCTTGTTGACGAGTGGAAAGCTCCGGTTCGTCCCGACAGACTCAAATGACGAATGGGAGGGTCGGTGCATAGACCTGGTCGAGGCGTTGCTCACCGGCCGAACCATGGACGCCGTGCTGCTCCGCTGATGCGCCCCTTGGTTGGGAGCAGTTCGATCGCTGTCGGTCGAAGAGCCTCGGAACGAGCTTGCGTGCTTGTGACGAGCATCCTTGAACAGATCGGCTGCTGTATACACCCTGTACCCGGACAGTGCGGTTGAACTGCGACTCACGATTTTCTCGTTGGCCGTGGCAAACGTATCTACAGAACTGGTCGAGTCCGAACTGGCGCTCCGCTTGTGAGACAACGTTGGGCCACGAGCGGTTTCCGCCGAGCTCGCGGAGCTGACGCTTTCCGAGCGCAGTCGTCGCCCACCCGCGGGTATAGAAGAGTAGAGGAAGGAGTGCTCGTAATCAAAGACGTCTTCGCGATCCTCGTGGGAGATGGGCCCCTCGAAGGGTTCGTGATACAGCGACTCTTCGCTCTCGCTGCCGTAGCCATCTCGGGGGGGCTGGGGGCTCGACTCGGCTTCGGTGTACTCGGTAGCAACGCTCTCGGCCGGTGAAGAGCCGCGAATGCCGTTGGTTGCTGCCTGCTGGCTCGTTTCCAGCGGGCTGGCCAGGGCCCGGCCCTTGGGAGTTTCACTTTCTTCGGGGTCATCTTCATAGTCCTCCTGCGGCTCGGGCGTCTGCGGATACTCGTAGTGCACCCTGACGCCCTCATCCAGCTCTCCCTCTCCCTCTCCGTCTCCGCTTTCTTCCTCTTCCTTCGCCAGCACCTCCTCCTCCTCCTCCCCCTCCTCCTCCTCTTCCTCTTCCTCTTCCTCCTCCACTTCTTCAATCACTTCAGCCACATGCTCGACTTGCTTCTGGTTATGGTCACTATCGCTCGTATCCGTGTTGCCGTAGGAGTACTCATCACTGCTGCTATGGGCACCATGAGACTCTGCTTGGGCCGGATCCCAGGTGGCATTGGTAAAAGGGCTCGGCATGCGGAGGCTTTGAAGACTGCGACGCCTCATGCTGTCTGCTCGTGCTTGTTCCTTCAAGCTCGAAATCTTCCCCTTCAAGCCCTTTAGCTGATATTGCAGATCACGCATCTGCGACGCCGAGGCGGATCGAGTCAGCCCGAAGTCGGAAAAGCCGCCCTTCGTGGGACTCGCCAAGGTGGTTGTCCGTGAACCGTTCCGCTTCCCGTCTATGCCAGCCGCATTTCCGTTTTCGCCCAGAGTCTCCAAACTGTGGTCCAGCTGATAGTACTGAAAGTGGCCATGGGCACCTTGGGCTGACGCGCTGCCCAGACCGTCCATACTTCTAGATGTGGGCAGGGGCCGCCGATAGCCACCCGCAGAACCGAGGGCACTCGCAGAGCGTTGGGGATAGCTCGACAACTGTTGTGCCCCAGCAGAGGCTCCAAGGGCGGCTCCGTTCTCCTTTGTGGCTTTTGAGGGGTTCGTCGGAGAGGGCGTGATACCCGACCTGCGAAGGGACGTAGGAGCCCTCGTCGTGGTTGGTGATGGAGTTGATGTATCCGATACGGAAGAGTAACTGAAGGTTCTCGCTCGAGTAAGATTGTCCTCCATGTGCTGCACATTTGTCAGTTCTCGCTCACGCTCACAGAAAAGAGCAACGCTGCTCATGCTGAGCTTACCGTTAATCTCGCTTTGGCGTTGGCCAAGATCTGCTCTGCCCGCTGGCTCAGGGCAGCTCCGTCGTCGCTCAATCTCCTCACGGTCATGGGATCGTAAGCGCGCAGGTGGTGTGCGACGGCTGTTCCTTCGACGTAGGCAGACGCCAAGCTTTCCTCGTCGTCGCCTTGAAAGATGCTGTCCCCTCCCTGGCTGGCCGTGTCGTCAAAGTCGACAAAGGCGCCGCCGTCGTGCGTGCCGACTGTGCTGGTGGACTCGGTCGACATTCTGCGCTCGCCGTGCCTGTGCTGGTGCTGGCGCTGGCGCTGCTGCTGGAGGCGCTGCTGGATGAACTTGTTGCCCGTCGTCAGCGACGCTCGAAAGGGGCCCTCGTCGCCCGAGCTGTGGGTTGAGCGCTTGGAGGCATTCCGCGAGGGCACCGGGCCAACGACGCTCTCCACCTCGGTGACCTCGCCAATGTCCGAAAGCATGGTGCCATTGCCGTAGATGATGCGCGTAGACAGAGGGTCGGGGTTGGCGTGGAACTCCTGGCCGAACTGGAAGCCGTCCTCGATATGGTGGCCGCTATTCCACAGCGACGGGCCCGTGGACGGCCGGCTGTCGTACGGATCGGGGCCGTCGTAGTCGGGCAGAATCATGTCTGGGTTGGTCAAGGTGGGCGACGCAGGCTGGGGGTACGGAACCGCCATGCCGCGAGCCTCCTGCTGGTTGTCATAGCGATTCGTGGCAATGGACGGCATCGTCACGGCGGCTCAGCGTAGCCGTAAGGGAGGCTCGAGGGCGGAAAGGCTGCTGCTGCTGCTGCTGCTGCTGCTACTTCAGCTGTGCTCGTCTGTCTGGTCCCCTTTGCCCTCTTTATCCTTGCGAGCTCCGGGACAAGGCAGATGCGGAAACCCTGCGGTCCAAGCGCCCAACAAGTCGCATACAGAGGACCAAAAAAAGCGGTAACGGAGAAGAGAGCTTGGAGGGCCGCAGCTGGAGCGTATGATCGTTGCTTGTGTCTGCGCAAGAAGAGGGAAAGGAAGATGTGTAAGAAACGAAGGCAAGGGGCGTGTGATATTCAAAACTATGCGAGATCGATCGGGCGCGCCACGAAGACAAGAAAGGAGCGACAGTGGATCGGGCGACAGGATTTCGGGGAAAGCTTCAGAGCCTGAGCCTGAGCCTGAGCCTGGGGTACGAGTAAATTAAAATCAGGTATCAGGATCGGTTGTTTCTATTTCTGCGGATCGCAGCGCCGAGGCGAGCAAGAGAAGAACGTGGCAGCAGCGGAAGAGACACAGCAGAACAGGGG
>NW_027395664.1:1574680-1579717 GCF_004382785.1 Trichoderma ghanense | reverse complement strand
AAAAAAAAAAAAAGAAAAAAGTAAAAATTGCGTTTCTTGGCTGGCCACCGGCTTTCGTGGCTCGGGCCGCCTTACAGGTTTATTAAGTGATTGATGATTGTACCTGGATCAGAGCAGATGCACCAAAGTACTCGCAGGTATTCGATGCAGAAGACTCGGGAGGCAGCAGAGGCGCAAGAATGGACACTCGGGGAGGGAGATTGGGTGGAACAGGGGCGACGGGGCCTCTTCTAGGGCGATTTAGCGCGGCGGACCCCGGCCCAAGGCGGCTAGCCTGGGCGGCCGATGCGCAGCCTCTACAACGGCGGTACTTGCGTGGGTGTCCAATCAGGAGGCGCTTCATGCGTTGAGATTGTACCATTGTTTGGTAGAGAAACAACACGGCACGAACGACGACGATGATGAAGACGACACACGCGCGCATTGCCGGAGGTACTCTTTGAAACAGCCAAACTAGCAAGCATTGCCTTTGATTGATGAGACTGCCTTGGATCGTTTCTTCTTGTTTTTTTGTCTCAGCAACAGCGCCCTCTGCCACTCGCACGAGGAAAGACGGAGATATTACGAGACACCATCAAGGGTCACGGAAGCACTTGGCCTCGAACCCCCCAACGGATACAACGAGTACACTGTACCTCACCAATACCACTCGGGCGAGTGCATGCGCGTGATGCCGGCTGCAGGCGGCCGGGTCATATAAACCAAGCACCATCCCCCAATATCACACACACAACATGCATGCATGCTTGCAGATGGGCATGCTTGTGCTCGGGAGTAGCAGCACTGCTACCTGTTTTTCCTCCGGAGGCTGTTGCCGCCACCAACTGTCAGTCACCGCAGGCCCAGCTCACTTCATTCGCGCATCCGAAATAGCATCAACAAGTGCGATGCAGCGTACGGAATACGGTGGCAGTTTCGTCCTCGATACCACCTTTGGTTAGGGCACCCGCGCACGAGCGCAAAGTGCCCCAAGAGCCACGGGCCCCCCCCAAATCAGCCCGAGTGATACCAACCTTGAAGGTGATGTTCACCAAGACATCCGTTGTCCGTCCGTTGCACCAAGAAGCTGCTTAACCTCCGTGCCGTCCGCGTACCTAGGTACCTTACCTTACTCTTCTTTTCACACTTATACTACTGCCTCAACTTTCCACTCGTGACACGATACCTGCAGCGCCTATAATACATACATACATACCGAAGAAATCACGATACATGCATACATCCAGCTGCCCCTCCTCGTATCAACCTGTACTACTGTCCCTTTACTCTCAGTCAATGCGGGTGGAGGGCTGCATAATCTTACCCGACGCTCGTAATCTCTCTCTGCTCTCTCATGTGTCCTCCTCTCATCCACACCCGGCAATCGACCGGTCTTCTTTCTCGTCTAGCCCTTTCTGGGACGCGGTACCTGAATTCGCTCCACAGGAAACTTTTGTGCCTGACAGGGGGACTCGTCACTTCTGAATGCCTCGGTGCGGGTGATGCGTGAGATGCGACTGGCCCTTGTTGCAATCTATCGTGTTTGCGATGGTGCTTGTACGAATACACGGTACTTCCTAACGACTTTGATTTGCAGTCATCAGGGTTGGCGCATGCGAGTATCTGCATGTAAGCCAGGGTACCTAGTCTTGATGCTGCGCAGGCACTGAAAACAAAAGGCAGGAAACAAGACAAAGCACAACAACAAAAGACGTCTCAGCAGACGCAGCAACGCAACATTTGATCCTTTTTTCTTTTTCTTTTTTCTTTTTTTTTTTTTTTTTTTCACTCTTCATATTATCGTTAGGCTCATCCGAGTCCTTTTTTACGCCAAGGTTTCATTTGCCATTTCCGTTTGCAACGCCGCGTCACTCATCATCTCGCTCCACTCCACCTGCTGCCGCCCAGACGATTTTCCTCCGAAAAGACGCTCTGCACGACGCCTCTCTGCTTATTGGAATTGTCTATTGTGACGCATTCTGTGTGTCCTGACAGTACTCCCGTCATCCGCTTTTGAACACCTTGAGGTTTCAGCCTCGTGACATCAAGCCAGATGCACTGAGCAGGTAGTAGTGCTCAAAGAATGGTACAGAGGCTTGCAGTAGTACTTGATACTTGCGCGCGATGCTTCAACTGTTCTATGAGATCTTGACTTTATCAAATGCCCTTCCGCCTTTTCTAGGGGTTTCCTCCAAAATTCACGAGACCCTTGTATATGAGATATCCAGCTTGCCTCGGATTATGAACCGAGATCGACTAGCCACCTTGGTTTTGTTTTGTTTTGTTTTCCTGCCCCCCGGAGTATCAAACAATGCGAGCCCCCTGCATGGCTCATCCCCATGTTGTCGAACCGTAAACAAAGGGAGATGAGGAAAGTCTGGTTGTTTTCTACAACCGCCGTCCTAGACCCGTCAGAACAGCTCAGTCATCGGCAAAGGCTTCCGTTCGGGCCTGGATCATGTTCTTATCCGTGCTCTCCTTGGAAGGGCGGTTCGCAACCAGACGCTGTTCAGTTAGCTGCCAAATCCGTCTCAGCCTCGATAAGACCACAAATGCACTTACAACAAGGTTTCGCAGCAAGACGGCGATTGTGACCTTTCCAACGGACGGCACATAGATGGACGCCTTGTCCTTGACGGCAACGCCATCAAAGTTCTTGTAGGAGGAAAAGTTGATGCACACGGCACCGTCCCTGATGAGCTCTGTCGGGACTTTGAATGACTCGCTGGGCACTCCTCCAATAATGACATCGCTCAAAGGCAGGCACTGCTCCAGGCCCCAGCCCTCCTTATCCTCGACCTGGTGGCGGGGCTTCTTGATTCCCTGGCCTCGGGTGAAGAGCTGAACGCCGGTGATGTCGACCGAGTAGACCGTGGCGCCATCGTTGGCCAGCAGAGCTGCGAGAGGGCGGCCGTTGACCTCGGAGCGGTTGATGACGGTAATGGTCTTGCCAAACAAGCGGTTGCCGTAGGCGAGGATCGGGTTGTAGATCTGCAGATGCTCGAGGATCTTGACGACGGCCAACGGGGTGCAAGGCAGAATAGACTTCTTCTTGTTCTCGGGAGGATCCAGGAATCGGATGTTGTAGTACATGTTGTGCAGGTAGATGTGGCGCAATCCCTCGACATCCTTGGACAGGTCAACCGTCTCCTGGACGTACTTGTCCTTGGTGGGGTTCCCGGGGAAGATGGGATAGTAGACGATGATTCCGTCGACGGCATCGTCCTCGTTGGCCTTCATAATCTCTTCTTCAACGGTTTCCTTGTCGACGACGCGGAGCTCAAAGTTGAACCCACTTGAAGATGGCTGTCAGTAACCACTGATTGTAAGGGAATTCGACATGGTTGTCCTCACTTTTCCTCGCACGTCTTCTTGGACCACTCGGCGTATTTGACGGCGGCAGGGTCCTCGTTGGCAAGGAAGGCCACCAGGGTCGGGGCAGGGCTGCCAGCGTCCTGGACCTTGGCGAGGGTGTCCTTGACCTCTTGCAGCAGCTTCTTTGCGATGGTTTCGGCCGTGATGACCTTGCAGGTCTTGGGAGCTTCTTGAGACGACATGGCGGTCTATTCTAGAACCAATTGCTACGGTCAGGATCCTGCTGAGATGTCGCACGAGCAAAGAATCGCTCACCTCTGGATGCAAAGCAAATGAAGATGCTGTGAACTCTTTGACCCCACCAAAGTCGGAGTGGAAAGAATGCGACCCTTTATGACATCAGCGCAACTGGCTCCATGCACGCGAGGCCAATCGAAAAGGCACTCATACGGGAGAAATGACGTCCAATGGACCTACAGTTGCAATCAAGACGGGCGATGCGCGGCGCTCGAGAAACGGAACAACTCTGCTCGTGAGGCTGTCATTCTGTCTCGCAACATTGTGAGAGGAAAAAAAAAATCGCAGGCTTCTGCTCCGTCAGTCGGCGCTCACTGCCCCTCTTACCGGTTATGGCTTAGCGCCGAGGATCATCTGGGGACTTTGAAGTCCATCGAAAATTGAAGCTATCTGAGCTCAATGATACCCTTATTGTCAACTGAGGACGATAAGCAGCCAATTCACTCAAGCCCAAGGGTCACTTAGCCTTCCAGGATGCCTGGATATATTGAGGTTATCGGGCTGCGATTGATTTCGTAATAAAAACTCGGCATCTTCAAGTTTGTGGAGAGATGGAGCCTGATGGAGACGAACACGCGGGGCATCTCCCAGCATTCCAGTCCATCCCATTGTTTGTCATCCATCCCATGTGCTGTGCTGCTGTAAGACAATCTTCTTCATCTCATCAAGTTGTATCTCCTGATCATCTGTACAGTGTTACCAAATTCATCTGTATACCATTACCAATCTTGATCTCACAAGACTTCGCCCTGTGTCTCCCTTCTCATAGTGTTTCACCACAGCTTATCCAAGGCTACGGCAGTCACAATGCCTTTTCAAAGTCGGTGAAAACAGCAACTCGGGGAGCCTTGACTTATTTACTTCTATTTCGATGCATCACTGGCATATAGTGGCTCAAGTAAAGTTGGCGCCTTTCATGATTGCAGTATATATATGCTCCCTGTGCCTTGGGTAAGTTAGGTACCTAGATAAGGTAAGCAGTTTGCTCAAGTGACAAGGTGTATCTTACCATCTGGCTCTCAGCCATCACGAGGCACACTCTGAGTTCCATCACATCTCACATTGTTCTTCAACATATACCAATTCCATGGCTATTTATTTGCATGGCCTCCATACAAATCACAAGCGGCTCAAAAGTCCACGTGCAATCCCAAATTAGACCGGCAATAAGCACACATCACATCAGACAAGGCCACGATCCACACAAAACACATACCAAAGCCAGCATTCAGCCTCGCACCAGAGCCACGCCTAAAAATAAAGCAAGAACATGCAAGAGACAAGGCACAGTCTCTACAAAGTAAAAATACAGGTCGAAAATTACCCCCATAACGGACATCTATTTCGCCTGCTGACTACAACGTCGCCATTTCACGACCTCAATGCGCACAGCTCCAGCCGTTAACCACATCCGGCAAGTCGCAACCAAAACAAAAAAAAAAGGGG
>NW_027395664.1:1431937-1574665 GCF_004382785.1 Trichoderma ghanense | reverse complement strand
GGGGGGGGGGGGTGACCAAGAAAAGAAGGACAAAAGAAGAAGCAAGAAAGCAAGGGAGGATTTCATTCCCTTTGACTCTGAGACACCACCATCTCACCGCACTACCGAGAAACTAACAGTCCCTACTGTAGATATCTAGCTCTAGTTCCATGTCGAATTCCCGCAATCTTCAGCAAAAAGGTGACATGTCTCAGAATCGCGCGTCATACTGTCTTGAAGCACCGTCTGCAGATCAATTGCCAAAAATTGCCAGTCTCCATCTTCTTATCCCCCATGTTCGTGCGTTTTAGTCCAGCGGCTCCCCATGTCTCATCACCGGGGCGAGGAGACAAAGATCGTCGCTTACAGCCGCCATGGGAAATCCAGATTGGCACGGAAAGACGTCATTGGTCCATGCCGGAACGGAATTGTAATCGCAGCCAGTGATGTTTCCCTCATAATTTCACAAGACAGCTAAGAGAACCGTTGGAGCTCGTGAATCGTTATCAATTAAGAGAGAACCGTAGATCGATTGACACGCAGGCGCTAGGTATCCTACAATGAAAATGACATGGCTCCGTAAAAAACAGACATCGTGCCCCGCGCTTTATATCTAGATAGATTCAAACCGGAACCAATCTTCTTCTCCTTTTCCAAGCAAATAAGAAAAAATAATATGCAAACTGTAAAGTAAACCAGGTCTGGCGTCAAACCACAAGCCGGTCAAGAAGATCCCCCAAACCCCGAATTACCTCTTCCACATCGCATCATCTCCCGCTTACAGAGCAAAGTAAGCAACGACCAGAGAAGCAACCAGGGCCAGGGAGCTGCCGCCGACGCGAGCACCAGAGCTGGTGGGCAGAGGAGCGGGCGCAGTGACGGCAGGGCTGGAGGGAGCAGAGGGAGCAGCCCAGACGGTGCTGGTCAGGGGCTGGCCAGGAGGAACGTAGACGGGAGAGCTGGGAGGAGGAGGAGGCAGGCGGGTAGCGCTCTGGAGAGTGCTGGGCGCGCTGAGGGTGGGAGGAGCAATGGTGGAGTTGCGGCTAGGCACGGAGGTGGTGGCGTTCAGGACGACGGTGGTATCAGTGACGGCCGGAGGAGAGTAGACGGGCGTGGTGACGACGGGAGCCTCGCTGGTGGACTGGGTGGCCAGAGTGACCGTCTTGACACCGGTGGAGGTGGTGACGGTGGTGGTGTCCGCGGGAGGGAGGTTGCCGTAGCTGCCAGAGGAGGAGGTCTGGGCAGGAGCAGCGGGGGTAGAAGAGCTGGAGTGGACCTCAGCCGCCTTGATGTGGAAGGGGTTGGAGTACTGGAAGACGGAGGGGTCGCTCTCGAGGCGGAAGATGAAGCCGTAGAAGTTCTGGCCGGCCACGGAAGAGTCAACGTTCCAAGTGAAGGTCTTGGCGCTGTTCTGGACACCGGCTGTTGGGCTCAGTTAGCGACTGACTTGACATGCAGACACCGAATGTCGATGAGTGGAAAGGGCTCAAGACTCACTGGCAATGGTAGCCAGGACCTGCTGGGTGGCCTGGGTAGGGCCACCAATCAGCTCGATGGAGACGGTGCCGGCGGCGTACTTGGCGGGAGCAGACCACTCGATGGTCAGGGCCTGGCCGGCAGTGAGGACCTCGTTGGGGGTAGGGTTGGTGATGGCGTCAAAGTCGGCGGTCTGAGCGAGGGCCGAGGCGACCAGAGCCAGGAAGGCGGAGGCGGACAGAGTGAACTTCATCTTGACGGTTTGGTTTTTTTTTTTCTTGATACTTGGGTTTTCGAAAGGAGAAAGAAGGAACGAAGAAGGCTTTAAGAATAAAGAGTGTGGGTTGTCGTAAAAAAGACAAAGGAATGACTGGCGGGCAAAAGCTGTAAAGGAGCGATATGCGGCTGAGCCTGGCGTGAGGGTGAGGGAGAAGCAAGAGCAGGAGCGAGAAGGCGGGCGGAGGAGTTGGGGGAGAGGTCGGATAATAAGCACGAGCACTGCGAGCGTTTCATGAGCGGCCAGGCAGACGCACGCATCCACTCTTTCTCTACGACTACAGCAGGTGCTATAGCCGGACCCCTGCTCTCCATCTCCGGCCTTGCTCTGCCTCAGTGCCTCGCTACTGGTGCTGGCGAGGTGCCAGCTGACGGGCACGGTGCTGCCCAAGTACAGGTACGGGGCATCGTTCCAACGGGGTGAACAGGGCCCAGGCTCTCTCTCCGTCTCGTACGAAGCAGCAAAAGCACTGATCCCGGCGGAGGGTTAGGCGAGCTGTGCGTGGGTGGATGCGAGGGTCTTAGGCGTGGACTGGCCGAGCCCCTCCTGGAGGCCGAGACGAGATTTTGCGCACCAACGGGACGATGAAGCGCCTGTTTCTTGCTCACAACAAGAAGAGAGGACACCGACAGCTGCTGCTCGAGATGATACCCATCATGCCCTTCTACAACACCATGCCGGACAGGTCTTCTCATCTGTCACACGTGCAGCCATCGTGAGATTGCCGTCAACACCAAAACGCACTCGTACCGGTACATACCTACCTGCCCGGCGCAAACCAGGGCTAAGGGGGGCATTGCTCGCTGGAGCCCGACCCCAAGCGCCGGCTCTGCTAGGCTCTCAGGCGCGGCCACACGGAGCTGCGACTAACTATTATAACTATACAGCTCTAGTAGCCCATGTTTATTAGCTGGAGAGCTCGCAATACCTCCGCCATCACACGAATCGACGAGCGCGCGCGAGTACCTGCACTATCGCTGTCCGCCCGGCGCCTGGTCCCTGTTCCTGTTCCTGCAGAACGAACCGCGTCCACGTATATCTGCAGGCCACAGCGGGGGCCGCCAGCCGTCAGGGGCAAAAAAGCAAATTGCGTTGCGCAACGGCGGCGCTGATTGGCTGCTAGCGGATGAGGTGCAGACAGGGCTGAGCCAGGTTATTACCTATTTCAATGGTACTTTGTGCGAAGGGCCTTTTTGCCTTTGGTGTTGCAACTGATGTCTGTAACTGGCCTCGTTCAAAGTTCGTTCGGTCGATGAGATGGTGATCCGTACGAAGCTACCTCGTGCTAGTGCAGTAGTAGCAGAATCGCCAGGCCACGAGACGGGCACGGGCTCCAGTCCCCGTCCCACGTCACGTTGGTTACATGGACTTGAGGGAATCTCTGCAGGCATGTGTTTGCCTCTTTGGCCACCATACCTGCAAGAGGTGTGCGACAGGAATGCGCAACGAGAAGAAAGTGCTCCCGCCCGCCTCGGTGAGCTCCCGGAGGGCTATTGTTGGCTCGTGTCGCTGTTGGGCCTTGACTGACGATTGATGGCGTGCCGCCCATTGTTTCCTAGGAGGTAGTAGTCCTTGGGGAAGAGAGAGGACAGAGGGAGGATTCCCGGCGCCAAACCAACAGCTGCTCGAGTCGGACCGGTGTATCGCGCAATCACGGGCGGGAATTGTCCTCGATGACGACGGAGAAATCCTTCTGTCGTGATGCTGCTGCTGCCACCACCCGCTGTCGCACCTTGTTCACTGTCTCTTGCTTTTCCTGTTTTTCTTTGTTTTTCCTCCGCCAGCGCTAACAATCAGCCTCAAATCAGGATTTTCGCCCTCAGCTCTCTTCAGCTTTCTCTCAGCTACACATAAAAAGCGTCCCTATGTCTTAGACCGCCGTGGCGTTCAGACTGGGATCGACGCGCGCGAGGCGGAATCCGTCAAATCTCCAATCGTCGGACCGGCTGGACTGCCGCTCATCAAGGTGTGCCTGTGGCAACCCCATCAAAGCTGCTCTCTCAACCGTGCCGGCCAGGTAAGCGCTGGAACTCGACTTGCATCGCAATGGCCACCGCATCCCTGGGCCAATTCTCTCCCAGGGTCAGATGCGTCTGGTCTGCGACAGAAGGACCCTACAGTCAGTGAGTAAGACGCATCAATGATGCCGTCCGGGGCCATTTTAGCCAGCTCGGGGGTCTGGAGCTCCCCCACTCGCCGGTTACATTGGAGCTGCAGCGAGCGAGTTGATTCGTGGGACCGGTGGCTTGTTGCTGTGCCTGGATGGCGCATTGTCATGGATATCGGCCCATCCATCAGTCATCGTTCAATCAATCAATGGTGATGAATCTGATCCATCGTCTAAAATAGGAAGTGCCCGATTCCCATGCTAACGGCGCAAGCTATCGAAACGCCTCCTCTCCGTCGCCTCGGCTATCCCACAAGCAGACGAGGTGCATTGAAGGCGCTTCCAGCCCGGCGCTGCGATTCGCGGGCTGGCTCGGCCACTCATGCATGCCCGCTCGTCACAGTAGAGACGCGCACAAGAAAAGAAAAGACTGTTCGTATGTTTTTCCTTTTTTTCATTTCCTCTCTCTCTCTCTCTGCCCTCTCATTTCAACCCGCGGCCTGCGGATCAACATCCCCGTCCGAGGCCTCCTTTCGTCGCCAGAGCCTCTTTCGGGTACCCGCCGAAATTGGAGAGGGGCGGTGTGAAAGTGTATCGAGTGTGTAGAACCTTTCATCTCCTCTGTGCGAGCTTGGCGGTGATTTTGTTTTCGTACCTGCATGGCGCCCCATGGCCTCCGTCCATCTCGGGAAGTGGTGCCATCTATCTCGGGCAAGAGAATGGCAGCATGCATTTTTCTTGGCCTTCCCTCTCTCGGGCCGGTCAAAGGTGGTTTCTCCTTGGCACTCATTGCTCGAGCTACAATACGATCTTTGCTAAGGAACCCAATGCACGATGGCCGCAGTTTATTCTCCTTCTCCGAGCCCTGCGGTCCGTAGCTCCGTGTTGTTTGCCTTCTGACTGCTTCTAGAAGCCCTATATGTAGAATTCTGCTGCCCTTTGTTCCATGACCCAACGGATCCATTTCCAAAGGAGAAACGACGCTTCGTCCAGCTAGTGAGAGACGTCTGCAACATTCCACACTAAACAAGTTCTTGTTGGCTCTCCGTGCGTCCTACACGGCATTCCATTGGCGGTCTCCGCCTCATTGTGGCTCGAGCTACGGAGGACAAGCCCTCAGAAGAAGCATCATAAGCTTCTTTCGGATGGGACGCACACTGTACGACTTTACGAGTTTACGACACAAATCTGATTACTCGTCGCAGCTCTCCGACGGCAGGCGTTTTTGACCAGGAGTGTTTTAGGGCTGATGTCATACTATTGAAGATGATACGATGCCCCCCCCCGTATTCATCTTTCAGCATGCAAAACGAGAACGACCATCAGTCGTGTTTTGTAGGGAAGAGCATCAATAACATGGCCCTTGCCCAGGGGCCGGCCCAATGCCTCCAGGACTCTGGGACTGTTTCACGGCAAACGCCGTTTCTATTAATGCTGTCGCCCACAGTATGAAGAAAGCGGCAGGACTCAGCCCCGAGGTACAGATACTACCTACTATACCATTTGGCATCCTTAAAATGAAATCGCAGTGGAACTTTGGCGTGCAGGGTCAAAATTTTATGCTTCTGATCATCGGTGTTTTGTCAGATCGAGGAGACGGACCCTGCATCTGGGTGGTTTGTCACATGCGGCCTCTCGGATCCGAGATCAGAGGTGGCCCATTCACAAGTACCAGAGACATGGGCATCAAAGATCAACTTGAAGTTGTGGTGGCAGTTGTTCTTTGTAGATGAGCCCAAGAGGACCAAATACCAGACTTTGTGCTCTTACGAGCTGCGACTTGTGACCTTGTGGCCCTTGAACCGGTTACTCAATGCCTGGATCAAGACCATCAATACTAGGTAAGTACTTTTGGATAATTCAGGCGAAGCTCTTTCATGAGTGCATCTACTAGAGAAGACAAAAGATTGTGTACGACAGTGAAGCTCCCCTTTCGTAAAAGGAGATCAAGGTGCCTGGTACCTGAGTCCTGCATCCTTCGCGCTCATTCGCCCAAACCCCCCTGTGACGCGACAGGCCCACAAAAATTTCTCAGAGCCTTACGGGCACTTGACCCCATACAGTCTTTCAAGCTTCAGCCTCGTCATCTTCCACACAAAGGCCCCGACGATCATGAGCTCCCCCGACGAGCTGGCGCGAGACACGCCTCCGCCCTACAAGCGGCGGAGAACCGGCGACACGCCGTCCCCCCGGTCGAGCTCCCCCGACATCCTCGCCGGAGACCCAGACGATTTCCGGCCGCCCAGGCGAGTGTCGCAGCGCGGCGGCGGCCTGAGCCAGAGCCCAACAAAGGCGCACTATCTCAACGGCTTCTCGCGGTCGCATTCCCTTTCGCGGGCGCCCTCGGAGTCGGTGCCAAGGTCGCGATCAGCGTCGAGCTCTGGGTCACGGACGCGCTCGCAGTCACCGGCTCACTCGACGCCGTCTCCAGCGGGAACACCTCGATCTCGACAACGCTCGCGCTCGCCCACGTCCACAAGCCAGTCGCGATCGAATTCCTTTTCCCCCGAACCCCAGCAACAGCTCACTCCCCCGCGAGAGCTGCCCAAACCCAACTACAAGGCACGCCTGGTGCTCCACGGACACACAAAGGCCGTCTCGCAGGTTCGAATATCGCCCAATGGCCGCTTCATCGCCTCTGCGTCTGCAGACGCGACCGTCAAGATCTGGGATGCCGCGACGGGCGCTCACATGGACACGCTGGTCGGCCACATGGCCGGCGTGAGCTGCGTGGCGTGGACGCCCGACAGCAACACGCTGGCGAGCGGCTCCGACGACAAGGCGATCCGGCTGTGGGATCGAGTGACGGGGCGGCCGAAGACGACGGCTCGGAAGGCGGGGCAGGAGATGGCGCCTTTGCGAGGGCATCACAACTACATTCACTGCTTGGCCTTTTCGCCAAAGGGCAACATCTTGGCTAGCGGGTCGTATGACGAGGCGGTCTTTCTCTGGGACGTGCGGGCTGGGCGGTTGATGAGGAGTCTGCCTGCCCATAGCGATCCTGTATCTGGCATTGACTTTTGTCGTGACGGGACATTGGTTGTCAGCTGCTCAACGGACGGACTGATGTGAGTTTGTTGCAATCTTTGCGTGCACCAAGTCTGGATCTGCGAGTGCTAATACTATCGTTCAGCCGTGTGTGGGACACCTCGACCGGCCAATGCTTACGAACGCTCGTCCATGAAGACAACCCTGCCGTGACCAACGTGTGCTTCTCTCCCAACGGCCGATTCGTCCTCGCGTTCAACCTCGACAACTGCATTCGGCTATGGGACTACGTCTCTGGAAGCGTCAAGAAGACATATCAAGGCCATTGCAACAAGAGCTTCGCCATTGGAGGATGCTTTGGGGTCCTGGACGGCGAGGCATTCATCGCGTCCGCGAGCGAGGACGGAGACGTTTTACTCTGGGACGTCAAGAGCAAGGAGGTGCTTCAGCGGGTGCATGGTCACGAGGGGGTGTGCTTCTGGGTGGACGTGCACGGCGAGACGATGGTGACGGCCGGGCAGGATGGCTCGGTCAAGGTGTATCGGCACGTCAGGCACTCTGGCGAGGTCAACGGGGACGGGACGAGGAGCGAGTCGAAGGCGGCCGGGCAGGGGATGCTACAGGGAGAGTTGCCGATTCGGCAGGATGATGTCAAGGTGGAAGATGTCGTGAGCGTTTGAGTTGGTGCGCAGCGCTTCCAGTTTGTTCTTTACAGCAGTTGAGCTTGGGGTTCGCGCAGGAAACGGACAAAGTTCGACGGTAGAGTGATTAATATGCTCTCCTGAAGAGCAGCAGACGGTTGACATCTTGCCGTCGCTTCTGGGTTTAGAGCGTGGCCGTGTTTGGGTACATTCCTACGTGATCTGTTCTGAAGTGTGTGCATGGTTGATCCCTTTGCTGACTTTGATGCGTCTTTGCACTTGTTTCATCTCTTCCTTACTCTTAAGAGACTAGATTTTATATGTTGCCCGCATGTTTCGGTTGCAGTGTAGGGTAGCCGCATCGCGGGCAAGAGGTCTGATAAGTTTTGATATCTGAATAGGAAATATTCTACATAGTAATGAATCGGACGACATCTTTGATGGTTGATGGAGAATTGAATGGGCTATTGTCAGTTCCTGGTTGGTACTCGTAAGGTAGCCATGCATGTGCTTTGTTCTGGACGCAAAGGTGTAGACAGGACCTTGGAAAGACGAGCAATGATCTCCATTTCTCTGCATGCATATGTACGGTCTGCATCTACAGCATACCTGCAGAGAGCTCGTGACAACGTGCATACATACTTGGAGTAATGGCATATGCAAACAAAAAGCCTCATCTTGGGCCTTGACATCACTCGAAGCGCTGCAGTTCGATATGATGGGCGTTCTGGCTTGTTCTACTCCGCATGACGGGGCGTTTTGTCCCGGAACATACAGCATGAGGCTGCAGGCTTTTACCAGTAGAATCGTCGGAGAGGCATGGGAAGAGGATTACTAAAAGAGGAACTCGACCTTCCTGCTCCTTTTCATTTGCTTCCTCCCTCCCATTCTCTTTGTTTTCTTGACGCCTCATGGCTGGATTTGTGCACTAGCCGAGTGAGACGGCGACAAGCTCGGCAGGTGATTTCTCGGTATGCGGCCGATCGGTATGTACGAATGTGGAAAAGATGTCCTTTTTCTTTTCACTCGGCCGGACTCACCGTTGTGGCGAGGCTTAAACCGTTGATTCTTATGGCCCTTTTCTTACGTCCAACTCCAATGGCGCCCTGTCAGTCTGCGGAGGACAATGCGCCTTGGGCTGGGGGGGGACAGCGAGTCAAGAGAATGTCTCTCTCACTCTGCGAGGCTAGTAATGCTAGCCCAAGCCTTTGGGCGTCTGGAAGAGCCGGATTCTTCTCTCTTCTATTGTACGTTCAAGTTAGCTCAAACGCCCTGTTTCTCCTTGACAGTTCCGGTGGCGGGATTGGCGCTCGCTTGGACGCAACGAGGCGTTTGGCAGACTTTTTTTTCCCCCTCTTGTTTCTCTTTTTCTCCCTGATTGAGCAATGGCGATCAGCGTGATTGTCGGCTCTGCTGCAGATTGGACAATGATCAGTTCAGGGTCTTTTTTTTTTTTTGCTCGTTGGCCCATGGGGGTGGTTGGCAAAAGAGGGCGAGTCATGCGGTCTGGGGCAGCTGATTGGGGGAATGAGGAGAGAGAGGAAGAAGAGGAGAGGGGTGCAATATAAGGCAAGGTACCTACTTGGCGGAAGTGGCTGGTGTACATGCTGGATGCACGCAAATTGGCTGCAGAAGCATGTACCCCGGAGCGGTACGCGATGCCGATGGACGAGTTGGAGTTGGACTTGGTTTGCGTTCAGGTCCGACGAGCACCAACCAGAGCGCCGTGCTGGTCCTGCATGACCTGAAGGTGAAATGCCGGGGAGCGTCGTTAGGGGGGGCTTGTTTGCTCGCCCAGCGCATGGACGTGCCCTGGACGGCGGCGCTTGGTTGGCTGCCGGAGGAGGGCCGGGGGCAGCGGTGCCAAAAAACGAGGCACTTGACCTCAACCGAACATTTTTTTTTTTTTTTTTTTTTTTTTTTTTTTTTTTGTCGTAGAACGAGCGGAAAAGAAGAGAGAAAACGGCGGGCTTCCAGTGGCGCGGAGAGGCAGCGCCACGCACATGCCCGGGGCTTGCGGTGACAAGTGACATGCGCGCCCTGCAACGGCGACTGGATGTGCAGTTCGATGGCGCCGGTTAGCGATCGGAGGAGGTAAGTACTTGCTTAGGTACCTAAGTGCCTAGTGACGGTGACAGTGACGCTTTAGCAGTGACGGTACAGTACAGCACAGCAGGTGCGTGCTATGGAGGCTTATTAACACCGCTACTAGTAGCTAGTAGATGCCCACCTGCTCGATACAGGCAGCCGAATTGGACGAGGCAGGTCCGCGTCGAGTCGAGTCGAGTCGAGTCGAAGAAAGTGCAAGCACTATTACTAGACCCTTCCTTTTCCCTCCTCTCCCCTTCACTTCAACTCAACTCTCTCGCCTCACAGCTCCTCTTCTTCTCTGCACCTCTTCCCCGGCCAATCCCGCCTCATCCTCGACTGCATCGTTCGGCTCGCTTTCGCCTCCGGCTGCTCTGCCATCGACCGGCTATCTCGGACTCAGGCGGTGTTCCCGGTTGCGGCTCGCTGCTCAGGAATTGCCGTGGGCAGGGCGCAGAGGCCGCTGTTTATTTTGTCCCCCCCTCCCCTACCCTGGCCTTCACCAAACAGGTCCAAGTCTCAGGAGACAGGAATGTCGGCTGGCCTGCGCACGCTGTAAAAAGACGGTCGGGTCGCCGCCATTGCATTGTCGTTGCGCAACGCCCTTCCCCGGCTGCTGCCTCAGCTCACGCCCATCGCCAGTGCTCGCTCAACCATCTGGGCGCTTGTCAGCTGTGCGCTGCTTCGGATTCTGGATGCAATATCCACCTACCTGATACCCTCCGCACTTTGGCTCCCCACCGGGTCGATACCGTTTCTCCCGCCCCAAGAGTCAAAAATCACGACATCCCGACACCAACTCCTCGCGCGCAGCCTTCTTCTCTTCTCTCTCTCGCTCGCCGTCATCGTTGCCTTCTCTCTCTCTGTGCCGTGCGGAACATATCCCACGTGGAAGCCAAGCACTGGTCTCGGATCGTCGAATTCTCCAGCAGCATCGATTGCTTTCCCCAAGCCAAGTCTCGTTGTTTCCTTCTGGTCGCGACCTTCCCCCGTATGCAACCCTCGAAAGGCCGTCAAGATGGAACCCGTTCCCGAGACGGAGCGCATGGAGGAGTTTCGCGCCGTTCCGCCGTCCAAGCCTCGCGCCAGCGGGCCACATACGCTCTCCACGCTCGATCTCGACATGGCTAGAAAACCACCCAATCTGCGCAGGAGCACCGATCCAAGCCCAACCTCGACAAGCTCTTTCTCATGGACCCCCATGGTCTCCTTGCCGTATCGGCCCCGGACGACGTCTCCCCTTGCTGGCAGCACTCATGTCCGGTCACGGTCCGCTGCTAGCATTGGCGCCGCGCCCATGGGCCGCACCCAGTCCATGCCTGGCGTGACTGGTTCCGGACACCTGCTCTACTCTCCCCAGTTTCGCCCAGCCAGCCCGGCGCAGTCGCCAAGTCGAGTCCGCACGCCGCGGAAGCCAGTGGACGAATCGTTTCCCATGACATCTCCTGTGCGAACGTCAGTTCTTGACCACGATCGAGTGCCTGCCGACAGGAGCGGCTCTCCCGTCCTGGGTGTCTCAGCCAACGGAACCTTGACCCGGGCCCGTCGAACCTCTTCGCCGATTAGAAATTACGCCCAATCGAGCACCGGATCTCTCCCGAACTTGCCCAGCACACCCACCTCCAGCTCATCGTCTCTCTACCGGGCGTACGACCCCTTCTCTAGCAGCTACGGGGCGCTCTCCTCGGTCCCCTCCACGCCCACGTCGCTGAGGTCGCGCAGCCCCAGCATCTCCAGTCTGGAAACCATCCCCGACTCGCCCGATGCTGAGGAGGCAGCCCTCGAGGCTGAGAAACAGGCCCAGCTCAAGGCCGCAGCAGAAATATCGGAGGCCGGAGACACATCGGATGCGAAAGGACGGGGCAGCCTGGATCTGCCAGCCCGTGGTCGCACAATGGCTTTTGGCTCCAAAGACAAGCGGAAGCGGTGGAGCGTCTGCGGCGCTGAGCGGCGTGGCGACATTGATCTGGAAACCATCTGGGAGGACTGAATGCCCCGGCGGCAGCTTGACTTTTTTTCTTTATGAACGACTACATATGAGCGTGTGCAGGCTTTATTGAGCCTTTGTTCCTGTTTCCTTTCCCCTTATTCCCCTTCTTCTTTCTCTCGTTTACTGCTCGGAGGTTTTGTACGGAAAGGTCATTTTTGTTTCACTCGACTTTCCAGGCGCACGGGACATGGGCATTGTGAGATTTCGGAGATTGGCGCAGCCACAGAGAGACGCACACACACGCACACACAGACACAGACACACACACTCACGCATATTACCTTCTGCCGCACCCTTTTTTGATGACAATTTTCCTTAAACCCCGTCCTGTTTTTGTTGTACGACCAGGGACGCAGCGGGCGTTTAAAATGAGAGTGTCTCTGGTCCGGATACCCTTTTGCATATCTACGTCTTACAACAAGGACTTTTCATGGCAGACAGACCCTGCCCGAGCAGAGCAGCCTCGCTCACAACACACCACAACACACCACAACACACTACACTACACAGAACAAAAGCTACGCCAGACGATGGCACAATGAATCAATCGGTTTCGTGAAATCTCAGTTCGTCCCTGACATGTGAAGTTGTTTTTTCTCTTTCTTTCCTTCGATCCGCCCTTTGCTCTTGGACTGGCTGGTTCCCCTGATTCAATTTTCTAGCTCGGTGGGCAAGCAGGGAGTAGCCTCTCCCTTGCTTCCTTTCACCTTTTGCTTCCGTCCACCTGCAGCTGTGGCTGATTTTCTTGTACGCCGTGATGGACTATTCCGTGCGGTCCCCATCCGACGGCCTCCCTGCTTCCCAAGGGCTCATCCCGCGGGTCTCATTTGGGTCCAGACTCATTATTGTTTATCATGCAGGGGCTGGGAGTTGTGATATAAAAGTCGGCCTTCCATCTGCTGCCTTTGTGATCTCGAGTTCATGCCCAGCCGCCCTCCGGCATAATCTCTTGACAGGCCGTCCACTCTTTATCTATTCGCTCTCTCCTCCCAGCGTTTGTTTGACTTGTTCATATCTTGCTTCTTCCTCCACTTCCACTCTTTTTGTGTGTTTTTGCCTTGATAGCATAATCAGTCAATATGCGGTTTCTCACATTACTTGCGGCTTCTGGGCTGCTGTCCATGGCGGATGCCTCCTTGGCAGGCAGTCCCAAGGTAAGCAGCACAAGCCCATACATCTTTGTTATTCGGATGGATGATACTCACAGACTCTGAATAGCTGGAAGCCGAAGAGCTTGCCATTGACCGGGCGGCTAGATTCTTCCTAGAGAACAAGCTCGCTGCGCTGCCAACATGCGCCACCGTCAGCATCATCACGACCACCACGCTTACCATTGAGACGACAATCTACGTGACTCCCACGGGCATCCCGCCAGCCTCCCCTACCTCCCCTGCCTCCCCTGCCTCCACGCCTCCGACCAACGCCGTGTCCTCGCCTCAGTCAACGGACACGCACGGGACCAACACGCACAAGAGCACCGTCTCTAACCCATATGTCCTGCCGTCACAGACACCTGGCTCCTCTTCTGAGAGTATTGTTGGCTTTACTCCTTCTTCGGGGGCCAGCTCGAGCAGCACTACATCGCACATTTTGCCGAGCCAGTCTGCTTCTTCGGGGACGCCAAACGGGCCTGGCAACAGCCTGTTTACGTCTTCGGGGACGCCTGCCGGGCCGCAGTCTTCATCGTCTGCGCCTCCTGGGGGCCAGTTCCTGACTTCGTCGGCGAGCGTGAGCAGTGGTGCTTCGTCTGCTACGTCGAGGGCCTCTAGCCGCTCTAGCACTCCGAGCGTGTCTATTCGCTCTAGCACTCCGAGCGCGCCTACTCATTCCGCCAGCTCTGGCAGCATTTCGAGCACTACGCCTACGAGCCGTGCTTCGTCGTCTGCGCCTCCTGGGGGCCAGTTCCTGACTTCGTCGGCGAGCGTGAGCACTCGAGCCTCGTCTGCCACTTCGAGCGTGTCGACTCGGTCTTCCACCGCAAGCGTGTCCACCCGTTCTACCGCTTCTGGCAGCTCAAGCAGCACCTCGCGTACCGCGTCTAGCACTGCTGCTTCATCATCGTCTACCCCTCCGGCTGGTTCTTCCTCTACCTCTGCCACTGCGTCGACGACGTCGAGCCCCCCTGGCGGTCAGTTCTTGACATCTTCCAGCACCGTGAACAGCGGTTCCTCGTCTTCTACTGGTGCTTCTTCGTCGACCACTGGGCCGTCTGGCGTCTCTTCAACCGCCTCGTCCACTGCTGCCTCGTCCACCAGCTCCGCCAGCACCTCTGGTACCGCGTCCACCACGTCTGGTCCCCCAGGCGGCCAGTTCCTCACGTCGTCCGTCTCCGTCGGCACATCAACGCCCGCCACCCCCACCAGCACCGCGTTCCCCGGCCCAGACGACTGCGATGAGCCTGAGCCCAGCATCAGCCTTCCGAGCCTCACAGCCACCACACCCACCGCTGCCTCGACCCCCATCGAGACGCTCACCCGCTCCACTGCGTCTTCCTCTTCCACTGGCAGCTCGGCGTCGTCAACCGAGACATCTTCCGTCATGAGTTCCACATCTAGTGTTCAGCCCACCAGTACCCCTCTGGAGACGGTGTCCAAGCCCCCTGGTCTCGGCCTCGTGTCCACCACACCGGCTTCGAGCACGCCTGCTTCTAGCACGGCGACCCCTACTGGTGTCGTGCCCACGGGCGACGTCAACGAGCCGTGTGATCCCACCGGCACTGGCTCCGCGAGCAGCAGCACCGGCACTGCTACAGGCGTCACTAGCAGCACTGGCACTCCTACCGGCCTCACTCCCAGTGTCACTGCTTCTAGCTCCACGAGCAGCACCGGCACTGCCTCCAGCCGCAGCAGCAGCGTCCCCTCCGACATTCCCACTGATGTCGTGCCCTTTGAGCCCAGTCCTACCGTGCCCATCGCTTCGTCCTCGTTCTCGGTGCCTGGCGGCGCCTTCAACGACCATTCCTCCACCATCACGTCCGGCACGCCCACGGCTCCTACCCGAGCCGCGTCGAGCAGCCCCAGCGCTTCTCCTACGCCCACCGCCGGTGTCGATGATGACTGCGACGACAATGACGACGACGAGCCCACTCTTCCCGTCCTGGCTGTCACGCCTACGAGCCCGAGCGCGGGTATTCCCACGGCCACCACCTTCACCACGCAGACCGCCTCCTCCACCCGTCCCGCCTCGAGCTCGCCCGTCCCCGGCTCCGCGCGGTCGTCGACCGTGCCCTTTGTCTCGCAGGGCGTGCCCACTACGTTTGCGACGCTGCCTCGCTCGTCTGCTTCACTTACCGCGACGGGACCGGGTGTGCCTACGCCTACTGATGTGAATATTGGCGTCACCGACGATGACTGCGATGAGTAAATGGTCTCGGACAGGGATGGATGACGTGTTACAAAGTGGATGAGCTTTGGTGTGCGATGCCTTTGTTGATTCTTTTTTCTTCTTCTTTCATCCACTTTAATTTGAGATACATAGATAATACATATGATGTTCTACATACGAGTACAGTTATGAAGACGCTTGGGGAGGATGATTAACGGGAGACAATGATGATGGGTTGTGGATGGATCTGGGATTTTGGTTTCTACTCTTTCGCCTCATTGCAGGGTTGGTTTTCAATGTCAATTCCACCGAGACCAACTTTGCGGTATCCTTCCAGTTCCCTTGTCTGGGATGGATAATCTTACTTGCTTTTCTGTCTCGTAGCTGAATCAAAATACAAGTCCTGAATCAAGCACGTTCCCATTGTGCCGAGTCACCCTGCAGCCGGTCAAGAAGCCATTGTGGAAAATTTGTCTTTCAAGACATGCATTATCTGATTGCCCCCCTGTCTCGCTATCAAATCAAATAAACGACCCCATATCCAAATCCCCAAACGCAGGAAGGGCAAAAAACTCAAATCAAGTTAAAAACCAAATCACCCCCCTTGCATGCATGCACGCACCATCATACGTGAAATTTAGGCCCCTGGTGCTACCGTAACACCATCCACCGCCACCGCTTTTCCCCCCTTCCCCGGAACTCCCTTGCAGCTTGCGTCGATAGTTTGACAGGAACAAAAAAAAAAGCACAAGACTTGTCGAACCAATCAGATCAGACTCCCGGGGCACCAGGAGGCGGTAGAGCGTCTGGGCCGAAAGACATTGGGAGGAGCTGCAGGGAAGAAGAAAATAAGTCCGATGCGTTAGCCAATGACGATGCCTTGAGCGGGAGAGAGAAGTTTGTTCCACGGCAGCTGAACTGTGTGCCGTGGAAAAAAGCAGAGCGATAGAAGGCAAAAAAAAGGGGGGGGGGGGTCTCTTTGGACATTTATCGTACCTGGTCCACCGTCATGACAACGTAGTCGGAGTTTTTGTCAAACATGAGGATGGGCGTCTGCATGGTGCAAAACTCGCGGATGCTGCACGTCGATTTCCCCGTCAGTTCAGTTTGTTCAAAGCCTTCTTTCACCCCGGGTCCCAGCCACCTCAACCCCTTCGCTGTGCCTCTCTCTGCCTTTCCCTTCCCTCTTGTTCGCCCCCTTTTCTCTCCCTTGCTTCTTCTCTCAGCCGCTCAGCTCTCCCCCCTCACTCTCACCATCCCGTCCCCGTTGACATCCGCCTTGGCATAACCCATCCCGACCACCAGATTTAGGAGGAAAAAAAAAAAGGGGGGNGAGCATCTTGTTCGGGGGGGGGGGGGAAGATAACACTCACAACTGCCTGCACATCCCGCAAGGGCTCGCCGGCGGACTAATATCCGTCGCCACGGCAATCGCCCGAAAGGTCCTGATGCCGCTCGTCACCGCCGTGCCAAAGGCCACCCGCTCGGCGCACGTCCCGACGGGATACGACGCGTTTTCCACGTTGGCGCCCGGCACGTAGACTGTCTTTCCCGCCGCTCCTCTCACAGCATCGCCCACCGCCGCTTCTCCGTCTCCTTCTCCTTCTCCAGCAGAAGCAGCGTTGTCGGGAGCAGTGCAGAGCAGCGTCGCGCCCACGCGGAACCGGCTGTACCGACAGTACGCCGTGGCTTTGGCGGCCGTCGCGCGGCGCCGCAGCTCGCTGAATTCGCTGACGGAGATGCCTATCTTGGCGCAGGTGGATGCGATTTGGGCCGAGTCTGCGCCGGAGAGGATGGGCGGAGTGGCCATTTCGTGATACCCCTTTTTGTATCTTTTAATCTTCACTGATATAGAAGTTCAACGTGGAAGGCTATTAGCCGTCTGTTCTTGTTGGTTGGTTGGGGTATCCAGACAGTTCGCTCCAAAACCAACGGCAACAGTTTTACTTCAACCTTTCTTGACAGTAGTCCAAGAAAAGCAGAAGGGGGTCAGATTTCTCGTATCTCAAATCGCCCAAAGGGAAAAAAAAGGGGGAAAGAAAAAAAGGGAAAGAAAAAAAAAAAAGGGAGGGAAAAGAAGGCAGTCAGGCTGGGCGACGGGCCGAGATTTATCTATCGGTCTCCCTGTGCCGAAAAAGCCCGCTTCTTTCCATTTCCATCTCGCCGTACTCCGTACCTTCCCTGGGGACTGGACTTGGTCTTTTGTTCGCGTATCAAGTCCCACAATTAGGAAGGGACCCACACCGGAAGACGCCGGCCGTGAGATCTGCGGGGAGGGAAGGTGCGACGGCGGGTGCCGGCTTGGCTGACCGAATGCGGTGCTTTCCTTCCATTTTCTTCACCGGTACTTCACTGATACTTTTGCCTGTGTATGGGATTTATAGTAGGATGAATGCGGATGGTAGAAGTCCCTTTGGTGTTTTGTCGGAGTCATGAGATCAAATGGTACTGTACCGGACTGGACAGATGTCGCACAGCGAACTGTGCCGGATGAAGTTGGCGGTCAACTGACCCTCTTGGCCGTATTACGTACGTTCTAACTCGGTTCAGCCCAACCCTTTAGACGCATCCGACTTGACATTGTTATTACACGCATGTTGGATTCTGCACTGCCTTGGCCCTCCTACTACCAAGCTGCTGGTACCAGATGGTGAAGAATCAAGGCTGTATTGTAAATGCTTTTTCTCAGGTGTTGTATAGAATACTCCCAGCAAGTGACTATGTATTTTGGCCCAGAGAGAAACCACGAGAATACAAGAAGAGAAAACAGAAGCTCGGTCGCCTCATTTTCCCACATCGACATGCAACAAGCAATCAGCTCCTAATAATGTTCGAATTCTTGTCCACCCCCGTTTCTCCTCAAACAGTATCGCCTCATCAGTCTATGACCAAGGCTGCCTGATTTCTTGTGTTTGCGAATCAAGTGTCAAACCAACTCCAGACTCTCATCCCTGATGCAATCTTTGTGTGTGCGCGTGTGTGCGTGGTCGTGTAGGTATGTATGTTTGTGCGTAGGTATCGATAAAGCAGAATGTGACAGTTCCTCCCCCACCAAAACTTATAACAGAGCTATCGAAAGAATAGCACAAGCAGAAAGCCAAGAGGTTATGGAATGCCGTGCAAAAGCCCCAAAAGTCCTCCATAATATACTCGCCCTCTTTCCAAGACTCCATCGCTTGCACTTCTCCCATGCAGACGAGGGAAAGCAAGAGAAGCTAGGAGGAAGAGGAAGCAGAAAGTCCACACCAGACGGACAAAGGAAACAGGATGCAATGAAAAAGTACTGCCCGCCGCCACGTCATACGGCTCAGTAAAACCCATCCGGCCCAATGCTGTTCCGCGTCGACGTCGCCGACACAAACGGCGACTGAGACGATCCACTAGCATCGCTCGGCGTCGCCGGCTCAACCACCTGGTTCCTGATGGTCATTATCCACTCGTGCTGCAGCAGCTCCATGGCCGACGATCTCTGCTTAGGATCTCGCGCAAAGCACCTCATCAAGAAGTCGATGCCCTGCGGGCTCAGCTGCTCCGACGTCGGCAGCTGCGGCGGGTTGCCCTGGGCAATGTTGTACATGATGGCCCATTCGTTGTCCAGGTTGGCCCACGGCCGCCGGCCCGTCGCCATCTCGAGGATGACGCACCCCAGCGACCAAATGTCCACCGCCCCGGCCTTACCGGGGTTCTCGCCCTTGATGACCTCGGGCGACATGTACATGGGCGTGCCCGTCATGGACTTGTTGGGCTTGGTGGCGTGGAGGTCGGCGGCCATTGTTCGCCCCTGACGAGCAATGAGCTTGGCGGCGCCAAAGTCGACGTACTTGATGATGCCGTTGTGATCTAGGAGGATGTCTGCATGTACATGTTAGCTGAAATCTCTAGACTTGCGGATAAATTGAATGGGGGAAAAAAAAAGGGGGCGCTTACTCTCTGGTTTGATATCGCGATGGGCAATGCCGCTCTCGTGCAGATAGGCCAGGCCCTCCAGCAGCTGCAGCGCATACACCATAATGACCTCCTCCTCCTCGATGCGGCCGTGCTCCAGCAGGTTGGCGAGCGAGCCGCCCGAGCAAAACTCCATGAATATGTAGACGCGGTCGCGATGGACCTCGATGCCGTGGTAGGACACGACGTTGGGGTGGTCGAGGACCTCGAGCACGCGCATCTCCTCGCGGATCGACTCGGCAATCGTCGGGATCAGCTTGGGGTCCTGCAGTCGAATCTCCTTGACCGCCATCAGATGGCCCGTGTCCAGGTTCATAGCGGCGTACACGTTGCCGAACGTCCCCCCGCCCACAAACTGCCCCTGCTGCCACCGCACCGTCACGTTGGTGGCCGACGCCGACAGGTAGGCCAGCGACCGGTCCGCCTCGTTGTTGGTCTCGAGCACGCGGCCCAGCGCCCGCCGCTCCGCCTCCTTGCCCTCCCGGAACTCGTCGACGCGGACGAGCTTCTCCAGCCGCTGCTCGGTCACGCTCATCGTGGCCTCGTCGTCGTCGAGCATCTTGTTCTTGTCCTTCCTAAACTGGCTCACGAGATTCTCGATCCGCTCCTTCTCCGCCTGGGCGGCCAGGCTGGAGCGCGCGCCCATGATGTCAAAGTGCGAGATGAGGACCGACATGCAGCCGCCAACCTTGGCCCGTATCCGCTCGTACTCCTCCTCGCCCAGGGCCAGGATGTGGCGGCCGCGCGTCATGCCCATGGCGAACTCGAGAGCGAGCACCGCCCAGCGGAACGTGCGCCGGTCCGAGGCCACGCAGTCGTCGCAGATGAAGCTGACCCAGTCCAGGGCCAGCTTGGTCAGCTTCAGGTTGTTCATCTGCCGGCGGTTGCTGTCCATGTAGAGCAGCGAGCGCTGGCCGAACTCGGTGGCGAAGATGAAGCACGTCTGGATGAGCTCCTGGCAGTCCTTGCCCTGGGTCTGCTTGCGGATGATCTCGACGCTGTCCATGAAGGTGTTGGACAGCTTGTAGGCCACGCGGCGGATCTCCGTCAGCCGCGTGTTGACCTTGTGGATGTTGGAGCGCGACTCCTGCAGCAGGTCAATGTGCATGTCGATGGCGTCGAGGAAGGTCCTGCGCGCGTGGGCGATGGCGCTGCTGCTCGTGGTGCAGAGCCGGATCTGCCCGCGCTTGAGGTCGATGTTCTGCTCCTTGATCAGCACGTCCGCCACCTCGCCGATCCACACAAAGGGGTCCTCGGGCCGCAGGATGAGGATGTACTGGTCGCCCGAGTCGTTGGGGAAGCGGTCCGCCGACGTGATGGCCAGCATGGCCTGGACGTCGTCCAGCCGATCCCGCATCTCCGGCGACGCTATCAGGTAGATGCCCAGCGTCTCGAAGACGCCGTGCGTGTCCACGTGGAAGTGGCCCGAGGCCACCAGGTGGTCGTAGAACAGCTGCATCTGGTCCGGCGGCAGCGAGATGCTAAAGTCGCACGCGTGCTCGTAGTTTTCGCTCAGCATGCGCGAGAAGCGCTGCAGCATCCGCTGGCGGACGCGCACCGAGTCCAGCGCGGCCTTGTACCGCTTGCTCATGTCCGCCGCGCTCTCCTTGGGCTTGATCTGCAGCTCCCTCTCAAACGTCGTGCTCAGCCGGTTAAGCGCCTTGAACGTCAGCGAACTAAACTGCTCGGCGACCTCGATGTTGCCGCGGTGCAGGGACCCGCCAATCTCGTTGGCAAAGTCCCACTCCTGGAACAGCAGCTCGGCCTCCTTGAACGTGTTCTTGTTGCCGCTGAGCTTCCAGTTGAGCATCTTGAAGTAGTACTTGAGGGCCTCGAGCGCCACCTGGTCAAACGACTCGTCGATGCAGGGGGGCAGGTCCCACCCGGGCTCGGGCTTCTCGATCTCGAGATACTCCGTCTTGATGCGGATGGCGAACTGCAGCAGCAGCTGGAACTGGGAAATCATCTGGTCCTGCATCAGCGGGTTCTGCTGGGCCGTCTCCTTAACCTTCCGAGCATACGCCAGCCGCGTCTTGGTGATCTCCTCGATGAGGCGCGACGGGAAGCTGATGAGCGTCAGCAGCTCGTCCAGGTACGGCGGCAGGTGCCGCTTCTGGAAGGGCACCGAGTTGCGGATCAGCGTCTCCTTGGCCTTCTTGATGACGTTGGAGATGGGCACCAGCATGCCCCACTGGACCAGGTCGCCCCGGAGGATGATCTTTGCGTTTTCGTTGTACAGCGACTGGAGGCCGTCTTCCTTCATCAGCCTGTCGAGGAACGAGGTCTCGTCCGTGGCGATGCCGTCCACGGCGGGGGACCGCTGCTTGGTCCGGGAGAAGTCGAGCTCGTCGTTGCCCACCCACTTCCTGAGGATGGCGAGCTCGGTGTTGATCATCTCATTGGTGTTGTACCACGACATGATGGCCTCGTAGGCTTCCAGGAACTGCGGGGAGACGGCCGACTTGTGCTCGGCCACGAGGGCGTTCCACGAGGGATACATGCTCTGGCACTTTTCAATCTTCTTGACCACGTCCTTGACCTGCTCAAAGGGCGGCTTGCCCGCCTCGAGGGTCCCCTTGACCTCGAAGTTGATGACGTCGTCCAGCAGCTTGTCCACCATGGCCCGGCCGTCCTCGACCATGCGCTTCTGGACCGGGACTCTGCGCCCGCACGACTCGGCGCGGAGCTCGAGCCACAGCTCCTGTCGGTAGGTTGCCCGGTTGGCGGTGGTGTCGGTGGCGCTGATGAGGCGCTTCTTCTCCTGGCGGACGACGTCTCCCGTCAGGACGGCCTCGAGCATGCTGTGCCACTCGAGGCGCTCACGGTTTTCGGGTATGGCGACGTCCTCCTCGGTGGGCTGTATCTCGTCGTTGCCGTAGAACATGATGGTCTCCTGCTGGTCGAGGCGGTCGTCAAAGGGGCCCTCGGACGACGGGGTCTCGCCCTCCGAGTCGGAGTCGTTGCCGTTCTGCGGCTGGAACTGGCTAAAGTATTCGCCCGTGTAGCCTCCCTGGCGCAGCGTCTGGACGTAGGCGCGCTCCTGGGCGCGGAAGCGGCTGTCGCTCTGGCGCGGGCGCGTCTTGGACGAGGACCGGACCGACTCCGAGAAGGACGTCTGCGGCTGGGGAGCGGCGGGCTTGCGCGAGTTGGCCGGGTTGTACGTGTTGGACGGCGTCCGGATGGGCCCCATGGGCCGCTGGAGGTAGGGCGCATCCGCCTCGCCGCCGCTGGGCCGCTGGGCCTTGGGCGGCGGTCCGCCGTTGATGTGGGAGGCGGGCGGCAGGGAGCTCAGCGACCCGGTGAGGCCGTTGGGGGCGTCGGCGTATCTGCTGAGCGAGCCCAGGTCGTCGTGCCGCTCGATGGCGTGCAGGTCGGCGCCGTTGGACTCGGGCGACGAGTCCTCGTCCTCGGCCCCGGGCAGGGCGTGCTTGAGGTGCTGCATGGCCAGGTTGGCGCCGGCCTCGTCGTCGTCGCTGCCGCCCGAGAAGCGCACGGCTCGGTCTAGGGAGTTGGGCATGGCGGCGGCGAGTCGGCTCGGGTGTTTTGCGCGTTCGACTGTCGTCTCGTGGGTTGCTCCTTTTTTCTCTCTCTTCCTGGTCGGTCCCTGTCGGTTCGGGTGCCTCCCCCCCCCCAGGCGCGGGCGGCGCAAAGCTGGGCGATGGGAAGTCGTCAAATCAAGTGGCGATGGTGAGTCTCTCTGGCACGTGTGTCGATAGCGTGAAATATTCGATGGTCGAGGCTCTGGAAGAAACGGGTGCGAGACGCAGTGAATTGGCGTCGCTGCGTGAAGAGCGAGGAAGCTTGTCTGGGTGATGGACGATGGAGGTTCCTAATAGCAAGGCTAACAGTTTGGTCTGTCTGTTTCTCGCCTGGTTCGTCATTCGAAACAGCGGAGCCACGGAACGGGTCCGCTGGCGAATAGAAACGTGGCGCCGAATTACAGAAGGGCCGGGGCCACTTGCAGCGGATGGTTGGGGCAGGGATGCGGCTGGCAGTGGCCTGTGCGGCGCCTGGAGCCTGCTGGAAACTTGGGGCTGACGGGGGGCGAGTTTTTGCTGGGCTGCGCGTCTTGAGGTGGCCTGTTCCCGAAGAAGCGGAGCATTAATATGCGGTGCCAGCTCAGGTCAGATGCAGGTCCCGGGATTTTCTTTTCTCTTTTTGATTTTCTTGCGACAATATGCAATATTCAGTCGCTTTCACTTTTGCTCAAGCATGAATCTGGTCAAGGACTGGACCATGTCAGCATAGAGTGACATGTTCTATTTCCTTCCCGTCTGTTGCTTGTGACAGCACAGAGTCTGTCAATGCTGGCAAAAGAGACGCAAGCGTTGGCATGTGCCCATTGGCTCGTCCACGTGTGTCTGCCACCCAACGCTGAATCCTCCCGAGCAGCTGCAAAGTGCATTGTGCTACAGCGTGAGGTTACATTGCTGCTGCTGCTGCTGCTGTCCTGAGATCTGACGACAAGTTCGATCCAGGGGTGCCTGGATTCAACTAGTTTGATGCCCCGGCTGTGGCGACTACATCGAGCAGAAGAGTTCTTCCAGCCGCTTTCAACCGCTATACGATACAGCAAAGTAGTCCTTGTGGCAACAGACTGGGCTGTGCCTAGTTTGTCAACTAACGCGCGCCTCCTGAGACTTTGAAGATCAAACGGCCGCTATATACATATTCCGACTGATGAGCGGTGGCACAGCATTCAGTCAGCATCGTGTGAGTGTCTTGCTTGCCAAAGCACTTGCACGCAGGGAGTCGAAGCTTGTATGCTTCTGAGTGTTGAATGGCCAGCTCGGTCTCGCATTCCACCCAGAGAAGCTAGCCAAGGTGTGATGTCTCCGAATTGAATGTATTTGCCACCGCTGGTCTCTGTCCAAACCCCATAGTTCGGACTCGGGTCATCCATCACCTGTATCACGGCTTGCTTACATGTACGTGGAGCTTGCATGTGACAAACGACGACATGGTGGATGCAAGCGTACATGATAATTTTCTACAAGACTTTCGATCATTCCGCAACAATCACCCTCTTTGAAAGAATGAAATAGGTGCAAAAGAAAAAGACTTGATAGAGTAGCCAATTGCCACTCAGTTACCCCAGATTTCCATCAAATGTTTGCCATCACTAAAATCTTCGGCCACTGCAACGGCGCCCCACCCACCGTACCGTGTTACCGAGGCTCGTCCAACCCCAACCTTGGGAATCTCCAAGCTTACAGGCATCTTGATCCAGGCATCGCAACGGAACAGACGGTCAAAAATAACCAGATAGCCGTCTCTCTCTCTCTCTGTCACTTCTTCCTCACTCACTTTTCTCTTGTATCTCTAACAATCAAGCGCGACTCCCTCCACTGCTCCCCGCCGCATCTCCGCCTCCTTCATATCCTCCCTCTTTATCCTCCACGTCCAGCAAGAAACGCATCACAAACATGTCGGTCCCCGAATCCAAATACCTGAGCCCGATATGGAGAGACGACATCTTCAGTTAGTTGCCGCACCGATAAGCACATTGCGTTTCGATATCCAGATGGGCTAATGTTCTATCCGTGACAGAGGGCAAGGTCATCTTCGTGACCGGCGGCGCGGGCACCATCTGCAGCATGCAGACCAGAGCCATGGTCCGGCTCGGCGCAAACGCCTGCATCCTCGGCCGCAACGCCAGCAAGACGGAGGCTGCGGCCAAGGACATTGCGACGGCGCGGCCGGGGGCCAAGGTCATTGGCATTGGAGAGTGCGACGTGCGCAAGGTACGAGATTGGGTGTGATCAAGGAAGAGAAGGCGAGTCACAGCGTTGATACGATGGCAACTACAGATTGAGAGCCTCGAGGCGGCGGCTGCGCGATGCGCCAAGGAGCTCGGAGGCATCGACTACGTGATGTGAGTCGTCGGCTCCAGAAGTTCAAAGGACCGGATACTGACAGCCCAGCAGCGCCGGCGCAGCGGGCAACTTTGTCGCGTCCATCGACGGCATCAGCTCCAACGCCTTCAAGACGGTCATGGACATTGACGTGCTGGGCACGTACAACACCATCAAGGCGACGCTGCCGCACCTGCTGCGCAGCCCTTCGCCGCGGCTGCTCGCCGTCTCGGCCACGTTCCACTACACGGGCATGCCCTTCCAGGCGCACGTCGCGGCGGCCAAGGCGTCGGTGGACTCGCTCATCGCCAGCGTCGCGCTCGAGTACGGCCCGCGCGGCGTCGTGGCCAACGTCATCGCGCCGGGCCCCATCGCCGGCACCGAGGGCATGGCGCGGCTGGCGAGCAGCAAGCCGGAGCAGATTGCCGAGTACGAGCGGGCGATCCCGTCGGGGCGGTTCGGCACCGTGAGGGACATTGCGGACGCGACGGTGTTCTTGCTGAGCGACGCGAGCAGCTACATCAATGGGCAGGTCATCCCCGTGGACGGCGCGTCGTGGAGGAGGCAGGGTGCGTATACGGTCGGCGTGGACATGGGGGCGCGGTATCCTGACTTTCTGGAGCCGGGGCGGACGACGGAGGGCTTGAAGGGGGGGAAGAAGGACAAGGCGAAGCTGTAGATGTGTAGACGGAGACGGCGAAGACGTTGAGGACGGTTGAAGAGGAGCAAGTGGGAGATGGTCTGTGGCGTTTACTGGTGGAACTCGGGGACATTTGGCCGAGACCGTGTTGCGCATTGGGATGCATTTCACGAGCGACTATTGAGTTCAAGGCGCAGTGGTCCTGCTATTTGCACGTATCTACACACATATACAGTGTCTAGGTGGAATATCTAGAGAAAGGCGTTCAATTAGAGAGTCAAAGAGATGGATGCGAACAGCTACCACCCATGCCAAGGTAAGGTACCCAGAACAGAGCAAATACTAGCGCCGTCAGCCTCGGCAGATGCTCTCGTCGTTATCTCGTGTACAACTAGGTACATATCATACAGTATTTCATGCTAATGCATGTCAGCGGATTTCATCGCCCGCCAATTGTCTCCTCGGAGATGTGCCTCCTGTCTCTTTGGACCAAACGGCAATCTCTGACTGCTCCTTAGACCTTGGATGATAATACCGCAGCTGAGTGTCTTCTGCATGTGCTAGAGGCATCGGTTAAGCGGCAAAGAACCACAGCTGCCGCTTACCTATCGAATGAGATTCTTGCGATTTCGGGCGATTGCTCCTATCGGGCCACATGCCCCCACCATCCATCAGGGCTTCTCTTTGGATTTTGTGGGTGATGGTGGCGGCGGCGGCGGCACGGGAGAGTGACGACGAGAACGGGAAAAAATGGTTGGGGTCCAAAAAGGGAATTTGGCAGATGTGTTTTTGATGATGAGAGTTGATGACTGAGCTCAATTGACTTTTACCATGCCACTTGATATACAACACAGTCACTGCTGAATCTCTCCATCTGCAAAACCCAATCGAACCATCACCAGCTCCGTCTTCCCTCGAGCCCATCCATCATCCAATCCTCTACCCAACCTCTTCCCGTTCCAAACTTCCCCTCAGCGGGGTCAACCTGCATCTGCATCTGCATCTGCATCTACTATCCAGCGCCACCTCCGTCTCTAAACCACATCTGATTACATCGCAGTCCAGAAAGCTTCAACCTCCTCCTCCCAAAAGCTCCCCACTCTCTCTCCCTCCTCCCCATCCAATCGCAACGCTCCATTCTCAAAAAGTTCCTGATCCAGCTTGGGCCTAGCAAAGCTTCTTCTGCAAACGGCTCGCTCAGACTTGCCCAGTTGGGAAACAACCCGGGCGTCCATGCAATAGAAAGTCAATGGTAGCGATGGGCCGAGGAGGAGGAGGAGGAGGAGCTCTAACACTCTCATACATCATCCAGCAATCATGCAGATGCCAGACAGACGGAAAAAAAAAAAAAAAGAACTAATGAAAACCCAAGACCAATAGGACATGTGCCTTTCTCAGTTGCTAGTTAGCTGTGTGAACCATCCCCATAGAATAGCTTATAACGCAGACAGCACGCCCTCTCCCTCTCCCCCCATCCCCTCACACCTCCAGCTTCTCCCATCGTAAGACAAGCCAGTAGCAAGCAGGCAAAAAAAAAAAACAAGATCCAAGATGCTGCCCAAGCTCCTCCTCGCCTCCCTCACGGCGGCCACCACCACCGTCTCCGCCGAGCAAGTCCTCGGCGTCTACATCTTCCACCGCCACGGCGACCGCACCTCCAAGGCCTGGCCCCCGGTGAACCTCACCCCCCTCGGCGCCCAGCAAGTCGCCTCCTCCGCCTCCTTCTACCGCGCCCGCTACATCTCCTCCTCCTCCTCCTCCTCCTCCTCCTCCGACAACACCAACACCAACACAAGCATCGCGGGAATCAGCGCCGACGCCGCCGTCCTCTCCCAGCTGTCCATCACCGCCCCCGTCGACAACGTCCTGCAAAACTCGGCCGCCGTCTTCGCCCAGGCCCTCTACCCGCCCTCCAAGGCCGCCGGATCGCAGAAGCTCGCCAACGGAACCACCGTCGAGGCGCCCCTCGGCGGATACCAGTACATCCCCGTCAACGCCGTCACCTCGTCCGCCAGCTCGGCCGGGTCCGAGAGCAGCGCCTGGCTGCAGGGCAGCAGCGGATGCAGCGATGCCGTCGTCAGCTCAAACAGCTACTTCCTCACGCCCGAGTACCTCGACACCCTCAACCGCACGCACGGCTTTTACCAGGACCTGCTGCCCGTCATCAACTCCACGTTCAACGCCAGCACGGCCACCTTTAAGAATGGCTACTCGAGTACGTTCCATATCCCCATCTCACTCACTCACTCACTCACTCACTCATGAAATCCGTGCTCACACAATGTCACAAAAAAAAAAAGTCTTCGACTACATCAACGTAGCCACCATCCACAACGCCTCCATCCCCTCCTCCAACCTCCTCACAAACTCCACCCTCAAGTCCCTCTACGACCTCGCCTCAACCCACGAGTGGAACCTCGCCTACAACGCCAGCGAGCCCCCCCGCGCCATCGCCGGCTCCGTCCTCGCCGGTCAGATCCTCACCGCCCTCGAGGCCATCGCCGACGGCGACAAGCCCACCGCGCCGCGCCTCAACGTCCAGTTCGGCGCCTACGGCGCCTTCATGGCCTTCTTCGGCCTCGCCCAGCTGCCCGCCGCCTCCGAGGACTTCTACGGCATCTGCGACTACGCCTCCTCCATGGCCCTCGAGCTCGTCGCCCCCAGCGCGGACAGGACCTCCCCCGACGACCTCTCCGTCCGCTTCCTCTGGTCCAACGGCACCGCCGCCGAGCACGGCCTCAAGGAGTACCCCCTCTTCGGCCAGAGCCAGACCACCCTCAGCTGGAACGACTTCAAGGCCGGCATCAGCAAGTTCGCCGTCGCAGACACCCAGGGCTGGTGCAAGGTCTGCGGCAACACGGACGGCACATGCGCCGCCAACGCCACCGACGCGAGCTCCCCGGCCTCCCAGCAGTCCTCCGACAAGGGCAGCAGCGGCATCAGCAGGCCTGTTGCGGGTGTCATTGGCGCGCTGGTTACCCTGGCAGTCATCCTTGGCCTCGAGGCCCTCGTCCTGCTGCTGGGCGGCCTGCGCCTGGTCAAGAAGTCGACGCTGGCTGGGGGAGCGGGCGCGGGTGCTGCTGGTGAGACGGCTGCCAAGGCGTGATTGGACAAGGCCCTTTGACAAAGAGATGTTGTGCAAGTAGAGAGTTTATATACCCGAATATTGAAAAGAATATATCAAGCCATGAGATTCGCCCGCTCGTCGAATGTGTATTAGTGGGCTTCACAACTCCCAACTAAGAACTTGATGAAAAAGTAATGATTCTCCCTATGATACTAGTTTCCCTTATTCCACGTCCCCTATTTCCATTAGAATTAATAGACACCATGGTCAACCTTCATTGAACAAAAAACTCATAACCCCATACACCGTCAACACCCCTTGCCGATTGGTATCATTCAGACATGACTCCCCTCATAGACCACAATAAGTAAAAAAAAGAGAATCCCGTCAAGTTCAAACATCAGTGTAAACGCAACTCAACACAAGAGCCATGTCCATGCTTTCGCATTCGATAGAAAGACTCAAGACGCAGACTCGTCATCGCAGACCCGTAAGAGCCAGCAGATCGTGACGATGATAAAACGCTCGACAGCGCTTGCCAAACACATCTGCATTGGGCCAAGCATTAGTCGAGCATGAAAAACTCGAGACCGCCTTCAGGAATATCTGAGACGGTGGGAAAAGGGGGAGGAGACATACACATGGGAATGCTAATGACGCACACAACAACCTGGACAATCGAAATGGCAATCATGGTGTGCTTGATGCCGCCAGAAATGAGCCAGTCGTAGGCGAAAAACGTCAGGACGAAGCTGAAAATGTTCTTGAAGATGATCATCAGGGTGAAGCCTTCAATCGTCAAGTCTCCTATACGGTGCATGTCAGTATTCGTCCGACCAAGGGAAGAGGAAAGCAAGACTCTTACGGTAAGCGTCGACAATGTACAGCGAACTCGCAACAGCACCAATCACCATGCCGGCAACCTCGAAGCCAAAGAAGACCAGAGGCACAATGTAGCTAAACTCGCCGGAAATGACATTGCCCGCCGTCATGGCAAACCCAAACAAGCCGATGCCGCCCACAATCAGCATGGGAATCACCAGCAGGATCCGAAACTCGGGCTCGTACACGCCGCGGTTCTTGCGCGTCAGGTACTTGACGCTCGAGTCCGCGAGCAGGCCCGAGATGGCAAAGCCGCACAGCGCGCCCACAAAGGCTCCCGTGTACGCGTAGCCCGCCTTGACCTCGCCCCAAAAGTACGGCGGGCCGATGAAGATGGCGGCGACGAGGACGCCGATGAAGATGGTCCACCCGATCATGGTGCCCTGGATCAGGCAGCCCCAGACGAACGCCGGGTTGAGGATGAGGGGGAACGGCCGCAGCAGCAGCACCCAGTAGCGCTCCTCCGTCTTGGCGCCGTCAAACAGGGACAGCGACTCGGCAAACGACTTCTTGGGCGTCCTGGCATTCCCAATGGGCTGCAGCGCTCGCGACGTGGGGAAGAGGACGAAGCCCGCGCGCTGCTTCGGCGTCTCGTCTTCGTCGGATGGCGGGCTGCTGACGGTGGCGATGCGCGACTGGAGCTTGATCTCGTCCTCGGCCTCGGCGTTGGTGTCGGTGTTGAGCTTGGTGTCTCGTCGATACGCCGTCTCGGGACACAGCAAAAAGACGGCCGGGAGCGTCGCCGCCATGAAGATGGAGACAAAGTAAAACGTCCACTTCCAGCCCATGGCAGCCGTGATCTTGCCCACCACAATCGGCGTGAAGAAGGCGCCGCCAAAGATGGCCAGGTTGGTAAAGGCCATGCGCACGCCTCGCTGATGGACAAAGTACATGTCGCCGACGGCCGCGTTCAGCAGGCTCTCGTACGGCGCCGTGCCCACGCCCTGGAGCACGCGGGCGCCCAGCAGGCTGCCGTAGTTGGTGCCCGTGGACCCGGCCCAGGCGCTCGACGCGACGATGATGAGGATGCCGAGCAGGAAGAGGTGGCGCTTGCCCCAGACGCGGCCCGAGGGCACGAAGAAGATGGCGGCGGCGCCGGCGCCGAGCAGGAAGTAGCCGGTGAGCAGGGCGACCTTGGTGAAGGTCTTTTCGAAGAGGCGCGACAGGGTGACGGTGTTGGCGGCCAGGATGGGGCCCAGCGACGTGGCCAGGACGCCGGCCCAGCACAGGGTGAAGGTGACGAGGTCGCGCTTCCACAGCGGCCAGTTGAGGGGATCGTTGGGGTCGTCGGAGGGTTGAGGGACCTGCGTGGTGAGTGTCAGTCGGTTGAGGTCCTCAGCATTGATTTCCAGGCATCGATACGCACGAGGATGATGGGCGTCTTGCCGCTGGTGTCGCACTTGAGCCTGGCCGCGTCCTGCTCCGTCGCCGTCTGCGGCTGCGAAGGATCATCGTAGAAGTGCGTCGTGCCTACAACACCACAGATGAAGGCATCGTCAGCTCATCGAATTCTTCCAACAGCCCATATGTCTTGCGCGTCGGCTGCCAAGACCCGATTTGGTGCCATCAAGGTGTCGCGATGGCTTCTGCCTTACCTGGCACCTTTTCCCCCGAGCTCGGCTCGAGGATGCCAAACGCCATCGTGGCAACGCCTCCTCTTGTCTCTCTCTGTTCCAATTGCTTGAGCTGTGTGCTGCAAAGAAGAGGTATTGCTGCTATAGAAACCTGGTGAGAGAATCCGGCGCAGCAAGTGGCCAATGCGCAATCATTGGCCGATCCCAGATGCAATGCGATGCAATTTGGGGATATTAACCTGAAAAGCTGTCGTGGGGTTCAGATCAAATCAATGCAGGAGCCAAGAAATGGCATCGTGTTTGACAGCAGCAGCCAGAAGGAATCGAATCCGAATACGACAATGGGCCTGCCACTAGTACTGCAGTATCTTTCAGCTTGACGTGCAACGGGATTCAGGGAAACCCCGAGGCGGGCAAAGCGGGAATCTCCAACTCTTTTACCCTCCTCTGACCCCTGTGGCACCAGCCTAAAAAGGACCGGGAGCCGTAACCCCAGGATCTGCGGCTGGAGAAGGGGCGGGTGCCTGTGAGATGTTAGTGGATCGATCGGGGCCTGTGGAGGGTGTAAGACTGCAAGTGATGGTGATGAATCGAGTACCACAAGCCACACTAAACAGTGGAAAGATACACAGATGTTTAGTAGTAAAATCTGGACAATGCCTTGATGATTTCAGTCAGCTCGGAAAATCCAGTGTTGATGTGGAAAGCTTGTGTGTTACCCATGAGTAACTCCATCCCACCATGGCAGGCTCACCAACACCGCACATAGCATCAACACCAACCTCATCTGTCCCCTCAACCTCATCTACACTCTCAACCCTAACCCAACTTCACCCCATCCTCACCTCTTGCCAACCCAGTCATTCCACCCCCTCATCGCATCACATATCTCCTCCACCGTCGCACACCCAGCCCTATACCCAATCCCCCCCTCCTCCACCCCCCTCCTCGCCTTCCCATCATCAACTCAAAGGTGAATGGGCGACGGAGGTCCAAGATGCGGATGGCTTCAGGCGGGGTTCCCATGGCCAGGAGACGCAGAATGATCTGTCCACCAAGGAATCCTACCAAGGCATCGTCAGTAACCGACCTCTCTCTCATGCCGTCTCATACCAAATCAACATCTTGAAAACGCACCAGAGCCTCCCACCACGATATACCGTCTATCCTTCCTCGGCGGCAACTTCCCCCACCCAGTCAATCCCCATCTCTCTTCACCCTCTCAAACATCTCTCGAATATATTCCTTTGTCAGCGGCTCCTCCGCACAATCAGCCGCTTCTTGGGGCGTATGCGAAAGCACCCAGTTTAGCCTGAGCGTGTAGAGCACCAGGCAAAGCACGCCCACTGCGAGCAGGGCGAAAGCCCATCCCATCGGGAGCTGAATGATAACTAGACGAGCTGTGACGACTGGGGATTGAATCACTGAGTTGATAGCCTCAGCCTCGACGCAATGGAACTGCAGTGACTTGGCCAGAGGGAACGAGAAGAGATGAAAAGCACACGAAGGCGTGCAAGAGGGCGGAGAGGATGTAAGCCGATGGCCTGCCTATTGAAATGCGATCAGCGGGGCACTTTTGCTTACACTGTAACAAAAGGCGAGCACATGGCCGAGGAAATAAACGTCGACGAGCTACGACTTCTAAGGATGAGCGAGCCTGGCAAGTTGTGCCCATGCAAGATGGCCCAGTTCATCCAGTTGTGCGTCCGTGCTACACGCCATACATGTACCAATTGCCTTCAGTGAAACTCTCTGAATTCTGTGGCTGTCCAATCTCCAGCCATTCAGTCATGATATCTACCTTACCTACTACTATCGGCAAGCCACCGCCATACAACGGGTGCTCAAGCAGCATCTCAGGCCCTTCTGCAACTCACAAGCATCATCTCACAAAACTCTTTAAAAAACGGGGTCGTTCGTGATGCTTTGGCAGAGTGGCCTCTTGCAGGCGCTGCCCTCCATCACCAAAACACCCACTTCTTCTTCTTCGCATCCGACTCGACCAGTGCGTCGTGAATCGCATCCAGGTCATTCATGTCTCTCATCGTGTCGTTCGACGATCCAATGTGGTCCATGTGAGAAATCATACCAAATGCCGGCCTGAGCAAGTCTTCAAACACGTTTTCGCTCTCGAGTTGGTCTGTATCCCACGCGGCCTTGTCCCCGTACTCCAGCCTGACATTCTTGTCAAAGTAACGGCTCAGCCGAGAGGAGGTAACGCTTGCCACAACGTGTTGATGGGGAAGAGCGCTGTTCATCGAGCTCTTGGGACAGGCGAAGACTCGAATCTTCTCTGCACCCTTTGCCTTGTCTGTCGTCAAGCTTTCCTCCATTGGGTATGTCATGGTGACTGTGAGAACGCTGCTATTCCTCTTCTTCCCATGGCGATATCGAGCAACTTGTCGCATGGTGATGCTATCAATCTCCCGGGTACGGCCGTAGTCTGGATACTGGATCCTCAGACCTCTCTTCCCATCGACCCTGTAACAACACATGTTTGTCAGCTTCATCACTTCCGGTTTACACGCGCTCACAAGCAGCTCTTCCGTCATCTTACAGTATTTCCATTTGGTTCACAATGGCTTCGACAAAGCATTTCAGCTTATAGTCGGGTATCAACGCAGTTGCCCGCACTCCGCAGGCCTTCATGTCCCAGGCCCTCTGAGGACAATGAAGGTAGACTGCAAAGACTTCTTGGCGCTGGCCACGGACGCGATATTGGAAGTTGTCGGCGTTGAGTTCGACAATGACGGACTCCTCGCCTTTGGGGCCGTAAAAGACACATTCCAAATCGTACCAGGTCTCCTTCTGGAACAGGTGCCAGGGGTTTTGGCCGGGGGGCGTAATATCAATCAGCGCGTTTGCATCACTCGCTGACGTCGATAGAATGGGCGAGAAGCCGATACAGTCTTGTCGGAACGTTGGGCCATTGAATAGGCCAAGAACGTCCTCGGCCGAGTGAGTTGGACCAGACCCATTGTGATCTACCAATCCTGGAGCCATTTTCTTGATATAGACGCGCCCAAACACCACCTCCAGAGAGACGTAGCCAGCAGCAAGCTCAAGGATTCGCGACGCCTTCTTGAGCTGCTTCTCCGCTTCTCTCAGGATATCGCTCTTCTCCTGAGGCAGATGGCCATCCCCCTCGTGGATGTTTTCCAGCTTCGGCTCCTTCGACAACTTGACTTCAGGCTCAGGGGCCCATCCGGGCCGAGTGCTGCTTCCATCCGGAGCGGGAAACCGGGGTGGCCTCTGTAGTGGCCGACCTGTCGTTGAATGCGGCGCATTCGGAAACTTGGCGGCATCAGCGTACAGCAATGATTTTGCTGGATGCTTCTTGGGCGACTTGGGCGCTTTCACGAGTGCTGGGAAATCAGAGTCAAACTACAAGGGGCACTTTGTCAGTATGCGGCCGCCGGGTCGTCTCCTAAACTCACTTCTGGGTTGTGTTTCGGTTCTGCTGGTGTTGAAGCATTGCGGCGTGACGAGGATTGAATGCTTTGGCTCCTCTTTGCAGTACCCTTCGGGGCACGAGAACTGTTTCCTTTAGGGGAAGGGGCCGCCTTGCCCGGAGGGTTGATTGCACGGCCTCCCCTCTGGTTCATGGTACGGAACAAGACTTTCGGCTCTTCTTTCATTAGTCCAAAGCGAAGCGAGCCATCGGAAGCTCTGCTCGTCAATATTTGCTCCTGAGCTTCAAGAGGGTTGTTTTCGTAAATCGGGTCATGGTCGCAAGTGTCCAAAATGGACGCCTCTTGGGGCAGTTTTTGAGCCGGTGGCTCATCGTAATCCAGACATATTAAATCGTCATCAGAGCTCTTGAACTGCTCAAGGCGGGCGAGTCTGTCTTTCACTTCATGAAGTTCCATGACTGTGCTCTGGATCTCACTGCCAGCCGGCCCGCTCCCACTCAGAGCCCCTTCATCTGGCTCGTTAAGGCAGATGAGGTCACCTTCGTAGTCGTTGGGTATAGCGGACTGGGGCTGGATTTCATCTTCCCGAGAGATGAGAAGCTCACCTTGGCACTGGTCGGGCATCGTGAACTGAGATTTGATTTCGTCTTGCCAGTCCAGTATACAGCTTCCAGCCATCGGCGGTCCTTGATTGCGTACAACTTCGGTTTCAGGATTGACCAGCGGCTGCACAGATCTCACCATTGCATTCGCATTATGCAATGTGGGGGAGAGCAGAGCTGCTAGAGGCGGCTGTTGACAGTCAAAAGGCTCCTCGTCGTCAAGCAAATTCTGAGGGTGATCAGTGCCTTGATCGTTGCTGATCGGCACGGGAGAGGCCAGCTCCAGGCTGTCTGCCACCGCGTCTCGAAAAGCTGTGTGGCTACCTTGGACAGATCCGCGAAGATTATTCGATGCCTCTGTCATATCTGGCGACGAAACCCTTGGCGACATAACTTTTGCCCCTTTCGCAACTTCCGATTCATGCAGCAATCGAACCTTGGCGTCTTTTGCCTTGACAGGTGGGACATAGCCCTTGAAAGCAACGAAGGCCGTTTCTGCCTTGGCCGGCGGTGCGTCTTTCAACGGATAGATGGTGCTATCAGGGATCCAACGACCGTGCCTATCCAAGCTTTCCGTCCTCACGACAGCCGCATTCGAGAGCAGCTTGTACTCAGTTGCAACATCCGAATCGCCAGATGGGGCAGCAAAAGTGGCCCGAGCAAGCCCAACGTGGGACATCCATCTGTATGTAAGCCTCACAGGCGCTTGCCCCTCAAGCAGGATGATGTGCGACGCTACTTGAGGTTTGCTTGCCTGTCATGCGTTAGCCCTGGGGCTCGCTTGATTGTGGCACACGGAGGACATACCAGCAGATTCAGCATTGAGTCAAGCTTGCGTACTGTGCTTTCGACGGTTCCCATTGATTCCCAAGATCCAATGTATACCAAGTCTCCTCTGAGGTTGTACGATATCTCGCAATTGGTGGCAAAGGCAAAGTCGTGGGCAGTGATAGGTGCATCCTTGGACTTTGAGAGAAGAGAAAACGCAGACAGTAGGGTGTCTATGGAGACGCCACTCGAATTCTGAAGGCCTCTCCAGGTCGACTTGTAAGGGATATTGGCCATAGTCACCGGGAATTGGTGGTCTGCAAAGGTATCGTAGATGTCGTCTCCAAGAGACTTGTATAACAACCACGCAATGACGCGGGGGTTCTCCGGGACTTTCTGCAAGACATCTGGGTGTACAGTACCCTCTTCGACGTCAATGTCCTCTACCGCGTTGAAGTTGAGCTGCTCAACTTCTGCGTCCAAGAGGTCGTGCATCAGAAATTGAATAGTCTCGGCGACCTTGTGCTGATGCTCTGCCATGGTGATGCACTTGAACCACGGTATGTCTGGCTCGTACAGAATCTCGAGGAGTTCATCCTAGGAATGGATTAGTCGAGTCCGTCGACGGTCGATCTGTTGCGGTGGTTACCTGGCATGCCAACTGGACAGATTCAACGAGATCTTTGACGCCCAAGGCGAGTAAAGGGGGGTTGCAGGTGATGTAGAACTCCACAACCCCAGATTCCGCCATGATGCAGAAAGAATCGCAGATGACAGGAGAGTGCGAAAATCCAGGCAACCAAGAGGATACTGTTTCGATGATTAATATGCCAATCTACCGCATCTTTCTAATCAAAAGCACAATGCAGGAGACAGAGAGTGCAGAGGCATAGTAGACGCATGCAGCAAAATAAACGCCTCTTCGCCTGAGTTCAGCGCGAGGTTGGATATTATAAACATACCTAGCAGTGACGGCCCGAGCAGGTAAACAAGATGGGTAACGAGAACAAGAAGTTGCCGCAGTAGGAAGATGTTGGCAACCGCAGCCTCCGAACGCCACCCAAGAACGGAGCACGTCAACGCAGGAAACAAGGGCAAAGACTCATAGCATTATCTGAGAGGACAACGTCGTTTCGCAGAGATTCTTCAGACAGTCGGCAGCCACAGCCCGAGAACAGAGAAGACGAGAAGGGGGGAGTCGCGACAGCGCCGTACCTCGTCTCGATCGCCTGCTGAGAAACGAGAAAGTCTCTGGAGGTATTATCAACAAGAAAAGGGAAGGGGAAGGGTAGAAAGAAGATCAGAGGGAGAGAGTTAAAGAAGTAAACAAAGAAAAGAAAAGAGAAGGAAGGGAAAAAGTGTCCGAGGGCGGAGGGCTATATAAGGTATGCTAGAGTAGCACGGCAGGTGCCAGACGGGCGGCAGCTGGAAGGGCGGGCACGTGAACTCGTGACCGCTTGAGGATTCTGCTTGAGGGCCATTCACTGCAGTGGGTTGACCACCAAGGCATATGATGGACAGATATTGCATAGAAGATGAAATAATGGTGACAACCAGGCTGTTGGAGAAGACTGTCTGTGAATAGCAGGGGGTGACATGGACGAGGCGGAGAGTCGCGTGCTTGTTTGTACAATTGCCCTCAGCTTTTGGGGAATCAGTAGGGCTTGATAGAAGAAGAAGAAGAAGAAGAAGAAGAAGAAGAAGAAGAAGCGCTGTGAAATCGACAGGCGTGGTCGATTTGATATCCTCGTTTCCTCAAAAGCTCGACCAGCGAAAGAGCCATGTGCCAAGCTTATAGGCAGCAGTCGGTGTTCAAAGACATTAGCATATAAACACAACAACTGGTAGAAAAATCCCCTCGAGAAACAGCATGAGACAGAACTCGTATACATGCCTTCGTATTCCTTGTCTTTCTAATCTCTCTTATTACACATGTCTGATCCTCGTTTCTCTCTCTTTCTAAGTATGCAGCAACACTCTCTCGCAGTCAATCACAACTTCAACCTCAAGCTCCAAGCTCTTCATGATACGGACGCACCCCCAGGTCATACAGCGCAAGCCTGAGAGAGTACACCGTTTGTATTCTAGTCTTCTTTTTTTCATTCTTTGTTCAAATGCATCCAGCGCCGTATGCATCGCGAAAGCAGCCGCTCTCTAGCATGCCAATGAATAAAAACAGAGGTGAGACGGGGTGAAGAAAGTGTAGAAAAGACTAGCATATCCTGTCCAAAGCCAACTGACCGTTCTCCCTATGTAATTAACAGAAACGAAAAAAAAAAGTAACAATATGGTAGAAAGAAAATCGAGGGGGTGAAAGAAAAAACGGATGACTAAAACCATAAGCGAGAAAAAGAAGAGAGGTGGGATGAGAAGGCAACGGTGAGAGGGGGGGGAGAGGGAGAAAGTGGTATCATTATAGAAAGCCGATGTGTCTACGCGTTTGGTTGGTGATGTGACGCGGGATGTGGACAACGCAAAACCAGAAAAAGCCATGAGCATAGAGTCCCCGTAAGAATGCACCGATGATATCGACTCGGAAAAAAACAGCAAGATCAACGCCAAAGGAAGAATGCGGGAAGAACAACCCAGACGGAAATTGTTGGCCGTGACGGAGGGGCGGATGGACAAGAGGCTGAAGATGGATGGACGTTGAAGAGGAGGCAGTAGTCGCGACGGGGGGTGGCAGTCCTCATTCAGCCCCCTTGACATTCTCCTTGACCTTGAGGGCCCATCTCAGCTTGTTCAGCGTCTCCCTGGATTCTTCCAGTATCCTCTGCTGCTCCTCCTCCGTCTTCCTGGCGTTCTCCTTGATGTCCCGGAGGTTGTCCTCCTGGGCCCGCTTGTACTCCTCGAACAGGCGGGCAATGTCCTCCTTCTCGCGCCTCAGCTTCTGGATGTTGCTGTCCTGCTGCTCGCACAAGTCCCGTAGCGTCTGGATCTTATCGTCGTCCGACTTGCGCTCGTCAACGATGGTGTTGATCTCCGTCTTGATGGTGGAGATGGCGCGGTTGACCTCGTCGCCCTGGTCGCGCCAGTGGGACGAGATGGCGTTGTAGCGGCCCTCCATGAGCTGGGCGTAGCTCGTCGCGTCGTCGACCTGCGTCTTGGCGTCGCGCTTGACCTTCTCCATCTCGTCCCGCCAGTTGCGCTCCAGCTCCTGCGCCGCCACCGTCTTCTTCTTCTCCGTGTCGACCGTCGCCAGCAGCGTCTCGACCTGCCGTTCCTTCCTGGCAAGCAGCGTCTTGGTGACGTTTGCCTCGAGCAGCCGGCTCTCGTAGTCGTTGATCATGCGCTCCATCTTGTCCTCGACCAGCTTGGCCGCCTGCCTGGCCTCTTCCGCCCGCAGCTTCTCAATCTTGATCTCGCGCTTCAGGGCCTCGTTGTCGCTGACGAGCTTGTTGATGACCCGCCCCGTCTTGCCCAGGCCGGCCTTGCCAATGGTCGAATCCCACTGCGCGCCGTCGCCGTGCTCGTCGCCGTTGTCGTCCAGGGGCGCGGATGCCGGGTCCGCCACCACGACCGCAGGCTCGGGGTCGACGGCACTGTTGCCATTGCTGGTGCTGTTGCTGTTGCTGTTCCCGCCGCCGTCGTTGGGCTGCTCGACCGACTCGCTCGCCGTGCTGTCGGGGCTGGGTTTTGCCGTCTCGGCCTCGTCGACGGTGGACAGGTTGCTGGCCTTGCTGGTGACGCTGCTGGAGAGCCCGCTGGCGTGGTTGCTCTCGGGGCTCGTCTCGGAGCCCTCGAAGCTGGGGACGCTGCGGATGGTGGCCGTCCTGCCCAGGGCCTGCGCCTGCTTGGACACGGAGGCGGCGCGACTCGGCATGGCGTGGACGGTGCCGGCAGAAGCTGGAGTCAAGGTCCTCGTGCCTGGTGAATCATCTAGCGAGGGGCGCGCGGGATGGGAGGCTGCCAGCGGCGGTTCGCATCAGCGGTCAAGTCTGTGAGTGAGGCAGCCGATGGGTGCAGAAACGAATGGGAAATGGAAAAGAAAAAAAAAAGAGTGGAAGTGGTTGATGCAAAGTACGGAGAGCAGAGCAGAGGCCGGTTGGTGTTGGTGTATAGTCTGGATTTGTGCAGGGCAGGACAGTGCAGCAAATTGAAGAATGTACACGGAATAGGTAAGCAGTCCGTCTAGGCAACGCATGTAAAACGTCCGTCCAGCAAGTTGTGATTACTGTACTGATTACGGAGGAAATCACTGGGACGAAAGTGCAGGCAATTGTGCTCTGTGCTGGTAATAAGATGAAATACTGTAAGCGGTGGGTACGGGGGCCAGCATTCGCTCGCTTTCGCGTAAATGAGCAGCAATGCGGACGGAACGCGCAGCCGGGCTGCCAATTGGAAGCCTGAACATTTGCGTCAAGGGGATCCAAGAGACGAGGCATCAACTTGGGATGAAGCAATCAATACAAGACAAACAGAGAAGACACCACCCACATACCGAGATACTTGTCCAACCCCGTGCTCTGCAGTGATTCCTGGTGGATGCTAAAGAATCGCTCGTGCAGCCGGCGAAGGGGCATTGTCCGCAGCCTTGTTCTTGTCGGGGGGATCTGCTGCTGGTGTGTGGTGTCTCATGCGCTGGGAAATGGCCGTGTTTCGCTTCGTTATTTTTTTTTGCTGCGCAGAGCCGGTGCAACCGCTTCGAGCTGTCAAGTCGAGCAATGGGCCTGCTTTATATAGACATGTACGTATAATATGAGAGCCTGGGGTTGCAGGGTTGTAAGATGAGCCGAGCTGGTGATGGAACAGCCGATCACGCATCCAAGGACAAGAGGAATGTCTAGATATATATATACATATATATGTATATATGTATATGCCTAATGTGTCTTTGAATAGGTCGATAAACTGCAAATTCGAGCTCACGCCATGTCATATATCCAGATAGGCCCTGACTACTGTACCTCTCACCAAACTGGCAATCTGGTAAACAAAGGAATCCAATAAACATCAACACAACAAATGCACCGCCACGATGCGCCAAATCAAAGAAAAAGCAAAGAAAAGGCCCAAGTCCTCTCTTTGGTTTTCTCTCTCTCTCTCTTTTTTTTTTTTTTTTCCCGGGCGTCCACGCTATTCCGTTGGGCCTTGTTTCCACCACTTCTGTCTCGTTCCTCTACCTGGTCATAGTCTCGCACGCTTCAAAGTCCAGGGTAAAATCCATGTGGCCTTTGTCCGGAGGCTTCACGTACAGTATCACGCAGTAACCATTTGCTGCCCGTTGCTTCTTACAGTCGTCTATCAAAAGGACGCAGACTGCAAGACCCCCTTGGGGGCCAAATGCATAAACAACCCCGACCAAAGCTGACCAGGCAACCAAGCCCCCTACGCATCACAGCAACTCCAATGAAACCTCCAGGACATCAACCTCCAGCATCATATCAACGCCCAATGTTGACAAATGATGTCAGCAAGCGTCAACCCACCGGATGTGCGCGCTAGTAGTAAAATAAGCAATGCAGGGTTACCCCAAATCACCGAGCCTCGAACTTCTTGGGGGACAAATCTCGCTTCTCTCAGGTGGATGAGGTAGACCTCGGGTAGATGAGATTGGATCAACACTAGATTTTTGTGGGTTAGAGAACATCAAAAGGTTTCGTGTACGATCAGACGGGTAATGTAGATATGATATTGCTCGACACAATGTAACCGTCAATAGCCGACGCCAATTTTCCACAGGTTCGGGTAGATGTCAACGACTTCTTGGTCTACTCATCTATTGAATGCATTGGCATGTCCAATAGCTACCACTGACCAGATCCCGTCAAATCCTTCACCTGTATTTCTTCCATATATACCTCTCGAGGTATATCATCCGTCTCTCCAGGTATAGACCTGAAGGATGGCAACATTCGCTCCTGTATAAGCCATCCTCGACATCTCGCTTATATGCCCGATATCGTCGCAATTCCTGTATCCGTAGTAGCCGCGTAGCAAACGACAAACGCCTGCTCGATACATCATTCATACAACAAGTTCTACGCCGCTCTTGCGACTGATAAAAATCCCCTGTCCCGCGGGGCTCTAAACTGTCCAATCGTACTTTGGTCATGCACTCCGCCATGACTTCTTTCCCAGGCCTCAATCAGGATCTCTCGCCGTGGATATAGTCTTATCCTCCCGGCTGCCAAAGGTCTTCATCCTCTGGAGCTGGGGATACAACACCCGGTCTCCATCCATGTACACACAGATACGCGGTATGAATAGTATCCCAGCGTCTATGTGGTGATGGCAGTCCCTGCTGGTGCTGGCGTCGAGCTGTCGTTGTTCTCTCTCGTTGCGTTTTCGAGAAATTGTGGCCGATATTTGCTGAGATACTTGCTCGCCATGGGCCGGGCATCCTCAACTGTTTCAGTAGTTAGCCATATTCTTGGTTTCTCTGATACACACATACATTGCACATCTGTGTGTGCTAGAAGGAGAAAAGGGGAGGAGAAGAAGAAGAAGCGGGGAAACATACAATCCGTCCATATATCCTGAACAACGTCCAGCGCAGCCTCCTTGACAGGCGGCCGCATAATCACCAAATACAACAAGCTCGTCAACGCCAGCTGCGTCACGCTCGGATCCCGACACATGTGCTTCACCCGCGACAGGATCGCCCGGTTGAGCTCCGGGATCTCGCTCAGGAACCGCGTCAGCACCTTGTCCTGCGGGTGCAGGTACGGGAGGAACCCGTCAATGAGCCGCAGCGTGCACTTCTCGTAGTACGTCGGGTGGTCGCCGCCGCCGGCCTTGAGCTGCACCCTGTCGTTGTACCACTCCTCGCAGAGCCACGACACCGCGACGTCAATGTGCTTTCGGAAGTCTTCCATGATGTAGTTGTAGAGGATTTCCCGGATGCTGTTGTTGAGGGACGGCTGTCGTTTGGAGTCGTCTGCCTCATCCTTGACCGAAATCTCGTCGAGACCAGCCGAGGACCGAGTCGCCAGCCGCGTCAGAATGGTCATCCACGAGTCTCTGCTCTCGGAGCTGGCCGCAAGCCGGTTGAATCCCGCCTTCTGCTTCTTTGATCCTGGCTCATCCAGGGACTTCATCATATCCAGCACGCTCGTCACCGTCGCTTTGCCTGCAGTGAGCGCCATCTCCGGCGTCAACGGCTGTGGCTGGGGAAGGCTGAAGGATCGCAGCCCCAAGGTGTCATCCAGACTTATTCTGGGCTCTGCCGCAGCCGGTGCCGGGGCGTTGTCCAGCTTGTTCAGAATCTGCTCCGTATCTTCGGCCTGGTAGAAATCCGGCTCATAGTCGTCCTCGTCCTCCTCCACGCCCAAGGGAGCAGTGTTTGGATTCAGCTCCGCGGGGGGGCTATTGTTCAGCGTCTCCAGCCGGCCGCGAACACCATCTACAGCCTTTGCGAGGACCTGGGCATCCAACCGGGACAGCGTATTCACGGCAATTCTGGCTACGAGGCTGGGGGGCACCTGAGAGACGTCGAAGTACTTGAGCCCGTCGTTGCCGATGAGGGTGAAGACATCGGCCAGGCTATGGGGGCCAGGGCCCAGGGGAGGGATCTGGATCTGGGAGGCCTCGATCCGCTGGCGCTTGGCATCATATCCATCTTGGGGCTTGGGCTCCAGAGGCCTCTTGCGGCCGGCACTGTCGAAGAGCTCGGCCACCATACGCATTGTGGTCTCGACATGCTGCTGTATTCTGGGCACGACTGGGTTGTGGGGGTCTCGCCTACTCAGGTGAATCAACAGCAGCCGCGCAGTCTTTTCCATGGACTTGATCATCACCTTGGTCTTGGGGGTCAATGGCGAGTTGGCTGCTTGCAGGGGGTTGAAGCTGAGCAATGCATTGAGGATTCGACTGGATGTGGGGGGACGAGTCCGCACCATGATGGACAGGCAATTCAGAGTCGCATCTACTAGAAGACCATCGCTGGGTTGTGCGTGAGTACGGGCTATTCGTCGCCAGAGAGTCGGAACCGTCTCGAAGACTTACTTGTTGCCCTGGAAGATGCTCAACATGCGGTCCAACAGCCCACTTGCCTCTGCCTCGAGCATTCTGGGATCGAGCGTCTGGTGGTTGGGCGGCACCTTGTCCAGCGAGACGTCTAGTCCACCGCCATACTAGAAGAAGTAATTGTTTGATGAGAACTCTTATCCTTGTTCGCAAACGGCATTGTATCATATTCTTACCCTGTGCTCGGCGCCAGAAGCGACGGTCTGCGCCAGCACCACTCGCTGGGCGAACTTGATGCAGCATATCCTCACCGTGGGAGGGGCGTTGTCCCACAGCTGCAGGATCTTGTGCTTGATGCTCACCATCCTCTCCCACGTCACTGTATCGTAGCTATTGTTGATGCTGCGACGATGCCAAGTCAGTCCATGGATACGCCCTCTACGTAGATTTGGGCCGAGGAGAGGGAGGAGAGAAAGGAACAAAGAGAAAGGAGGAGCACCAACATCCACCTCATGGCCAGCGGATAGATGCTCGCCGCCGCCTGGATCACGTTCCGCAGCACCTGCGCATCCACCTCCGTCTCAATCAGCGACTCCAGCGTCGTCAGCACATACGGCTGCATCGTCTCCTTCTCGGAATTGGGCAGCGCCGGCGTGGCAAACGCCTCGGCGAGAAAGTCCGTCACCCATCGCCGCAGCTCGATCGGCGCCTTGGGGCCGACAATGGGCAGGATGCCTCTGACGACGCTCGGGTAGTACTTGACGTCGCCCAGCACCAGCTTGCGGGCGTCGTTGAGCTGGCGGATCTGGTCCGGCACCGAGAGCGTCGACGAGGAGGCCATGGCGTCGGAGCTTTTTCGCTGTTGCTAGGTATCGTGAGTTGTCCGCGCGCTGTGTTTGTCTCTTATCTCTCTCTGTCGGATCGTCTTCAATGCGCGGGCGAGGGAAAAGGCACGACGAGGCGGGACGACATCAGACGAGGGGGAGAAGACGCTGGGAGATGGAACGATGCTGCATTTGAGGTCGCGCGACAAACAGGCTAGACTACCGCAACAGTAATTGATCTTCTCTCCTCTCCCAGTCGAGGCGTCATGGGCGAATCAATCAGCAGCAGAAAGCTCCCAAGCCAGCCCTTTGCCGCAGATCGTTATCGATGCTTCGTACCACGGACGTCGCAGTAACTTTTTTCGTAAAAGGAGCGCCAGTCGAAAACGATGCGCTAAATGAGGGCCTGTGTCGCTGTCGCTGTTCGATTGTCGAGATGCTGGAGCTGCTGCGTTTGGCGGGCAAATGTGCAGTGATGCGAGATGCAAGAGCCTCTGCCAACCAAAAGGTTTTGGCGACGGGAGCGTGACGCGGGTCCAAGGCGGCAGAATCACTGCTTCCCTGTCGAAAAAAACGCTAAAACTGCAGCGGACAGGTACCAGCTTGGCCGTCGTAGCGCTAACACAGAGCCAAGCAGATTCAGTAGGGCACGTTTAGCCGGGGAAGTGCCGCAGCTGTTTCGCCCAAGCACTTCATCCCACCCTCAGGCCCATGATACGATCCATGAACAGCGGCGACCCGATTCCGCAAAAGCAGCAGCTCTGTTTGAATCATTCTCACGGGAAGCGCAGCACAGCTCCTCGCACATAACCACAATGTCGTACGTCCTCCCAGTGACATACCTAACATACATATCCATCAGTATACAGAGACAGCGCAATTGACACCAGGCGCGACATCTAGATCCCATTCCACCTACTACGACCGGCGCCTGCGGCAAGGCCCTGCCCTCGTTCGAGCTCGACGGCCGTATCTCTTCAAGAATGCAGTGACCGGCCTCGGTCTGTTTGCGCTCGTCGGAGGAGTCTGTAAGGCTTTTCTTCAACCTTCCATTCATTCGATATTATTTATTTGGGTACATGCGATCGAGTCGACTAACGGTGTTCTATCCCCTGGTTTATAGATTGGTACACCCTCAACGCTGTTGGACAAGACGACTTTGAGGACGTCAAGGTTCCGGATGCGCCTCGACAGGCAAAATAAAGGACGACCATTGACGTACATATTCAAATTACAAGAGGCAAATATATTACGACGACAACATGGGGGCGCTTGGGTGTTGCAAGGAACAATCTGTCAGCTAATATGCTGTGTACTATATACCTATTCATTTTCCAGACATTGGGACTGGGCTCGAGAAGAATCGAGCCCAAGGCTGCTTGCTCTCTCCCCTATACATCACTTGCAAATTCACGCAATGGCACACAACTGCAACACTAACTCTGTCGCCTTATAGAGTCGTAAAAGTGTAGAAGAGTACCAAAAAAAAAAAAAAAACAATAGAAAAAGCCGCCAGTTCTGTACAGTCAAAGTAAGATCCCCTTCTGCCATGCAAAGACAATTCCGTTGCCGCCATTGCCAGCCTTCCGAAACCTGATCGTGATAACGCCGTTGAATCTTTAATTACCAGTGAACCCATCCTTGCAAATCCCCAGACCAGAATTCGCAAACAACCATAGACAAAAGAGGGGAAGAAGGGGAGAGAAAGGGAGTGATGAAAACAACAAAGGCCGCACTCTTTTGTTACACTGAGCCAGCATCAAGCCCTGGTCTTGGGTATCATTAAGTGTCCGAACGCAGAAATCTTTATACCAATAGCCGAGCTCCGCAGGCTGCTCTCGAACAATATGCATCGTCAAAAAACGTAAATGTAGCGCAGTCCCTCAAGCCGCTGCCGCTTTGGATCCGCGACCGAGTCCTGAGATGCTGCTCATCCGTTTCATCTGGTGGGAGGACGGGTTCAAGAGGTTGCGCGTTATTTCAGGGGACTCCGATAGCCTTGCAGAGTGCGCGGGCGATTGCACGGCTCCTGGACCATCAAGAGCCGCCTTGAGATCAGTCATCGCATTCTGCGGCGTTCGGCCGGCGGCAGCGGGCTCAGGGCGGACTTCCACCGCAGCCGCATGGTGCTGGTAGAGCTTGTGGGCCGAGTGGTTAGGGTTCGCCCAAGGTGTGTTCTTGACGAATTGCTCTCCCGCCGGGTCAAGACGGGTCAGGTGTGGCGGCTGGTACTCTTCTCGTATGTGACTTATCGAGGGCTTCTGCCGCACGCGTCGGGTTCGCTGATGGCAAAGTCAGCAATCGGGAGATGTCCTTTCTGGAGGATTGGATTTACTCACTTCCATGGCGGCCAGGTCAGCTTCCAGCTCGGACGTAGAGGCTCCCTGCAACTCGGGTCCGGCTGGGAAGCCTTCGTATTTGGCGAGGCCGGCGAGGGTTGACACCTCGGTGTTGTAGGCAATGGCGTTCCTGATGCGCTGCGCGGGATCCTTGGGGAACAGCAGGCCGTAGTCTGGCAGGCTGTGCGCGCTCCGTCGAGCGCTCTGCACGTCGTACCACTGCCTGTTCAAAGCCTCCAGAGCATGCTCGCGCTTCTCTCGGACAGCCTGAAAGTATTGGCCCCAGATCTGGGCTCGCTGGGCCACGGCGCGCCGCTCAAGAGCCTTGAGTCGATACTCGTGCTCGGTATTGATGGCTTGTAGCTTCTTCTCTAGTCGGTCATCCAGGCACTGCTTCATGTTGAGGTACTCGGGATGCGTGGGCTCCGGAGCATGTAGCGACTGCTCTTCTTCCTCGAGCCTCTGTAGCCTATCCTTGTAAAGCCTGTACCAAACTGTGAGCACTTTGCCCTCATGGCCGGGGAGGGGAGATTCCGAAGCTTACCGATCCCTAAATATGCCAAACATCTCTTCGATCTGAGTCCAGTCTCGATAGGCAGCCTGCTTCCTTTCCACTGCGGGGTTTTCCATGTTAGCAAATGCATGTGGCGCGTCTGACAAGGCCGGGAGGGCGAAAGCTTACGTTCTTCGAGGTTCCTCGCCGCAGCATCAGTTTCCTCATCAGCTTCGGGCTCAGCCTCCTCTTCCTCGGCGTGGTCGGGCTCGTGCTCCTCCTCCAGCGCGGGGTCTTGCTGTTCGTCACGGGCTTCCGCCGGGGGCTCGCTCTCGGCGTCATCCGAAACGACCGTCTTTCGCTTGGAGCCGCTGCGCTTGGTCTTCCTTGGAGCCTCCGGGGCTTCATCTTCCGCCGGCGTGTCTAGGTTCGTGGCAGAGCCCTCGTCGTCGTCCGCAACAGACGCAACTGCGCGGATAGCAACGACGGCCGGTGTCGCGTCTTCTTCGGCAGTCGCAAGATGGTCGTCGCCGCCTGCATCGGCAGCCGGTATTGACCCCGTGCGTTTCCTAGCCGGCTGCTCCAGGTCTGATTGATGTTCGGCGGCAGCAGATCGCTTCCGCTTCCTCTCCTGCGAGTCGCCGCGAGAGCTTTTATCTTCTTTCGGAGTGGGTGTTATGGGCTTCGTCGGAGACTCGTTCTCATCGACGTCGTCGTCTTCGCCATCGTCGTCGTCGTCGGCGTCTCCATCCTCGTCGGCGTGGCTGTCGTCGTTGCCGGAGACGGAGTCACCGTCGCCATTGACCAGCGGCCTGCGGAGCTTGCTCGGCGTGTGCTCAAAGGGCTCTCTGTCGGTGAAGCGCTCAATGCCGACGTCACGATGTCTCTGTGTCTGCGGCGTGTCGTAGAGCCTCAGCGTCTCGGCCTCGGTGTCGTTGGCCTCAGAGTTGACGTCAGACGCTGCGTCGGAAAGGGCGCTGTCCGAGTCTGAGCCGCCGTTGTCGGTGCCCGCGGCCTCGTCTGGACCAGCGCTCAGGTGCTCTCTGTCCAGGTGCATGTGTTCAATCTCATCGTCGTTGGCGTCCTTGTCGTCAACCTCGCTGAGCGGGCTGGAGATGTTGCTGTCTTCGAGATCGCCGCCCGTGGCAGCCACGGGGGGAAGAGCAGACGACGCCGAGGCCGTCGCTGCCATTGCGTCGCCGATAGCGCAGAGCGAGGCCGTCTGGCAGCTTGATGGTGCGAGTCGGCGGCGGGAGGCAGGTCGAGGGCAGCCTCAGCTTTGCGTCGGTCGACCGTCGTGGGAAGCGTCTGCGCGGGCGCCGAGGTGGGATCGGTGCCGGCAAGCAAAGTGCAGAGGCTGGAGACGGGCAGCGGCGACGTGCTGGTGCTGCTGGCTGGCCCTGCTGAAGCTGAGGCAGTGGCTGGCGAGTGCTTCTCCGTGGCGTCTGTCTCTGCTGTCTGTCCTGTCTGTCGGTGCTTGCGTGACGCCTGGGTCGGGGTTCGTGGCAGAAAGGCCGGGAACGGGTTGGGAGGGGAGAGACTGGAGAGAAGAGAGGCAGGCCGCTTCGCGCATGGTCGGCTGTGACCAAGTGCTTTAGCACTGCTAGCACTCACCACAGCGCTGCACCCGCCGCCGGCACAAGCCCCAAACAGGCGAGCCAGGCCCTGGAGCAGCGCCCGGGCGGTGAGTCTGGCGTGGCAGAAACGCGGTCATCTGCGGGTCGTGCGGCCGGCCACAGCCAATGAGGCGCGCTGCCGCTGAAAGCCCGGCGGCGGGACCCAAAATTTTTAGAGCTTGCTGTGAACTTTTCCAGTTGCTTTGGCGCATCCTGGCGAGGCGTCGAACCAGAGAGCCGGCAATTTTTCTGATTTTCTCGTCCGAAGCCGATTCCCCCAGCAACGACGTCGAAATGGCCAAAACGTGAGCTCTGCTGCCATTGACGGTGTCGATTGATCTTGCTGACTTGTTTTCTCCCGTGCAGGAAGAAAGTGCTGGCCGTGGCGCCCAAGGCCATCGACCCCACGCTCGACGCTCTGTTCGCATCCAGTGTCAGTATCCTTGGCTGCCTTCTGTTTGCTGAAGATGAATGCTAATATACTGGTCAGGCCGGACCTGTGACGGCTCCCTCAAAACCCCGGCTTGGGGCTCCTCCCACAAAGAAAAGCGCCAGCACCGGCAAATCAAGCAAAGAAGACGAGGACCAGGATGAGGACGAGGGCGACGATGAGGTGCTGTCCGAGATCAGCGAAGAGCTGGACTATGGCGACGACGACGAGGAGAAGGAGGAAGAAGGATCAGACGATAATGCCGCTGATAAGGAAGAGGATGCCGAAAGCAACGATGGCAGCGACAACGAAGATGCCATGTCGGTAACAATGGAGGCGGCCCCCGCAGCAGAGCAAGCCAAGACCAAGCGTGACAGGAAACGCAAGAGAAAGCACGACAACGACGACCTGGAAGACAAGTACCTTGCCAAACTTGCGGATGACGATGAGCCCGAACCGTCTGGCAAGCGCCTGAAAGGGGACACAGAAAATGCAGAGGAGGATGCCGATAAGGACAGCGATGACGAGCGACCCGTGCACGAGTCTCTCACGCAGGAGAGCAAGCAGTCCGAGATCGAAAAGGCTGCGCGGACCGTGTTCCTGGGTAATGTTGCCACGGAGGCCATCTCATCCAAGTCGGCCAAGAAGGAGCTCATGAAGCATCTCGCCTCAGTCCTCGACAAGGACGCCTCGCCACCAGAGAAGATCGAGTCCCTGCGTTTCCGTTCCGTTGCTTTCTCCACGGGCTCCATGCCCAAGCGAGCAGCCTACATCACGAAGTCTTTGATGGACGCCACCACCAAGTCCACAAACGCATACGCCGTCTTTTCGACCCCTGCCGCCGTCAGAAAGGTGGTTTCGGAGCTCAACGGGACGGAGATCCTGGGTCGTCACATTCGGGTGGACAGCGTGGCACACCCAAGCCCGATGAACCACCGTGCCTGTGTCTTTGTCGGAAACCTTGGCTTCGTGGACGATGAAACCGTGATAAGTCAAAAGGCCGGTGGAGAGACTGTGGAAAAGAAGCGCAACAAGGTGCCTTCCGACATCGAAGAAGGCCTCTGGCGCACCTTCGGAACCCAAGGCAAGGTCGAGAACGTCCGTGTCGTTCGAGACTCCAAGACCCGGGTGGGCAAGGGTTTCGCATATGTGCAGTTTTATGTAAGTCCATCCTCCTCACTGGGCAGAAAGGCTCCTTTTCTCGGTTTCAGAGATGTTTGCATCAGAGCTTGGCTCATCTTACTGTCGTCCATCCGGTTGCTGACTGAGCCATCCAGGACGCCAATGATGTCGAGGCCGCTCTCCTTCTCAACGGGAAAAAGTTTCCCCCCATGCTGCCCCGGCCGCTGCGTGTAACGAGAGCAAAGGACCCGCGCAAGACGGCCCAGGCAGTCGAGCGGGCTAGGGCCAAGACAGACGTCGCCGACGGCGCTAGCCGTAGCACAAAGTACAAGCCCAAGGTCACGCCAGAGCAGCAGGCGGCTGCCGGGCGAGCCCGCAAGTTGCTGGGCCGGTCCGCGGCTGCGAAGCAGCGTCACGCCGGCAAGAGGTCGTTCCCGGCGGCCGCAAAGGACGGTGAGGGCGAGGGTGCGGGTGGCGCGGCGGACGGCATCAAGAGCCCGGAACGTATCATTTTTGAGGGGCGGCGAGCGTCGTCCAGGGACGGGCTTCCCAAGGACCTCAAAATCGGCAAGAAAAACAAGAAGAAGGCGAGCAGGCCAATGAGACCGCAGAACAGAGGCGCTAGAAGGGCAGCGGCGTGGCAGAAGAAGAAATGAGTGTGGGAAAAATAAAGAGCGAAAGCGAAAAAGGTTGAAGCGAGAGGCGGATGAAGTAAAATACAGATATACCAATCAGTCTTACGATGACGGAGAGAGAGAGAAATACCTGGTAATTCCTCGAGTGCCCGGCTGTTGTATCCAGGTTAAGCAAGTTTGGGGAGTGAGCGAGTGAGTGAGTTGTGTTGGGGTCTGATTCCCTGCACGGCTTTTGCTGGGCTTGTACGGAGTAATGAGAGGCAGCACTTCTTGTCTGGTATAATCCTTTTGCAGGCGTGGGTTTCTGTGGAAGGCCGAGCGGCTTACCTCATCACATGAGAGGGCAGGCGGGCTGTTTGGTTTGGTTTTGGGGTGAGAGAGAAATGTGCATGTTGCAAGTTCCTTTTCGGCTCCCTCCTCCCCTTGGAAAAAGAGCCTCCTCTTTGGAATTACCTCATTGGCTTGCTGCCTGTTAAGTTGAAGCCTATTGCGTCTTGATTGACCAAGGCAGAAAGAATAAAGATGATTGGCGTTTGGGAAGAGGCGAAAAGAATAGAGGTACCTGCATGCCTGAACAACAATTCTAGGGTATTTATGCCGCCAACGCTTCTGAGGTGAAAGCCGAAGAGTTACCTGTAGCAGTAGCACCTTGGGTAGTTGACTCCTGTTTCCATCTCCGTGTACGCCGTGGGATTCAAAAAAAGGTCGAGATTACAACTCAAGCTCTTCTTTGTGGGAATTTGCTTCATTCTGAGACTCGAGCTGTCGAGGTCTGTCTGTGTTGCCACAAGGGCTGCCACGTCATTTGTGAGGCGGAACTTCGCCCTGCCGCCCAATGACTGCAACCGCTGTGGTCAGCAGTACATGCATGATTGTTGAACACGAATGGAGAGAAAGTGACTGTGTTACTTCGTTATGGTTTTCTTGATAGTATGAGACACTGAATAATTAATCGTAAGGCGGGATACGGTGAGACGAGACTGCAGGGGAAAAAAAAGGATCATTCATTTTAGGTATATACAACGAAAGATATCAAGTTTGGTGGTATTAGAGGTATCAACGTGTTTTATTTTCTGCGCGTGCTTGCTCCCGAACGTCCATATCAAAAAAAAAAAAAAAAAAAAAAGAAATGGCAGAAGGAAGGAGAAGAAAAATGAAAAAACAAGGGTAAAGGGGGAAAATAGCGAAAAAGGGAATGATTGGCAGTCTAGACTCCAATACGACCACACCGTCTTCATACACTGAGGCCCAAAAAACCTTTCCATTAATAAAACCACAGCCAGTTCCTCGTTTCGGTTCGTCTCAGCATCAAGTCGTCGTCGTCGTCGTCGTCGGCCGATTCGCATGCTTGTCAAGTCCGGCTTTTAGTACTCGGCAGTGTCGTCGGGTCCAAAAGAGTCGGTGGCAACCTCCTCGTAATCCCTCTCCAGGGCAGCAAGATCCTCTCGCGCCTCGGAGAATTCGCCCTCCTCCATGCCCTCGCCGACATACCAGTGGACAAAGGCGCGCTTGTTGTGCATGAGGTCAAACTTGTAGTCCAGCCGTGACCAGGCCTCGGCGATGGCGGTCGTGTTGGAGAGCATGGACACGGAGCGCTTCACGGCCGCGAGGCCGCCCTCTTGAGCGGCGACGGGGACGGCCGTGGGCTTCTGGTAGGTGATGCCGAGCTTGAAGCCCGTGGGGCACCAGTCGACCATGTTGAAGGTTGCCTTGGCCTTGATGTGGGCGACGGCGACTGTGCAGTCACGAGGAACAACGTCGCCGCGATACAGCAGAACCACGGCCATGTACTTGCCGTTGCGGGGGTCGCAGACGACCATCTGATTGTTGGGCTCGAAGCCTGGTTACAAAGTTAATACTACCAGGGGACGCAAAAAGGTGGTTGTGGGGATTTTAAGTGCTTACACTGATATGTCAGTTCCTGAATCTTGAAGCTTTCGTGGGAGCTCTTCTTTGCAGAAACAACCGGGGCATAGCTGATCAGTGGGTAGTGGATGCGCGGAAAAGGAACCAGGTTCGTCTGGAACTCGTTCAAGTCCACGTTGAGCGCGCCGTCGAACCGCAGAGACGAGGTGATGGAGCTGACCACTTGGGCGATGAGGCGGTTGAGGTGGTCGAAAGACGGCCGAGAGATGTCGAGATTGCGCTGGCAAATGTCATAGACTGCCTCGTTGTCCACCAAGAACGTGCAGTCCGAGTGCTCGATGGTGCTGTGAGTTGACAAGACTGCATTGTAAGGCTCGACGACGGCAGAGGACGTGCGAGGGGCTGGGTAGACGGAAAACTCGAGCTTTGTCTTCTTGCCGTACTCGGTGGCCAGACGCTCAAGCATCAGGGCACCAAAGCCGGATCCAGTACCGCCGCCAAACGAGTGGAAGATGAGAAAGCCCTGGAGGGAGTGACAGTTGTCTTGGTACGGCGTCCCATGTCAGCCACTCACGTCGAACAAGCCATCGTCCTCGTCTCGCCAACGCAACTCACCGGTAACACGGCGGATCTTGTCCATGACGGTGTCAATCATCTCCTTGCCGACGGTATAGTGCCCGCGCGCATAGTTGTTCGCCGCATCCTCCTTGCCGCTGATGAGCAGCTCCGGGTGGAACAGCTGGCGGTAGTCGCCCGTCCGGATCTCGTCGATCGGGGACGGATCGAGGTCGACGAAGATGGACCGCGGCACGTGCTTGCCGCTGCTGGTCTCGGTGTAGAAGGTGTCGGGGGACCCCAGATCATCGCGGTCCTGGACATCCGGACTGACGCGGCCGTCGCGGCCGATGCCGTGCTCGAGACAGTAGCTATACGATGGGAAAGCAAAGAAAGAGAGAGAGAGAGTCAGCAACATGGGGGGAGCTTATGAATCGGCTTTGCGCGCGCAAGCGATGATGGAGGGGCTCACGAACAGCTCCCAAGCTGCGTTACCGAGCTGGACACCGGCTTGGCCGACGTGCAAATGCAGAATCTATATGAAGAGCATGTTTAGCGACGCTTTTTGCGTGGAAATCGCATCGTGAAGATGGGCGCAAAGGGTGCGAAACGGCGCTGTCGGGAATGACGCATCGCCAGTCGCAAAAAGTGGGATGATATCATAATGCCGAACAGAAGAAGTGCGAAACTAAGAGAAGCTCTTGTGTTGTGAGGAAGGAGATATACTGACCTCGCCTCTCATTCTGGCAGTTATTCTTTGGCGATAATATGAAGGAATAGGTAGAGCTGAATACAGACAGTAAAGAAGAGGTATCTGTACTGGCAGAAGCTAAGGCACCGCCTTTGGGCAGAGGGAGGATGTGGTGATGGTTCGGCTTGGTGGAGATTTTATAAAGTTCGCTCGGGTGGGATTTTCACTTGGTGGGGTCCGGTTCTGGAACGTTGGACCATCATCGAGCTGTCAGGGGACTCGTCTTGTTTTTTTTTTTTCCCCTGCAATGCCCGGCTGCTGAGCTCTGTAGACGGGAGGTACTTGCATGTGCAGCTGTCTGCTGCTGGCAGGCGAGGTCCAGGCTGTCGTCGGGCTACGGGTGCGGATAACAACCGCTAAAATAGCGCATGGGATGCAAGAGGCTCGGTATGTGAACTTTGGACCTTCATGGTGTAAGTGGCTGCTCTCTGATAGGTACAAGATGCGCCTGTTAGTGAGCGCTATATGGATAAGGTAGAGATTTGTTAGCAAAGGGTCGTACATCTGCTTACAGATCATCAGATCTATACCGAGTCTTTAGGCTTCTACATTTCCAGAGGCAGTTTTGCTACTGCCTAAGGTAGCTCTAGGTAACGACATAAGGCGAGTATTTCCAAAACGGCACAGACGGGATCGAGACGATATGCAGTGGGGTCGTGTTTCTTTGCCCTTCCCGAAGCTTGGGTATGATCCACAGCGGCCCGATACGAATGTTTTTCTACATGTGAACTCTTGCGCCGAATATCATCGGCATTCTCTCATCACGAAGGCGGTAGTTAGGCGGTGGTTGTGGTTGGATGGTAAACGGTTGTGAAGGCGATCGGTTTCGCATTTAACAACAGCACGCGACTTGACAACAACTCCGACCAAGAATCGAACCCATGTCAGCCAGTACCGAGCAGATGGAACCGCCAGGGTTAAATACTGGGTGCCTACGAGCTCGACGAGCATGGATATGGATGCTTGAGGTAAGGTATGCACGTTTTAGTCAGATCGTCGTTGAATGGACCCGTATATTGGAGGGGGGGATATGCAGTGACGGGCGCTAGTTGAGAGGTGAGGAAGGACAAGGAAAACTCCAAGGCCTGTCTGATGAGAGACATGTTGCTTCTGTTGCTGCTGAGAGGAGATTAACGCTACCTTAGGTAGCTCGAGTTTGTCAAGGTGAGCATGATACACGACTTGTGCCTAACCCTGGTGAAGCCGCTGCTGGTCGTCCATGAAGATCAATCTTGAAATGCTGGTTGCTGTCCAGACGCCATTACGCTCTATTTGTACTCCCAAACTCCATCCATCACACATTCATTCTTTTGAAGCCACATTCCCCCTTGGGTAGTCATGTCTGCAAACTGCCACCAGTTCACCTCCATGCCAAAAGTGTTTGAATCGAGCCAACGCTGTTTCCTCGCATGGCCGTACAACGACCTTGTGAAACATGGCTATAACCCAACAGATGACTGCACTCGCCGACCTGCTTTTTTTCTTATGCGCAAAGTGGTATCATAAGTTGGTCCCTTCTTTCAAGGGCAAATCAAGCAAAGGAACCGTAGGAAAAAAAAAAAGAAAGGTTAAAAATCACCTCTCGCGAGGATCATCTCGACTCTCTTCCCCAGACGCCCTCTCCAACTCTTCAATACGCCGCTGAATCGCCGCCTTCTGTGCCATTAGAACCTGGATCTCGCCGTCTCGAGCCACGGACGCGTTATCCCCGACATGATCATCCACAATGCTGTTGTTTTCGGGCGTAAAGTCGTAAGCCGGCGGCGGCTCGGCATCGCGTGCCCGCGCTCGCGGATGCGAACCCAGCGGCGAGCCGGTGCCATACATTTGCCCCTGTGTCCGCTGCACAACACCAAGCTCGTGCGACGTCTGACCCGTGGAACGCTTCCTCCTGCGCTCTCGCCCCCACAAGTAGAGAAAGATGCCTGCTCCGATGGCGAACAGGCCGAAGAGGGCGACGCCAACCCCGATGCCAATCTTGGCGCCCAGCGATAGTCCGCGGTCGTCCTCCGGTTCGTCGTCGATGTCATCCTCGTCTGTGAGGCCGAGCAGTGGCTTGTCTTGCTCCCTGAAGAGCGCACGGATGGTGTTGACGGCAATGGTGGCGCTGTAGAGCGTGGTGGTCGAGTTGGTCAAGACGTCGTATGTGGCGGCAGTGTGGTTGTATATGATGGGGACTGCCAGGACCGTAGGAACTTGGCGCTTGCAATGCCCGCCTGCATAAGAGTATTCGCTGTGAAACGAGGTTAGCACTCATCGTTGCAGATATAGAAAGGCTCGTCCAAACATACGACGAGCAGCACAGAGCCGTGGTGGTTGCCTCATCCTCGCTCTGGTCCGTGTTTACCGCGAGAGACACCGTCGTCCATCCATAGGGGCACGTAGCAGGGCTGAACACGCCGGTGCGTCCATCATAAAACATGCCATCGGGATAACACGACAGGGTCGAGGCGCCTGGATGGGGCTCCAGATCCAGATACGCAATCGGCTCCGAGACCCCCGCCGGCAGGTTGCTGTCGTAGACGTACGTCCATGTGCAGCTCAAGGGCCGGCTCCAATGCGTCGTCATGGGCGGATAAGGGTTTGCTGTGATGAAGGAGTCGCCATTGGTCGTGACCGTGGCAAAGGAGGTTGCCTGCGTGGTTGCTGCTGCAGTAGGAAGCGCAGTGGGCGACGCAGCCGGAGCGAGGACAGGAACGGAAGCGGTAGAGACGGTCGAGGTCAAAGGCGAAGCTGACGCCGTGAGAGACATGGCCGTCGTGCCTCCCAAGGGACACTATCTAGGTATGTAGTATCTACTATGCTCCACCGCGATGGGATCCGGGAGGGTGGTGCGATCGACAGCAAGCAGAGACGTGCAGTGCCAGTCAGCACTCGGCCGGCAGTGCGAGGTTGATAGATAATTGGCCGTTGACCGTTCGTTTGCCGTGCAAGTTATGTATACGACGATCCCAGGGCTGCGCATGCACGATCGCGCAAATCTCGTATTGATCCTGATCTCGACCCGATGGCGTTGAAGCTCGCTTTTGAACGGGAGCAGGAGCGCAGGGAGAAGACGCGGTAAGGCACCGCAGAAAGGCGAGGGAAGATATCTTGGTGCTTCCGTACACGCAGAAGAGCGCCGGGAAGTGGACAAGGACTGCGCAGGCGTAATGCAGGGGCGGACGAGCAGAGACGGGCCTCTGTAGTACCTGGTGCTCGTATGCTTGCCGCCTTGCAACTTGACTCGAGGCTGATCAATCAGCTGGAAGCAGAGACGCGAGGCCGTGGATTTCGATCAAGGGCTGCCAAGAGACGGGGGCGGCACACGGCAAACGGAGGGTTCGATCTCGGCAGGCAGCGAAACAGCAGAACTCGCCAGTGGTGAGCAGCAGCAACTCGCGAGTTCGCCGTCTCAGCTGTGCTTGTAGCTGTGCTTGTAGCTGTCGAGGTGACGCTTCACAGCCTCCATCACCACGGGCGAGGGCACCGACACGGTTGAGACTCGTCTTGCTTTCCGCGCCCCCGTTTTCCGGGGGGTCATGAGGTTGTCAGAGTCAGAGCCAAGCCAGAGCCAGACAGAGCCCGAGTGCCGACCAGTGACCCGACTGACGGGAAGCCTCAAGGTTCCCATTCGTAAAAGGGCGTTGGCGAGCTTTGTGCCGAGACTTTGCCAAGCCGACCGCCATCCAGCGGTGCAGGTCTCGGCGCTGCTTACTTTTTGGTTTTTTATTCTATTTTACTTGTATGCCTGGGAAGAATTTGGGCTGGGTTGGGCCACCACTAGGGAGAAGAGAAAAGTTGGTGACGGGGGTTTGTTCGTTCAGCTCATTGGGGAAGAGTCTGGAACTCAGAACTAGAAGCCATGCCCAGCCTTGGCACAGGAGGAAAAAAAAAAAGAAAAAAGAAGAATTGATAAGGCAAAAGATAGAAGAGAGAAGAGGAAATAAGGTGCGGCCATTGTCGGTCGGTGGCAGCGATGGTATCAGTGCCAAGAGAAAAAGCGGCAGTTAGTTGTGGATGTCGGAAAATGAAGACAAGCCAGACGGACGTGACGAGCAACACCCGCAACCGAGCTGATGGATGCGTGGCGTTTCACCGACAAACCAGACAATGACATGTTGGGAGTTGCGAAGACGGAACATGGCTGCCATATGAGCAGACAGGATGATAGTACGGCGGAAACACCAGATGGAAAGATGCCGAGGGAGGCCATCAGGCTTGACGCAGAGGCAGGCCAGGGGGATGCTTGGGGGGGGGACGCCAGAACATCTTGGCGGGCTAATTTACTTGGCCAAACTGCTGCTCCGGCTGCGATTAGCGCTTGGCTGAGAGTCGAGGGTGATGAGTGATGGCATCTGCAAAGACAAACAGTGCTGTGTCCTGGCTCCTGTCGAAGCTTCAGTGCGCTTGGCATCATGTAAGTGCTTGCGAGCTGTATCCACCCCTTGTTCGCGCGACCTCTCATTGCGCAGCCGTGGACGGACGACGGAGTTCCCAAGGGCAAGATCCCAGTGTCACCGCCGCGCCTGATGTCGGGGGATGGTCACGCATCGCCCTGCTTGTACCAATAGCATACGGATCGCATTGTGTAGTGGGAGCGAAGAGGAGAAAGAGACTCGATGCTATGTAGGAGCAGCAAGTAGCAGGACGTCACGGTGGCTCGTTGTCGTGCATGTCTTCAGGCTCGTCTTGTAAGATTCAAGCCGTGTCTGTGTCCGTGTCACATGGGACGGACGCGGACCTCGCCAACTGGCGCCTATCCCGGTCGGATGTGCCGCATCTCCTTCCTGCCAGGCTCACCACCGTGAGAAGCGTTCGAAGCTTCCAAAAGAGACAGCCGCATCTTGAGTTACCACACGAGTGACACCGAGGCCCGGCTCTTGGTAGGCACAACGGAATGGTTGGAACACACCGACTAAAGTTGTTTCGATCTGCCCGGTTTCAGCTCAAGCTCCGCTCTGGAGAGTCGGTAGCAGTACAAGAGTGACTTCTTTAGAAGACCGGCAAAGATTCGGTCCATGAAGCGCGGCCAAGGCGGAACTTCAATCTTCCAGTCGCGCACTCACCAGCCCCAAGTCGACAAGCCAACCAGCCACACTCCACCTTCATGCACCCCGCCATAAAAAGCGCACCAGAAAAAAAATTGCCAACTTTTTCGCATCAAATCGCCAAAGTCACCTGACGTGGACCGCAAAGGGCACGAAAACCCTACCAGGCCAGAAAATTAGTTAGTGCCGCCATTACGAGGACCCAGCCCTCGCAAACGCCCTCACTCCCAAAAAACCGACTCCATCACGGCCACCACATTCGCTCGTCGATACCCTGCGCGTTTCGATAGGCGAATTTGCATCAACACAACACCGCGATCATGGCTGACGAATACGTACGTTGTCTCCCTGCTGTCTTTCTGCGAGTCTATTGGGAAATATCACCGGGAGGGGAAAGGGAGAAATGTCAAAGAGATGGATGGAGGAATGGCTGGCCGGCGACGAAGGACTTGCGACATTGAAGTCATCACGGGGAAATACTTTTCTGCTATGGGGTCGTCATCATCGAAGGAATGGGCGCTGACAATGCTTTCAATGGACAGAACGCCGAGGAGGCCGCTGAGATCAAGAAGAGAAGAACCTTCCGCAAGTTCTCCTACCGAGGAATCGACCTTGACAAGTACGTTCTTACATCACCATCCCATCCACAACCCATCGAAAAGACGACAATCGATTACTCCAAAGCACCGAAGACATAAACCACAAAAACAAACCGCTAATTTGATATCAAATAAACAGCCTCCTCGACCTCTCCTCCGACCAGCTCCGCGATGTCGTCCACGCCCGCGCCCGCAGAAGGATCAACCGCGGCCTGAAGCGCCGCCCCATGGGCCTCATCAAGAAGCTCCGAAAGGCCAAGCAGGAGGCCAAGCCCAACGAGAAGCCCGACCTCGTCAAGACCCACCTGCGAGACATGATTGTCGTCCCCGAGATGATTGGCAGCGTCATCGGCATCTACTCCGGCAAGGAGTTCAACCAGGTTGAGATCAAGCCTGAAATGGTTGGCCACTACCTGGGCGAGTTCTCCATCTCATAGTACGTTCCCATTTGCCATGTTTCCTGCGCAGAAACGCTGCGGCCGTGATTGCTGTTATATGCTGACTCCCCCTACAGCAAGCCTGTCAAGCACGGTCGACCTGGTATCGGTGCCACGCACTCTTCTCGTTTCATTCCCCTCAAATAAGAAGGCGTGTGGTCTTGGGTGGTTTCTGCATTCTCGGACATTTTCGGGCGAAAAAGGACTGGTTTTGGTAGACGGAGGAAAGCCGCTACTGAAGTTGTTGATGACAATGATTTCTATGATAGTACAATGAGAAACATTGTTCGCGCTTTCAAAGCTGTCAGCTATACCTACGCAATACATGCTGCTGGTGATACATATAAGCCAATCATCCCAGCCTCGCTTGAACCATCAGTCGCTTGCCAAGAAAACAAAAAAAAAAGTTACAGTCAGTGCTTGCCTTCCGCCTTCATCTTCACATGCTTGTGCCGCGAGAGCGATTCGTCCGTTTTCTCCGAACAGGAGACCCCGCAGCCGTCGGCGGCGGAGCCCTGAGAAACGGAGTGCCGGGAGACGAAGCCCCAGGAGACGGACTGTCTGGATACGGAGTCCTTGGAGGCGACTGCCAAGGAGACGATTGCCAAGGAAGCATCCAGTCGCATCCCTCTCTTGTGAACAAGTGACCCCAGCGACGCACCGTCTTGTTCCTTATCCGCTTTGCGCGATCCATCACAGACAAGGGCGGTCCCGGCACATCAGCATTGAAGTCGTCCTGCTCGACGACCTCGGTACTTGTCGTACCCGAAGCCTGGGCGCTTCGTCCTCCGAGTTTCACCCGCCACTCGCCCAACTTGTCGCGAAGGGCCTGGCACCGAGAGGGTCGGTCAGACATGCCGCCACAAACAGCGCAGGCAAGCTTCCTGCCCTCCGCCGTGTTGTAGTGGATCAAGATCTCCTCGCCGGCCTTGACTGGCTTGACCAGCGTGATGTTAATGCGGTGCGGATCGTACCAGTCCATCCCTCCCCGTACGGCATTGGCACAGCCACGACACGCATGGTTGATGCGAGATGCCAGGGAGTAGATGTGGGCAAAGTCGCCATCCGGGCTGCTGTACGAGTACTCGAGAGCAAAGTTGTAGAGAATGATGCTCTGGAACAGGGACAGCGTCCGCCTCCCCGACGGCACGGGTCGCAGCTTGGGGAACTCCGCCCTGAGGGCCTCCTGCTCGTGGACGAGAAGCTCGCACCACTGCGCCTCGAATTCCCTGCGCATGCTGGCCATGGACACGTCCCGCGGCATCCAGAAGCTGAGGGCTGGCTGCTCGGACAGGATCAGGTGATCGGGGAGCAGGTCGCTCGTGGCGAAGATGCCGAGCCCGCGCCGGGTGTTTGTGTCTTGGATGACGACGGCGTATTCGTTTCTCATTTCGTCGAGGGAGTCGCCGCCTTCTACCTCTCTCACCATCTCGATGATGGACTCTTTGGGCGCTTTGGCTGGCTTGGGTATTTCCTTTCCATCGACGACCACGAAGACGCTTGAGCTGCTCTGCGTTCGGTTTTCTTGGCTGAGGATGTCACGGAAATTTGGAATCGCCTGACGCACAGGCCGGGGAGCTTGGGCATTGCGTTCTTCAGTGTCATCGCGTCCAGCTGGAGACTCTTGGGCAGAGTCCATGGTTGAGGTCCTTGTTCGGAAGCCTTGGGAGTAAATGAATGCGTCACGGCTGAGAAGGCCGTAATAGAGTGTAAGAACTGAGAATAGCGATGAAACGAGTGCAATAAATGACTGATAAACGGCTAGAATCGCCAAAAGAATTCCTCGCGTTGAGATGTGATGCGAAAAGGACGAGGAGAAACACGCCGCCTTGTCACGACATGGTTGATATTGTCGTTCTTTCCGATTTGCTCAAGCCAAGCGTGTTGAGGTAATGACTGGTCAGTGACTGAAGCAATCTCAGGGAAGTGCTACTGTATTTCGTGTATATTGGCGAGATGTAGGGAAAATAGCAGTCCTTGAAAGTAGCTCCGGTAGGTGCAGTCGTGCCTTTGATAGTTCTTTGGAGGTGTAGCCAATGTACTGCGTGATTGTCATGTCCGGCGGCTTCCTAGCAATCGTCAGTAGTAGCATTGAATCCAAAGTTGGCTTCACACTAGATATTAAAGTCTGAATCACATATCAAGATGGCCCTTGTGTTGCAAACTTTGTTCTATAAATTGGATTTGGATATACTGCAGCTCCGCGCCTACTCCTGCTTGTCGGCGGCAGCCAGCTTGACCGCCTTCTTCTCCTCCAGCTTCAAGTGCTGTTGCCTGTAGTGCTCCACGACGTGGTCCATGTTGGCGAGGTGGCCGGCCTGGATGTTTCGCTGGGCGTGGGACTGCAAAGCTCTGCGACGAGGTGGTTAGCCCGCAGGAACAGAAAATCTCGTCATGGAGTAAGACGTACTCGGGAAATGCGACGTCGACGAATCGGTGCTTGTTGGAGGCGTTCTCGAAGAGGTTTCGGTCGAAACCGGCCTGCTCCATGGCCTTTGTGTGCAGCGCGTTGATGGTCTCCCAGTCCTCGGCCTTTGATCGGTACTTGGTGAGCAGGTTGGAGAGGTTCCAGTTGTCGGTCTCCTGGGGGCGGAACTGGTAGACGAGGACGGTGCCCAGGAAGGTGGCGAGGGCAATCACGGATCCTTTCTATAACACAGCCTGGCAGTCAGCGACTTGTTTCTTCTCCCATGGACCATCCCATTGAAGCAGAACGGATCGCGGATTCTAACCCCAAAGGACTCGTTGACGGGAGCAGCTGCGTGGTGGGCGTGGGCGTGGGCGTGGGCATCGGAGGCGTAGGTCCGGCACGTCCTCTGCAGCCGGCGGGCGGCGCAGACTGCCCGTGATCGTGCGGCGAACATTCTGGCGGCGCGGGTGGTCGTCAATTGGAGGTGGAAGCGGGCGCGATAAGGCTGAGGCTGATCGTTTGAGACCTGGGCTTGAGTTGAAGTCGTCGCCAGAAGTGGGTTGCGGATGACATAATGCACGTGGGCCAATGACGAGGCTGCTGAGCAACTCCCCGCCATTTCTGGGAGACGAGCTCCCTTTTTTGATGCTTCTTACCTCCTACGTGATACTTGATAGGAGCGGTAAGGTCTGCGCATTCACAAGAGCTTTTCAGCTTCATCTCGGCCTATCCAATCACTATCTGGGATTCGGTTCCTTCGTGGTGCTACGTACTATATCCCGTGTTTCAGCCAACCAGGTCACAACGAGAACGCCTCAGTGAGACATTTTGCTCTCGCGACGATGGATTGGCTCGCCGTTCAGCCGTGAACCGCTGTTGGTTCTGGTTCTGCCGTCAACGACTTGCCTCGTCGCTCTAAGCAGAGGATCAGATGCCGGTGAAGCTGCACTGCACTGTGACGGCATCAACGACGGCGCTGGAGAGGTGATCCCGTCTAACCGGCTCATTCAGGCTCCGCGACTGTGATAGTGTGACTTGATGCGGCCGCCTGGTGGCGTCGGACCGTCTGGCATGTTGCAGACCGGTTCGTCTACATGCCTCTTGGCTATTGGGCCGTGACGATGATGGGATGTTGCCCAAGGATGTTCAGTTGCTACCTGACGTGGACAGTTGGGTTGGAGTGAGCACTGCAGGTGCTTCACGAGCTGGTGGGATCCAAGCTTGAGCCCTCAGGGCCATCCACGGCTGTCCCAGGCCCGAAAGAAGAGGCGTAGGGGCAATATCAGGAATGCTTCCATGCTTCCTTTTTTTGAAAACTTGAAGTCGTACATGCGCGGACTTGGCCCTGACGATGGAGGCACCATGATTGGGGGCCTTGCCAACGCACACAAGGCACCAACAGGCTCCGTATTCGCATCCTCCGTCGCAGGGACGGAGCACAGCTGAAATGGCCAAAGCCACAGCTGCACATTCCAAGGAACACATGCCGAAACACATCGGGCTATACACGACTCCAAGTTTTGTTACCTGCGTATGGGTTTTGCAGAGGCTGGGCGTTTGTTGCTTGTATGTAAGGTAAGGTAGTTCCACGCACAGGTGCAGCAGCCCTGCAAACGGCAGGCACCGTATCGTATCTTATCGAGCCCGAGTCGAAAGGGGGAAGGACGGCGAGATCCTGCCCTTGTCCACTTCTGCCTCTTGCATCTGCATGGGCTCAGACCAGCACGCATGAATGAGTGAAGGCCTGCCCTCGCTTCAGGTGATGCGGCTTCGCAGGCCGGCATCCGTCATCACATCGCACAGCCGGTCACCGCCCGCTCGGTTACAGCGGTAGAGTCAGAGTCCTCCCCCCCTTTTGGCGACAGAAGAGGCTGGCGACGAAACAGAGAAAACAAGGCCATCTCGCCCAAGGCCAAGGCAGCGCCACACTCGGTACCGGCCGAAGCAGAGGAGCGTCCAGAGAAGCCGTCGTCTCCGCCATCCCGTGCAGGGCACATGCATACGATACGCACCAAGTGGTTGATCGGTGTGGGGGACGACGCACGACGAGGTCCACCTCGGTGAGAGCTTCTGACGACGCCATAGGCTGCTGCACAAGGCCTGCGTTGGGTTCATATGCCTTTTCTGCTTTTCTGCCGGGATCTCATGCAAGACGCCTGGCACTGTGGTTTGTCGGTCGTCAGATTCCCGACCTCTGGCTCGGTTGCCTCGAGACACTGCTGGTAAGGGGATGCCATCCTCCCATCCTGGCACCACGCATCTGTCGTCCTACGATGCTGCTGATCGTTGACCGACACAGACAGTCCACGGCAAACATGGCAAGGAGGTGCATCCCGATCTCATGGGCCAGGGTGTTGTCTCATGTCATGGTTACCCAGACCATGCGCAAACCGTTGAGCAGCAAACCATGCTGTCGGGTTTGCTGGCGACAGCCTCCCTGGAGCAGAGTGACCCGCCCATTGCCTTCAGCCTTTTTTGCTTTTGCTTTTTGCTTTTGCTTTTTTCTCAGCTTGCCTCTGGCTCAACGCAGCTGTCGACTGATGGCTGCGTATGCTACCCACAGCGGAGCCGCATGGTACGGGCATCATCAACTGGGATACTCACGGATGCGGACATGGACGTGACCGAGGCGGGAAGGGGGCCGTGTTATGGCTCTCTTCCCTCCCCCCTCCCCAGCCCGGACCTCTCAGCGCCACGATGGATGCCGCCGTCAGCGATGCTCGGAAAGCTGCACCGCCGTAGCAGCTCCGGACGAGCAGCTCTGCCAATGCCAGGGCTTCGGTAGGATGTCGATTGCCATGCAAAACCGTGCAGTGTCCTTTGACGACTGCACCTTGCCGACTGGCCTCTATCGGAAGTAGCTAAGCTCTGTACCTGCGTTGGGTAACACATATCCGGGTTCCCATCTCCATCTTCATCAGTAATGTGTCACATATATTCAGGCCTTCCTCCTGGAATGCAGATGATGTGATGTTTGTGCTCTACTCGCCGAGTATAATACTCGGCCGTCATCCTGTAGGCTTGAGTGTCTTCAATCGGCATCGGGTCAGACGCTCTCTATTGAGCGATCATCTGGCTTCGCGGAGTATGTAGCCTTCCCCTTACCGTTTGTTCCTCTTTCGGCGTTGTCCTAACGAGACCGGGCGGGACAGATTCACCAGAGTCGGCCGTGATCAACCGCACGCCGAGAACGGGACGGCACGGCACGAGCCACTTTGTGCTCGTAAGGGGCCCTGATACTGCAGACGTGGAGGGACTCTGGAATCGATTCACTGTCCAGTTCTGTCCATCCTGAGAGTCTCGCCTTATAAAACCCAGCATGGCGTCTCTCACCTTGCCTGCCGGTCATCCTGGGGCTTCGTCGCCAATACTTGCAACAATCCCTGTTTCTCTCCACGCGTGGCTTGTTTCGCCTGTTGATGTTGACTCAACCGAGATGGGCTCCTTTTGGGACGTCATCTGCCGATGCAACAAGTTTGAGGAGGCCAAGAGTGCCGCCATGTGGGAGTTTGCCGTGTTGGACAATTCGGTCCCGGTTGGGTACATGCTCCCTGAGCATGTCGCCGAGATGAGGTGGGAAAACACGAGCTTCAACGTCTCGAGATCCGAACGCAGGATACGTCTGGACCCGGTCGTCCGGCAAGGCGATGATGTTGTCGAGATATGCCGCCGCGAATTCATAGCTCTCTGCGAGAAGAACGCCGACAGATTCAACGGCTGCTTCCGGAAGTGGCTCCAGAAAAGATCCGACTTCCACCCCATCCGCGGCCTCGACGAAAAGCTGGCTGGCCTAGTGATTACTTCACCTGCCAGGGGCATCTTCGGCATCGTCACCACGGGGGTTCACATGAACATGTTTACCGTGAGGAACGGCAGGATCCACGTGTGGGTGTCGAGGCGGTCTCAGAGTGTCACATATGCCGGGAAGCTCGACCAGCTGGTTGCGGGAGCAATGGACCCAGGCGATAACATGGAGCCGTTGATGACGCTGAAGCGCGAAGCCATGGAGGAAGCAGGCCTTGAAGTCGATGCTGCGTCGCAGACGGTGACTTGGAACGGTGGCTATGTGGGCAAGGTCACTGCCGAATCGCTGATATCATTCTATGACCAGAAGGACCACATTGCCGGCAGCGAAGAGGGCCACGTTGAGCCCGGGATCCGGTACACGTTTGACCTGGAAGTCGGGCCCGACTTTGTGCCTTATCCCCAGGAGCCGGAATCCATCGATGGGTTCGTGCTGAAGACGGTGGAGGAGGTGAAGAGGGATCTGAAGAATGCCGAGTGGAAGCCAAACTGCGGGCTCGTCATGCTGGACTTTTTGCTCCGCAAGGGCGAGATCAAGGAGGGCGACGATGAGCATTTCGGGCTGTTGCGACACGGTCTCGACAGAAAGCTCCCATTTCGCAACCTGTGAAGCTGGACCTTTGATGATGGCGATGGAGATGCATGGTCGCGCCTGATGGCCCAGGGTTGGGCTTGGAGGGCGTCTGATGAGGATTGAGATGTACGTTGACTCGTGTGGTCGTATTCGATCGGTCTTTGCGATTGTTCTTGCTTTCTTTTGTCGGTAGAGATCTCTGGATCGAACGCGCAAGCTGTTGGTCGTCCTTTTGCTAGCAATGAAGCTTCCTTGGCGTTTGTGAGCCACTGCCTCCTCTTCCTCCGGTTGCCCCAATTGCCGTTGATTTTGGCAGCACACAAAGACTATCCCATTGGGCGCCAACAATGCGTTGCCCATGAAAGACGGGTGGATGAAAGATTTTTGTGCCGCGGCAGAGAAAGTCGGTGGTTTGTCTTACAAAACGCTGACGGGGTACAGGGTAAGATCGAGCAATATTGGACAAAGGGCAATACGGAACCTTTGGCGGCAGCTTGTCGATTCGACTGGCCTTGTTTACCTTTTCACATGTGAAAGGCATGGTCGAGATGAGTGGTCTCTATTGATATAACTGCTCTCTCACACAGTCTCATTTTCTGCCCGAGATACATGTGTCGTCCGTGTAGTAAACCATCCAGCGTATCTACGACTGTGATTTTCTGGGAGTAAGTAATAATATTCTACAGTAGCCTCAGCATTTCATTGCCGGGCCATTTTCACGCAATGACACCTATGGAGAATGAAACTGTGGACACTTTCGGGACATTTCTGTTGTTTTCCTGTGAGATCCGATGCGACTCACGGGAGTGTGCGGGACATGAACATGGGGCTGCGTGCGAGGTGATGCGATGCGACGCTGTGTCTGACTCGTGTCTCGTCGTCTCTTTGATTTGGCAGGGGAATTACTGTGGTTATTGTATTGGTATTGAAGAATGAGGCGAGATGTGCCATCTTTCTTCGTCTTGTGCTCGTTTGGTGGTTGAGGGTGACTTGACGGGTTCGTTAAGAGGCAAGGCATATTTTCAAATACTTCAGACGATATGATCTTGTATCAATGACCCTCTACAGCTCCTGTCTTTCAGCTCCCACTGGCCATGACCACGGCTAGACTGACTGACGATTAGTCTATTTGAATAATTCAAAGGCAAATGCAGTAGAATATCAATCATCAAGACCATCCGGGCGCAAAATGGAGAAGAAGCGGGAAACAGACAAAGTGGGACAGACAGACAAGACAGAAGCTGGGCTTTTTTTATTTTATTTTATTTTATTTTTTTGTTTCGCCTCGTTCCGTGTGGCTCAGCCTTGCAAACAGGGGTTGTGGATGTCTCAAGGAAGAGGAGATTCAATAGTACACGGGTATCATCCAGAGCTGAGGTGTGTTGTTAGCTGCGCTGCTTGGTGATGATCTATCTGGTTTGCTAGTGCATTTTGGGCACATCTGCTTGGGGCTGATTTTCTGAGTTGTGCATGTTGGGTTTGGCCAAGAGGCCCTTTTTTTTTGTTTGTATCAGAAGAGGGCAGACGAGGCACAAGGAAGATGGGGGAAAGATCTAGACGACGGGACAGAATTCTGGATTGCTCCCATTTCAGAGTTTCCATGGCTTTCGTGTTTCACGGGAGCGATGAGGCTTGCGAACCCTCGGTCGATGGTTGCGGACGAGGAGGGATTCCAAAGATGTGATACAAACGTTCGTGTCATACCCAGCACCAGTTACAAGTGCAGCACACGGCCTGCTGCGACTAAAATAAGAAACATGATGCGCGCCATGCATTCTCTCTCTCTCTCTCTCTCTCTTCCTTCTTCTTCTGATAGATTAGTATTGATAGTAGTAGCAGCACTTGTTATGCAGGGAGACAGACGGAGGATGGGAGGGAGGGGGCGTGGCTCGGCTGCAGAAGTCGCACAGCTTTCCAGCCGCAGTTTGATGGCTTGACAGGGGGGAGGGAGGTTGGAGCTGATCTTTTTGCCTCTTCTTCTTGTCACCTTTTGCAGCTTCTTTCAATAATAACGTTGTAATTCTTTTGTAGGGGAGGGATGGATGAGCTGAAGGGCTGAGCAAGGCCATGCTCATGTATGCATGCAAAGGGGGTAGTCTATTCTATCAAACGCCGGAGCTGCAAATGAAGAGGTGGACAGACGGACATGATTCCCGACCGTTGCCAGAAAAGCCTCGTTCGTGCTCTGTGCTCTGTACTCATTCCATGACTAGGCATACTTGTCACCAGTCCAACCGCCTATCACGATCCCTCATGCAATGCACCCCGTCGGAACCAGATGAATGCTAGCTTCAACCAACGCTCATCAACTCCATGGGATGGTCTCTCTCTCTCTCTCTCTCTCTCTCTCTCTCTTCCTCCATTCAGCTCATCAACCCACGGGATCCACCGCCGCGAATCAGAAAGCATGTGCTGCCCGTCTGGGGCTGAACAATCCCGGCCTCTAGCAGCAGTAGCCCGGTTTTTTTTAAGCATAGTTTCTGTGTCTATTTGTTTGCCTCTACTATTACTGGCTTTTCTTTTTTTTTTTTTTTTTTTCGTTAGTTTTGCGGTATTCTGTCGGGTTATCGTGGCTTGCGGGTGGCTCGCGAGCTTAACCTTGTTGGATGGATTGGACCGGGGCGAGGCCTGGACTACGGAGGATGAAGATGCAAGCCACCTTCTTGGGTGCGAGGAGTAAAATAACGAAGCGGTAGCTTGCGGTTTCCGGTTCTCGCCCATCTGTGTGTTGTTTTCTTCTGGTGGGAGGGGAAAGGTTTCTTTGAGGTGTGGGTGTAAAGTGTATCGCGGGAGTTCTGGACGGGTGTGAGTGAGTGAGTGAGTGTGCCTGGTGGGAGAGCCGCATATGGGCGGGAGAAGGCGGTGGGAGCGAGTTGTCTGCTTTTCTTTTTTTTTTTTTTTTTAATTGCCCTTGACTTGGTTCTCTTTCTTTTATTCTTTTCTTCTTCTTCCTCTTTTTGCTTCTGTGTTTTTTTGGGAGAATCGTCAGGGAAGAGTAATCTTTGCTGGCTCTTGGCTGGCGTTCTCCCCGGACCGTCTATTGTGCTGTCGACAGGACCCCATACCAGCACAGCTGAACCATTGCTCTCCTCCTCTCGTTTCGCCCCATACACTTGTTCGTCTCGAAGATATATCAAACAGTATAGAATTGAAAGCTCTGTTCCATCTTCATTAGTCTTAGAAACCACCATAACAATTATACAAACACATCACCACCACCGCACCAATGCACCACATACCATCAACAAACCTCCTCCCCCTCCTCCTCCTCCTCCTCCTCCTCGGCGCCGCCGCTTCCACCGCCAAAGCCGACAACAGCAAACCGACGCCCAAATCCGGCCTCGGCGAATCATGGGCATCGCCAGCCAAAGAGACCGCCGCCGCTCTTGGCCATGAAGTCGACCAGCAGCTCGCCCTGGGCTGGTCCCCGAGGCCGACGCAGGCGCCGAAGCCGCTGATGGGACGCATGATGGTGCCGCGGGCGGATGACTTTACGCTGGGGCCGCAGACGTGCGGGTTTGTTCCGGGAAGTGCTGGGAGTGAGTAGCCAAGCGTATTCTTTTTTATCATTGTGTAGTTGCCGGGTTCCCCTGTTTCTGTCAAACAGTTCGAGTACACGATGCTGAAGATGATGATGGGGTGAACTGACCTTTGGTGAAACAGACTCATTCACCTGTATATCGTCCGGCTTCACATGCACCCCTCAACAAGACTTTGTCGGATGCTGCGAGCCCAACAGCGCCTGCAGCCTCATCAAGACGACGTGCATCGACTACAAGGCCTCCCAAGGCGGCGCCTGCAACCTCCCCTCCGACTACCACACTCTCTGCTGGTAAGCACTTCATCCCGCAACTCTCCTCCCCTTTCACCTCGGCTGACGTCAAAACTTACCACCAGCGGAACATCGTCTCTCCCCGCCTGCTACACATGGGTCGTCTCGACATCCGCCACGAGCGACGACTCCATCAGTCTATACACCCTCTTCGACTGCTCCCCGCAAGCCGGCCGAGGAACCCTGCTGACCGTCGATCCGGGCTGGTCCTCGACACACAGCTTCGGGCCCACGACAACAACGTCCACAACGTCCTCTGAATCATCATCCACAACCTCTGCCACGACATCAACGACTTCGAGCCCGGAGCCTACGCACAAGAGCAGCAGCACGCCCGTCGCCGCCATCGCAGGAGGAACCGTCGGAGGCGTTGTCGCCCTCGGCCTCGTCGGCCTAGCGGCGTTCCTCTTCATCCGTCGACATGGAACACACAATGCTCCTCCCAACGCAACCCTGGGCGGAAACCCTCCCCAGAACCATAATCCAGCTGCCCCTGGAGGAGGAGGAGGAGGAGCCGTATATCCCTCTGGCGTGCCGGCTGGATATGCCCCCGTGCCGATGCACCAGCAGGGCTACGACGCGCAGCACATGGGGCAGTACGGACAGCAGGGCGGCGTCTATCCGCAGCAGTACCAGGGACAGTATCCGCCTCAGCAGCATCAGCAGCAGCAGCAGCAGCAGTATAATTACCCCGTGGAGGTGAATGGTTCGACGCCGGGCGTGTTCAAGGAGGGAGATTTGTCGCCGCAGCAGCATTCGCCGCGTCCGACTGAGCTGGCGGCAACGGATGCTGTTGGGGCGGAGACGAACAGAGCGGAACTGGGCAACTAGATGAAGATGTAGACATGTCATGTTCGGACTCCTGAGGGCTGTTGGATTTTGTTATTTTGCGTCTTGATATGGGTGGAACTATGCAGGTCAATGTCAGCCTCTTTCAGTTGAGGTCTTGGATGAACGGCTTGAGACGAAGTCATGAATTGGTCCGACACATAGGAGGAGGGTTTTGTTTCTTCTTCAAGGCGCAGGGTGTATATATCTGGTATTCACACTTATAATCAATGTTAAACCTCAAGCAGATGATGAGTGAACCCATCACGACCTTCAAGCTTCTCATGGAGTATTCCAACATCACGCCTTGTAATTGCGGCTCTACTCTTTCGTTGCCCTATCCCAGAACCGTGGCCAGTTGACAACCGTATTGGTCGTGCGAGCCTCCTCAGCGGCGAACACCATTGCATGGCTGCGAATCACCTCTTCCACAGTGCACCCGACAAACTCGTTCTGTGCCTTTTCGGCCTCCCATCCGTGGTTCTTGACGCGGTCGCAGGCCAGCACAAACTGCCTCGTCAGGCCCAGGTCGCCGCCGCCATGCCCTTTGTGTTCGACGTGGGGAGTGTAGACCGTCTGCTTCTTGGTGCTGAAGTCCTCCACGACAATCTTTTCGGAGTCCGTGTAGATCTCGCCGTGCTCGCCGTAAAAGTAGGAGAAGCGGTGGCACTGCTTCTTCGTCTGGGCCACCATCTGTATGGTCACGCGCTTGGCGGGCTTGATTGACTCGGGCCAAGTAATGGTGACGAACTGGTCGTCGCACACGTCGTTGTCTGCTTCAAAGACGCATCGCCCGAACCAGTTGCGCGAGCTGACTTGATTTTTTGGCGTGGACTCGTCGTAGTCTTCCTCCAGAGCCTTGGTGACTGCCGCACTGCGCTCGCCCAGGGTCTTGTAGTCTTCAATGTCGTGCACGACGGTGGTCAGGGGCCAGTCGGTGTTGCCAGTCCCGACTCCCTCGCAGTTGGCGCTCAGATATACATTCTTGGCAGAATACTTGCAGCCCGAGTCGCCCAGGGGGCACGTCATGCAGTTGGTGGCCGATCCAGCGGCGGCAGGCTTGCGGCTCTTCTTGAAGAACTGCAGGCCGCCAGAGGACGAGACGAACACGGGCATATGAGGCTCGCCCTGGCCCGCCTTTTCCGGCGAGCAGAGCAGCCACATGATCAGGTCGACGTCGTGGCAGCACTTGGTCAGCAGCGACGGGCCCGATGTCTTGGAATTTCTCCAGTTCCCTCGCACGTACGAGTGCGTAAAGTGCCACCATCCCACGGGCTCTGTGTGAACGACGCTGTTGATGTCGCCAATGATCTTGTCCTCGACGAGCAGCTTCCTCAACATCATGTTATGAGGGCTGTAGCGTAGGACGTGGCCAATGGAGAAGATGTTGGATTTGAGCAGCGGCTTGAGAGACTTGTATATGTCGAGACAGTCTCCCAGTGATGGTGCAAGAGGCTTCTCACACATAATGTGAAGGCCCAGCGGTGCCAGTCCAACGACGACCTCTCGGTGCATCTGATCTTGGACACAGACAAAGGCGCCATCAACACCCTTGGGGACATTGCTCTCGCCATTGGCTACCCGCTCGCGTCGCTTCTGCTCGTATTCGACAAAGTCACGCCAGTCTTCGAATATCTGGCCTTCTCCAGGACTGCTGGTGCCCCAGATGTGCTGCTTTCCCAACGTCTCTCGTCGATACTTGTTGGGATCCGCCACAGCTGCCACGACGCCGTTGCTGGCGATATCGATGCTCCTGGCATAGCCGATTCCTCGGGCTCCAGCGCCGATAATGATGAAACGAGGAGGGTCCTCGGACATTTCAGGCCGCGGAAGCGGCTTCACATGGGGGTCGTTGGAGACCTTGAGCGAGGCCATGGCGACGATGGATCAAAGCTTCTCGGGACTATCAAAGAACGTCCGTCCGATGTCGACGAACTGAACTGTCGTCGAGGAATGGTGAATCTGCTTGTGAAAACCCCGTATATATACAGATAGCCATGGATCAAAACTGCCGTTTAGCCAGCGACGCCGTCAACGAGATGCAGCAGAGTCACCCAATCAGGGCCGGCTGATTCAAATCATCTCCAGTATTGGACAGAAGATGTTGCAACGTTCCAGTGCTAACACCGCTAGCGATGAGGGGGAGGAACACCATGGCGCAGCTTATCGAGACCATGCTTGTATGGGAAAAGACGTTGAGGGGGAAGAGAACAGCACTGAGGGGAAGCGGAGAGAGGAGAGAGATGACGGTGGAGGGCAGCCACAGCGCCACATGGCTGCAAGTACTAGGGAGCTACAGGGGTCCTGGATCGCTGAATGCCGGCCCACCGGTCGCTAAAGCTGCAGGATAGGGCGCTGCAGGGCCTGAAGAGGGGCCTCAACAGGGCCTGAACGCAGCATGCAGGTTACCCCAAGCTCGAATTTCGTGATATGGACTCCTCTCGGATCGACACACAATTGGAACCCGACGACGAGCGACCCGTCGCCGATGCTTGGGATCCGTTACCTGGGCGAATACTATCCTGGTTTACCTCTCGATTCCATCTCTTTCTGATAATTCCCCGCCGTTTAGGCTCGGATTCAAGCTTGGGAATCAACGCCTGCCGTGTGGTTACATCCGATCGTCCAGCATGCCGGTATCCGAGTCTACCAGCCAGGCCGCGGCCATGGACGATGCCCTAGTCTGGATCGACTGCGAGGTGAGAGAGGACGATGAATGATGAACCGTTGGCACATTTTTGCTGCCCATCCGCAAACCCAACTCTGCTGATCTTGCGTGCTTACTGCGGTGGTGCCGTTGACTTGCAGATGACGGGCCTGAACCCGGACACGGAGGAGATTCTGGAAATCTACTGCATCCTGACAACGGCCAACCTCGACATCGTCGACCCCGAGGGCTTCCACGCCGTCATCCACTGGCCCAAGTCCCGGCTGGACCAGATGGACGACTGGTGCACCAACACGCACGGCAAGTCGGGCCTGACGGCGGCCGTCATCGCCTCGGACACGACGCCCGCGCAGGCAGCCGACGCTCTGTACCGCTACATCACGCGGTTCGTGCCCGGGCCGCGCACGGCGCTGCTGGCGGGCAACAGCGTGCACGCGGACCGAGCGTTTCTGCGAAAGGAGCCGTTCGCCAAGGTCGTGGAGCATCTGCACTACCGCATCCTGGACGTCAGCTCCATCAAGGAGGCTGCCAGGCGGTGGAGCCGGCCAGAGGTGCTGGCGAGGGCGCCGGCCAAGCTGGGGCGCCACAAGGCCAGGGACGACATTCTGGAGAGCATCGAGGAGGCGAGATACTACCGGGACGTGATTTTCGGGGCGGCATCGTCAACATCATCTGGAAATAGTGCTTCGTGATGATGTTCGGTACTCCATACAACGAGATAGAAAACCTGCTCAATGTCAAGGCTACCCGTTCGCCGTCTCTGTGCTCCGTTGCCTGCAAGACCCAACCACACCCAAAACCACAGTCAAAGCACCCAATTGCGCCTCTTTGATGTCATTGTTGGCCGACAGCTCGGCTTCTCGTTGGACAAGGCGAGCTCCGTCGGCATCGGTAGGGTCGTGTCCGTACTGTGTAATTGCACTGTGTTATGACTGCAATTCTCTTCCAGGTTGGACAGTGCCAATGCCTCCCCCGCCAGCACCGTCTGCCCCTCCATGCCCAATCCCCACCACAGAGCAGAGCTCCCCTCATCGCCCCTTATTAGTAGGTAGAGCTTGCCATCCCCTATTATCCCGCTTGCTTCAGCTTCCCGCGAGTCAAATTGGCGATAAAAAGACTCTTCATAGCCTCTTCTATTGCTTCTACCTCTTCCTTCATCCTTCATCCTTATCCTAATCCTAGACTGTACCTCCTCTCCTCCGCCATGAGCATCCAGACCGTCCAGTTCGAGCCCTTCCAGGACCAGAAGCCCGGAACGTACGTCATCGACTCGCTCTCTTTTTCTCGCTCCCTGACGCGCAATCGAACTGCAATTGCTGACATGAAGCTGAAATCACCAGTTCTGGCCTGCGAAAGAAGGTCACCGTCTTCCAGAAGCCGCACTACAGCGAGTCCTTCATCACCAGCATCCTCCTGTCTATCCCCGAGGGCGCTGAGGGTACGAACCACCCAATACCACCAACATCAACGTGCTTCAGAAGCAGCCCCGTGCTAATGCTCTGCTCCTCCGTCTTCCAGGCGCTTTCCTCGTCATCGGTGGCGATGGCCGCTTTTGGAACCCCGAGGTCATCCAGCTGATTGCCAAGATCAGCGCCGCGTACGGCGTCAAGAAGCTGCTCATCGGCCAGAACGGCATCCTGTCCACTCCCGCGGCCAGCCATGTCATCCGCCTCCGCAAGGCCACTGGTGGCATCCTGCTCACCGCGAGCCACAACCCCGGCGGTAAGTCCCTCAAGCCGTCAAGCTGAACAGGTCAAGGGGGGGCAAGAGGTGCTGACGACGAGCTTCTTACAAACAGGTCCCCAGAACGACTTCGGCATCAAGTACAACCTGTCCAACGGCGGCCCCGCTCCCGAGTCCGTCACCAACAAGATCTACGAGACGTCCAAGAGCTTGACCTCGTACAAGATCGCCGAGATCCCCGACATCGACATCTCCACCATTGGCACCTCCACCTATGGCTCCCTCGAGGTTGAGATCATCGATAGCACTGCCGACTACGTCGCCATGCTCAAGGACATCTTCGACTTCGACACCATCAAGAAGTTCTTCTCCGCCCACCCCGACTTCAAGATCCTGTTCGACGGCCTGCACGGAGTCACGGGCCCCTACGGAAAGGCCATCTTCGAAAAGGAGCTTGGCCTCACCGGCGCCACCCAGAACTGCGAGCCCAGCCCCGACTTCAACGGCGGACACCCCGACCCCAACCTCACCTACGCCCACTCCCTGGTCGAGGTGGTCGACAAGAACAAGATTCCCTTTGGCGCTGCCTCGGACGGTGATGGCGACCGAAACATGATCTACGGCGCCAACGCCTTCGTTTCCCCCGGAGACTCGCTCGCCATCATTGCCCACCACGCCAAGCTCATCCCCTACTTCCAGAAGAACGGCGTCAACGGCCTGGCCCGATCCATGCCCACCAGCGGCGCCGTCGACCTGGTTGCCAAGGCCCAGGGCCTCGACTGCTACGAGGTCCCCACGGGCTGGAAGTTCTTCTGCGCTCTCTTCGACGCCAAGAAGCTGTCCATCTGCGGTGAGGAGAGTTTCGGAACCGGCAGCGACCACATCCGCGAGAAGGATGGTCTGTGGGCTATTGTCGCCTGGCTGAACATCATCGCCGCCCTGGGCGTCCAGAACCCTGATGTTGCCCCCTCCATCAAGCAGATCCAGAAGGACTTCTGGACGCAGTACGGCCGCACGTTCTTCACCCGATACGACTACGAGAACGTCGACTCCGAGGGTGCCAACAAGGTTGTTGGCGAGCTCGAGGCTTTGGTCAAGGATCCAAAGTTTGTGGGCAGCACCATTGGCGGTAGGCATCTCCTTTCCATGAAAATGAAATCAACAGTAGCATCGTGAACTGACATCTTCTTAAACAGAGCGCACCGTCACCAAGGCTGGCAACTTCTCCTACACCGACCTGGACGGCTCCGTTTCCTCCAATCAGGGCCTGTACGCCGGCTTCTCCTCCGGCAGCCGGATCGTTGTCCGTCTCTCGGGCACCGGCTCGTCCGGCGCCACCATCCGCCTGTACATTGAACAGCACACCGACGACCCCTCCAAGTACGACCTGGATGCCCAGGACTTCCTGAAGGAGGAAGTCAAGTTTGCGACGGAGCTGCTGAAGTTTAAGGAGCACATTGGCCGTGACGAGCCCGATGTCAAGACCTAAGCTGCGGCAATGGCTGGATGACGAAAGGGATGTTTGTTTACTTTGTGTGTAATTGAAGCGTAGTGCATGAATCGTGTGGGAGCAAAGTACCGGAAAATCGTACGAGATTATGCCCAGCAAATAGTTTGTTAAAAGCAATGAATTACCGAATATGATGTTCATAACAATATTGAGCCTATAAATCGTAAAACTAGCATAATTATCGTCAATTATCATCGCCATCAACTTGCCATAGCCTCGGATTCAAGGTCCATCAAATAAATCAACCTGTAAAATCATAACATAACAAACAATCTCTGGTGAAAAGCGAGCATCATCAATGACCCTCTCATATATAACTTTTTTTGCTGCAGAAAAATATCAAAAACGCCGGTCGCCTTGCAGCAGAAAAAGATATATGTGTTCCATGTCTTTGATTTATTCAGTTCATATCGTCGTTAGAATGCGTGTGTCGGAGAAACGTTAAGAGGGTATAAGCGTGAGCATAGAAGTGAGAAGAAGAATTAAAAAAAAAAAAAAAAAGGGAACAAAAGAACTGTGGCCAGGGCTGCTGGGGCAGAGTCGTCGAGTTGGACCGGTGAAGCCGAAAACGTATAATAGAATAAGGATAGATATTGAGATGGATCGCTCGAAATTAGGCTCGTGGAGTTGTCGGTCGGGATGCGATTCTGGGCGTGATTGGTCTGGGAGTGATGGGCCGAGACATGTTTGACTTTGTTGGAATAGGAGTGAAGAGGTCCTTGAAGCTTTGGGCGGCTATATCAATGCCATTTAGCGGGTTGTTTCGTGCAGAGATAGAAAGAGGGGAAAAAGGAGCATGCGGATTTCACCTTCTTCGCTGTAGAATTGAATCTCAAAGGATCCTCCTGAACCTTTGCGCTGCGACTGTTGTCGGTACTGCTGGCAGAAAACGTACAGCTGGACGTCGGCGAGGCGGATTCTCTTGCGGCTGACGCGCTTGAGCCAGGTGGGCGACGCGGATTGATGGGTCACTATCAGCCGTTGTTAGCGAGTTGTTCGTCTTGGCCAAATAAGGGGGGATGAAAACCAACCAAAGGCTGTCCAGACGGGACATTGGCGCAGCTCGCCCTCCCATACGGCGACGTGGATGCGGCGGCCGCCTGTACATCGGTCTTCGTAAACGATGAGGGAGTGCTTGAAGCCGTCGTCCAAGATACACCTGCAACAGTTTCAGCAAAGAGCTGGCGCTGCTGTCACCAGAGAGACAAAGACTCACGCTTGGAAGAGCTTCTTTTCACCCTTGAGAGCATATTCCTTGGTTCCCAGCTGGACCGTCAGGGTGTTGCGAGACTTGAGGGCCAGGAACGTGCAGTACATGAGAACGAGCTCTGGAAATGGCATGTTAGCGGCAAACATTCACAACGTCCATCGCTTGAGCTGAGGTTGATCACCCCCGACGGATTCAACTCAGGGGAAGCTAAGGCATACCTTCCCACGTCTGGAAGCGCAATGTTGCCCAGAGTTTGGAGCAGTTTTCGGAGCGGCTCCATCGCTTGAAGTGGATGGCCTCGTTCTCACGCTGGATGCACAGCTCGTGAACTCCGCGAAGCGAGAACCATGGTCCGCCCATATAGAATGTTCGAAGTAGCAGATGGGGAGACCCATCCCGCCCATCTGAGTAGGCAATAAGAGAGATCTTGTCGTCATCAATGGGCCTATCTCCTCGATGAGCAACCTTGTGAAAAGTGTTTTGGGGGGGGGAAGCTCTTATGGATAGCCTACCGTCTAAACAAAACTTTGGAATTGTTAGGGATGCTGAGGTGACCCCACGGCCGATGTGGTCCAAACGACTCGGATCTAGCAAATGTCACGTCAATGAGTTAAGCTCACTCACTGTACCAGGGCGGCGTCCATTAACTCACGGAAGCTGGCTTTTGAAAGGTGAGCGCGATGGCAGTGGCAGGGAAAAGATCTGCTCAGACCAGTGGATGGACTGAATCAACACAATGTAAGCAGCATGTCAATCAGGAAGAGTGAGGTTGCTTTACCGGGTCCGTGTCTGCAGGCGGAATGGCGCCGTATCGGACCAAGGGGCCGGCTTGGATGGGGGGCGGAGCTGCTCACTTGTCAGTGTCAAGGTTTCTCATCTCTGATGTTGAGATTGTTATTGCACTTACGGATTCCTCTAGCCTCTCGCAAGTTCATGATTTGCAGGCGGAAAGCTTCCATCATGTTGAGGTCAAAGTTGGGTGACCTTCAAACAGGCAAGTCAGCAGCTCGAACCAAGACGAAAGACATCAAGGTGTCAAACCTGGATAGCAAATCCCGGATGGCCGAAAGGTAATGGTTATAGACGACAAACCGCTGCGGCAATTGCAGACCACCGGCTTCGTTGGTCATCTCATGGAACATTGTTCGCCATCGGTTGACTTTGGTCAACTTTCGATTCTCATAGTGCGTGGTGATGTCCCGGAGCGATCGTGACATGCAGGGCAGCACGGTGTTGAGAGGGTCCAGAACCAGCGGCACGCGGTCTTGATGAACTTGGGAGAGGTCGGCCAGTTCTCGTAGAAGCAAGCTCGAGGTCCTGATCTCGTCGATGAGTGGCCTCAGGTGCCGACGGTTCGCTTCTGGCAGGGCGATGAACAGACCCTCAAGCCGCAGCCAGACACTGTCCGACCTGTCCGCCTCCAAGCAGCATCCCTTTAGTAGATGGGCGTCAACCAGGGCGGCATCTTCAATAGGCGACGAAAGCTCCATGGTGTGATTAAACAGATTATTAGGTGAAGAGTGACGATGACAGTAATACGGAGGCGAAAAATAGGAAAGGGCGAAACTTGGACGAGAGTCGACGTGAACTATCCAAGCATGACCACTCGAGATGAATCAACGTTCGGCGGGTTGAGATGAATCAAGTGTAAGACCAGTCGGCGGCTCGGTCCCTATGCCTCTACCCCGTCTCTCCGGATATGCTGTCGGTCAAGTCGATTCACGCACCGGAGTCGATGGATTTAGACTGGCTTTTACCAACAGCTAGCTTCTATACGATATACGATTGGTGCACCCGTGTGCCAGCCGTGGGAAGAAAGGGGAGAGAGAGTATAAAGAGCAAAAGAAAACTGCGCTCTTCTGGCCAGCTGTTGCAGCACCACAGCAAGTGAAGGAGAGCCAGACAAGATCCGAAAGGTTGGGTCGGAGCAGATCAAATCGAAACGTCGGAGTGGCAGGGTGGACCGGTAGTTTAAGTCGGGGCGGGGGGAACTGAGAGCATAGCATGCAACATCAGAAGCCGGAAGCGTGGAGGGGCATCTGTCTCCCACACCGGTGGCAGCCCAATGCATGGGGATGATGGAGAGAAGGGAGAGTGGCCAAGAGGCAAGGGCATCACCAAAGCATTGGGCCTCTGCAGCACTGCAACAGCTGCAACACATGCGGCACCAGCAGATGCCAGCGTGTCCGGCATAAATTGTGCACATGCTGCTTCATGTTGCTTTCCTGCTTTCCTGCCTCTGCTGCGTCTCTCGAGCCCGAGTCCCCGCCGGCGGTCGAGCAACACTCATCGGATGACCAGCTGGTGCATCGCCAGAGTTCCACCACGAGTAGGGAGAGCTCGTCACCCCATTTGCGGGTGGCGGGTGCGAGCCAGAGGAGGCTCGCAGCAGCGCCAGCAGCTCACAGCCTGCCACGAAAGCAAGCGTGTGTCGACCCGACGGTTTTGCGGTGCATTGGGCCGGCACTTGCATGGCGCGATGCAGCAAAGCATGTTCATGTTCGTACAAGCACGCAGCCAAGCAGCCTCTTGTTCCACCGAGCGAGGCCTGCGTCTGCACCAATTGGCTCGCTTGGGGTGGAGGCGTGATGCTGCCAACAGATTAGCTGCCGGCATCTGATTGAGCGGTGATGCTCGCGAGCATTAGCCTGTGCGAGGATGTGGCTGGAGCATGGGGTTGGTCGTCGAGGAGGCTCAGGTTTGGGCGGTTGGACTAGCAGCTCGCCGGCGCTTTTCTGTGGTAAACTGTTAATGCAAGTGAAGAAGTGAGGGGAGGGAAGGGGGAGCTGTGGCGAAGGAGCCGCAGAGCCGCCCTTGATTGAGCCTGAGGCTGGTGCCAAATGGCGGAGTGGTGGAGAGCAGAAAGTCGAGCTTACTCACGGCCCGGGCCTCCGTCGACCGGCTTTTGCCCCCAAACTGCGCGCGGTGTAGGAGTAGCGCTTCTTGCAGCCGTCGTCGCCATCCTTCGCTTTTGCTCCCAAGCTATGCTCAGGTATTCGGTTTGGAGTTGACGGAGTGTCGCTTCCGGGTTCCGGAGTCGTGAGGCTCCGCGAGCTTGGATTGATCCGAGCCGATTGCACACCGCCACCTCCACCGCCATCGAATGCAGCCACTGCAATTTACTGCCAGCCATATCGAGCGCAGCTTAGTCACGAACTTGTGAGGCTGCAGAGACCATGGTGAAGCGCGTTCTGAGACGTGATAGAGGGTGCCGATCGAGACGCTCATGAGTGAAGCTGAGCTGAAGTCTCTTGATTTATTGGCATAGAGAAATCTGAAATGACAAAGCACGGTGCACGCAAATGTGGCAAGTTGATCATGTTGTATTGATATTCTCAATTCATGGCATCGTGGCTTCATTGTTATTACGATGAATGAAGCTCACGTAGTTGTGTGATATCGCATTGTAGCTCTGCCGGCCACTACCCCGTCCACAATTACAAGCATGCGAGACCCTGTTCCGTTGAATTTCCGGCACCTGAAAGCAAATAGTACGCAACCCATTCCGTGCATTCGTACAACACCGTCCTGCCCAAAAGACTAAGAAGAAATCGACATCACCAGCCTGGGCCTTGGAGGCGAGCGGCCGGTTGCCGTTATCCTCAGCCCAGGGCCTAATGAATCATTGCTGAAAGAACCACCATAGTCATGATTCTGGATTTTCCACCACGGCTAGCCCCAGCTTACGATGAGTCCTCCTCCTGGTCGGCCTGTCCAGGCGGGTCAGCACGCATCTCATTGTTAGGCCAGGCGACTCAAGGACTAACGTTGTAAGCCTGCTTCTCATCCTCATAGCGCTTCTTGTCGGCGGCAGCCTTGGCCTCATAAGGGGCACGCTGCTTGTCGTTGAGGGCCTTCCACCGCTCACCGAGAAGCTTGCCGACCTGGCCGAATGAGATGCCGGGGTTCTCCTCACGGACGTTCTCACGCTGCTCGTTGGCGAAGAACATGTAGGCAGAGAGACCGCGCTTGGGAGCGTTGGGGTCTGAATCAAGTCAGCCACAAACGTGCCTTTCGAGGTGAAAAAGAAGGACATGAACATACCCTTCTTGGTGCGCTTCTTGCCACCGTCCTTGGCACCACGCTTTCCTGCTGCGGCCTTGGGCATCTTGACTGTGTGATATTTCTAGACCGATGGCGTTAGTTGCGATGGATAAAAAACGTGGAAAGGCGAATGAAGCGATGTTCAAAACGAGAAAGGAGTTGACAAGTCGGGCGCAGCCACAATCCCGCAAATGGTAGCGACTAAGCTGCACCGCGAAGGCAAAACAGACGACATGGCGAAAGTGGGATGTGGAGAGGTAGAGGCGGAGAGGTAAATGATCAAGGTAGAGCGAGTAGAGGGGTAGCTTCTGGGGTGCAGCTCGGTGAGCTTGCCATGAGGTAGCAGGCGAGGCGACAGAGTGCAATTGAGGGTGGTTGCGCGCCAAAAACGGGCTTTGAAGCTCAAAAAGTGCAACAAAGAGGCCATCTTCATACTTTGAAGAGGTTTTTGGTGCCTTCCGCCGACGAGCGATGGTTGCGATGTCGAGGTTCTTGACCTCTCAAAGCGACCGCCCGGGTGAGCGCATAGCTGCGCTTTTGCTGAGGATGCGCAGGCAAGCGAGGAAGTGTGATGGAAGAGGCAGAGATGCAACGGAGGGTGCAGCGCCGCACTTTGGCAAAAGCACAGCTGCAGAGGCAGAAATGAGGCAATAAGGAATGGGGAAAACAGTCGTGACCAGCGAAACGAGGGCAATGCGCGCGGCAGACGACGTTGTTGCTGGTGACCTGGTGTTTGGCTGTGATGCAGGGCGACGGCGAGGTACTCACCAGATAGGCGCGTTGTGTTGCGACGAAGACGCGGGTGCTGTGGTTTGTATGGGAGGAATTTTGTATGGGAGAATTTGTATGGGAGAGGGAGAAGGGGAGCGAGTCTGTATGGGGGGGGAGGGCCAAGCAGCCTTTTTACTATGGGCGAGTGATTGAGTGCGGGCTGCCGAGGGAACGCGCACACGCGCCAGACGGCCTGAAAAGCTACCACCCACACACCAGCGCTGTCCTCTGCCCACGCTCGCTCACACTTGGTCTGCTCCCCTACTCCGTACTATGGAGGTACTTCCTTACTATACTCCTGGAGGGGTGACGGTTTCTGGCCCGGGTTGGGGGGTACGAGTACGCACTATAGTCCCTTACTACTGACGCCGAGTACCTGCGCCGTGGCCGTGCTGGCGCTGGTCGCTGAGGTACCAGCCGTACTGGGTACGGAGTGTGCTGGCTGGCCCTTTGGTGCTACTGTGCTAGGAGCTGCTGCCGCCATGGGTTCGAGGGCTGCGGATGGAGCACGCAGGACTGCTAGTACGGGTACCGCGACAGGTACTCGCAGGTTCTGGTCGGGTCTGGAGCGCTGCAGCACCAGGCGGTTCCCTGTGGGCGGTCCGGCTGGCACTGGGTGCACACTGGGCATCGCACACTGGGCTGCTGGGCTGCTGGGCGGCGCAGAGGTACTCGTACCTGCTGGCGGGATGCGCCCAGTGGGCGAGTACCTGCGGCGGCAGCACGAGGGTAACAGCGAGAGAAGGGCGATTCAGCTGTCTTGGTTGGTGCTCATGTTACGTCTGTATGTATGTCGCTGTTCACTTGCTCTAGTTTTCTTTTGCGTGTACGTATGCTATACTCATGATTTCTGGTATCATAGGTAGACAGCGGTTCCGTAAATGATGCTGGGATCCGAGCAGCATCATCGTCGACATATAGAGGCTCAAACTATAACTTGGGTATAGTATGGACTAAACACGTCAGGTCGATATCAAACAGCTTCTGCCAGCAGATCAAACACCACAATCCCGCTGCTCTCGCCTCCTCCCCTGCCTCCTGCCACTAACAGGTGGCACAAACCAAGCTCATCAGACCAGTGAAGCCAGCATTTCGTCAGTGCCCGTGCTGTTGCTTCATGTTAGCGAGCTCTCACCTGGCGATCCGGCAAGCCTCATGCGTCCATCTGCTCCTAGCTGAGCTTCCCAAGGCCTCTCTGTCGTCATGGATGCCGTGCAAGTCTGCACGAGTAAGATAGCAGCGGCAGTCACAGGCGAGCGCTGCTTGGCCCGCTGATTGCGCAATACTGTACAGGTACGAGGCCTGCTTAGCCGTCCCCTCCCACGGACAGTACACGCCCCTTGTACCCCATCGTCCGCCTCGCAGATCGCACGGTGTACTTGCTCCGCGCCAGACCTCCGCCCATCCTTGGGATGGCTGTACTTGTACTCCGTTCCTGCCTCGTACTCCGTACCAACGACGGGAGCGTCTCACCGGAGCGAACCCACCGCTGATTGCTCGAGCTTGACTTGCTCTTGCCTCCCTGCACCTGCACCCGCCTGCAACCTGCTTGCACCTGCCTGCACCTGCCTGCTCTCGCTCTCTGGCTGGAGGAAGGAGCGATACCAACCAAGACCAGGAGCTTTCTCCATTGATGCCTCATTGATTGGCTCACGCCAACAAATAATGAGGCGTTTCAATCTTGGATCCTGCCTTTTGATACTGCTATTCCTACTCCTACTCAGCACCTACTCCTACGACAGAATTTACAATGGCAGGTTCATGCTACTGACACCCTCCTCCAAGCTCTCTGTACTGTACTCTGGCGGTGCCACACCTCGGTGACATTGCCCGCAGTGCTATTGAGTAGTACCTCGTACTAGGAAGGCACCCCATGTTCTTGTTTTGCCGGTTGCGCTGTGAGGGCGAGTGCAGACAACTCAGAGACATTCATCAGACAGCCTATTCCGGCAGTAGCACGCAGTCTGCAGTCCCATTCGCAATAGGCTGGATTGCAAAGTGCGGAGTTCCCACATGAAAAGGACATTGTGGCTTGCCCATGCCCTCCGTGGACGTTCGCTCTCGCTCGCGCCTCCTAGACAACGGCCTCTCCCACGATTGCTAACGAGACAGACCGTATGGCTCTCCCCGAGCAATGCAACGTTCTGTCGCGGTTCTCATCTCTTGACAGATAGCTTACTTTGCGATAGTGCGTTGATATTGCATGCAGCTCTCTTTTCTTCGTCAGCGCGTGGATGCGCTCGCTGCTGTGGTACCAGTACTTTGTCCTTGTGCATACCGTCGACGTTGCTGCTGTATCGGCTTACCGTGAGTCTCGAGTCGGCTCAGCGTGGATCCCCATTGGTGTTTTTGGTACGAGGACGCGGACGAAGCATGGCATGGCATTGAGCAAAAGGTACCAGTTGGTATTACGGACCGCTGGCAGACTGCCATTTGCGCCTAGCAAGGTTGAGACCAAGGCCAATGGGCATGTGCGTGACCAGCTGCATGCGCTTCTTGACTTCCATGCGGAAATTGGGACGGCCGCGTTTTCCATCACAAGTACTTTTTCGCGACAATGACTGGGCCGAGTACACCGTCGAAGGAAGCTGTGGAAATTGCTCTGGGTGGCCCAGCCAGGCAGCTTCTCACCTCTTGCTCCTCACTGCAACACACGCTCGCATTGGCGGGCCAGAGAGTTGCGCCGACTGCTGCCAGAGCTGTTAGCGTGGAGCATCTTTCGTGCCCTTCCCCTCACACTGGTCTCACGACTGGGACCGGGGCGTGCTGGTCATGTTTTCCCTTTGCCACCTGTGCGGCAAGCTTTGGGGCAAGGTATGGAGGGAGTTGACGATCTCTGTTGAGACAAGTACAGTATGCTCGACCCTATTCCGCGGAACAGGGCAGCAGGGCAAGGCGCTTGCTTGTGCTGAGGCAGCTGGTACTCCGTATTGGGGGCGAATGGCTCGATGGCCCCCAGTCGGGGCCCTTGGGTCTTCTCGAAGCATTGCTGAAACGAAATGCGACAATCAGGCGTGCCGAGCTGACCATTGCCATTGGCACCCGGTCGCTCTTTTGTCGCTGATTGCTCCATCGGCTGTTCCGTGCCAATAAGTGCTACCGCTATCAAGGTGCGCTTCGGCACGAACTTGGCTGGCTTGGGTACTCCGTACGTGGCAGAGACGTTAACCACCCAAGATTGTCCAGACCCGCGCTGCATGCAGACGGCCCTTGTTGCCCATCTGCGGTACCTGATTAATCGCAGAGACAATGCCAGACAAGGTCCCCTTTGTGCTACTGGATCTGATACCGCCTAACCTCTTACAGGGGCATTTCTTGATGAGCGAGCTGAAGATTGCGAAGATGCTCAGGTAGGAAGAGTTATCCTTCCTCCCGCTTTGGGTATCATCATGAAGATGCACATCATGGAACAGCCACTTCTTACCAATGTCGGATAGACTGCTGACTGCTGGTCGCCTCAGTTGTTGCAAGATGGAGCGGCGGGGAGCTCGGAGGGTGGTGCCACTGCAGGCTAAAGGTCGAGCTCTGCCATGGAAAGGGTGTACTTGTAGTGGTGCATGACGAAATGTACCGTCATACGACTTTTGCAAGTACTGGTACTTTGCCCTTGGTACCCTCCCAACGGCAGCAGAAAGCGCGAAAACAGCTTGAAGCAGTGCTCACTGATATTGGCCCACCAGACAGGTCTATTCTTTTCCTCGCCGGTTGCCGGTCATACGCAGCCGTACCGCTTGGACACAGAAAGCAGCAGCTTGGCCTTGTTGAGCGGGATATCACGTTAAATGCGGCTGATGAGTTGAGCTCAAGGCTGTCGGCGTCCTCTGCTGGCTCTGGCGAGTCCAGCTGGCTGACAACATGAGTCCTTCGTACGGACCACCGTCCTCAACTGATCCTGCTGCGCGGCAAAGGGCAAACGTCGCATCGCTGAGCAGGGAAGACGGTGGTTCAGAGTGTGGACATTGAGTCGAATTTGTCTTTCGCTTCAGTACGACAAACAGCAGCCACCTCGAATACGAAGCCTGTACGTTGGACTTCAAGTGGCGACCCAACGCATCCGTTCATGCGAGTACTTTGTACGCCCGTAAACACAGATCGTCTCATGTCGGCGTCTGTCGAGTTAGGCATTCCTGACCGGGTGCGTACAGATACCGCTAGTATAATGTCGAGCAAGACACGGAGGTACCATACGAGTATAGCAGCTGATTAGCCATTCGACACCTGCAACATTCCGAGGCGAGATGGACAATTCCCGAGTCTTTGTTGCAAGTACCTCACAGGCGCATTGGGCATGAGCAGACGGGAATCACTTTGTTGCTGTTTACATGCAGATACCTTGCAACCAGCCAGTTTTGGAGGCAGCTCCCGAGTTGAGGCCACATCGTAACCGTACAGGACAACAGCGCTCTCCCCGACATTTCCCACCAAGGAGGAGCCCAGATGCCTGTCGCGCAGAGGAGCCGGTTCTCGCAGTGGAAGCCACAAGTAGCTCCAGATACTGTGCGGTACATCCATGCCTGCTTTTCTGGTGCTTCTCACACTCCCCACGCGCGCCTCTGCGAAAAATGCGTGGGTGACTGATCAGACAATGCCTGCTACTACCAAGTGCGGCGCTCCACTTGTCGACGCCTCTTTTTCTTGCGTGGAATAAACACCCAATACTATCGTCGACGACAAAGCACTGCGTGCACCTGGTGAACTCTATGGACTGAGCAAATCTTCTGCGTTGACAAACAACAACATCAGACCTCTGAGGGCGGACTCGGCATCAAATCTCACAACGCTTTTCAACCATCACTGTTGAAAGATCCCCCAAAAGCGTCAAGGGACAAGCAGCGAGATGTCCATCACGTGGCCGCCATCAGCTCGAGGAAGTGGTCATAGCTCCTAAATCCCTTGTGCGGCACGCAAGGGACAAGGCACGAAGCGTTTGTATTGGCTCTCCAGCGCTCCCAATTTCACTCTGAGGCTCCATTATGCTCCATCCTCGAGGCTTGTTTTTTTTTTTCTCTTGTCTGTCTGCCCCTTGGTGTCGATTTTTTTTTTTTCTTTTGGGACAGGCAGGTCAGCTGCGCGGCACAAGAGCTTTTCTGATCTTGCGCAGTGCTGGGACCCAGCCACTGATTAGTCATGCGTATATAACGCGCAGTACGATTCTTACCACCTGTTTCCTTTCATATCCCGCCCCACGCGTGAAAAGGCGCGTTTTAAGGGAACGACGCGCCTTTGTGTAAGAAAATGTTGAGCACTGCTGGCTGTGGCTGTGATGAGTGTATTCGTTCGTGTGAGGTTGTAAGAAGGTATCTCGTAGTGGATCTACAGGTTCGTCTGACGCGCATCGAACGACCCAACTGCCTCCTGCGGTCCGATGACCAGACCCAGACTGTTCCGAGGACGCAGTCCCTTATGAGTAGGCATCAGCCAGAAACCTGCGTGACTGGAAGCCACAGGCAGCTTGTTTAGACGCCGGGCCTGATGGCGGGATAGATGCTGGCTACGAAAGTTTCGGTGACTGAGCTTTGCGGCAGCCGGCCGGCACCTAGTCTTCATCCTCAGGATCTAATACGATGTTGCGCAGCTCCTCATCCGCAACCCAATCAACGCCACTGCCGGCAACGATGCCACTAGCTACGCCCTTCATGACCTTCCACCGCTGCCTGCTGGCCTTGACCTCTCTCGTCAGCTTGTCCATCTCCCGCTGGACGTCGGGGTCGTCCAGGCGGACGGCCTTGCGCTGCTTGGTCTGCTCCGCGAGCTCGAAGAGCTGCGCCGTAAGCTTAACGTTGTCGCGACATACGCGTATACTCTGCACCTGGACGCTGGTCAGGTCGCGGCGGAGCTCTGTCAAGCTGTCTGCGTGCTTGGCCACGGAGATGGACGTTTCGTCTCTCTGCTGTATGTAGGGGAAGAGGTCTCTGCATATAATCCCCGGGTTAGCTGGGGGGTTTCAAGTATGTGACTCAGCTGTAAATGTTTTGATGGATACGTGCCGCTCTATTGGGGATGCTTGTGTGCCGCTGTGGACGGCCTTGAGGATGGGGTTTGCCATCATGACGGCTTCGATTGCGTCGTTGCGTAGTCTGTATCTCGCTCTTGCTGTGAGAAGAGCGTTTTGCGCCGCTGTGATGTCCTCATCATCTTTGATGCCTGAAGAGTCGGATGAGCAAAATCATCATGAAAGTCACAACGGCACGCGCGTCTGGCATGCGATTTCTTACCGGCCTGCTGCGCGTTGATAATGGCGATCTCGAGCCGCAGCTCCTGCAGCCTGTCGTACAGCTCCAGCACCTTCGTCTCATCCTCGGAGAGGGGCAGACGCGATTCACCGCCGTGTACACCGGTCATGGCCTCGTCGGCCTCACTCATGTTGTTTGCTGGCGGCGGTCTGCCCTAGAAAGGCGCTGTAGAGGGGGGTTGCTGATTTGTCGAATTGACTGGCTTGACTTGAGTCGGGCGCTTCGGTTCGAGATTTGTTTTCCTATTTTGAGTTTCAATGCCTTTGACAAGCGATAGAGGCTTTCAAGGGTGCTTGTGGCGTTGCGCGATCCTCTTTCGCTTTGTGCCAAAAGGCAAGCCACAGGGTGGTCTCGGCTTATCTAATGCGCCAGGACGGGGGATGGAGGACGGATGCGCAACTGCTACAAAAAGTCACAAGGCACCGGTCACACTACCTGACGTGACTGACTGTCGCTGATAAGGCAGGGCATCATCGGCATCTGATATTCCTTGGGTTGGCAGCCCTGAGACGCCGTTTTCTTCTTCTCTTGGTTCCCCTGTTCTACATGACTCGACCTTGTCCGTTTGCTGCCATCCGATCACGATTACTTCTCGAATTACCGCCTCGTATGAGCCCAGCGCCGCTCTGTGCTTGACGGGAGATGTCTTGGGATGGCTACACAGGTGTTGATTGCCCATACGGGCCAGCGGCTGGAGGTCGATATCGCGCAGTTCGCCAGGTAACTTTGTCCTCCTCGTGCTGTCTTGTTCTCGTCGTGTCCGCGGCGCGGGAGCTGAAGTGGTTGCCAACAGTCTTGACGACCTGCGATCGTGGGTGGCTCGGAATAGCGCCGTTTCGCTGCAGCACATTGTTGCCTTGACGCCCCAGGGCCGCAGCGTGAAATGGGCGAGTCTTCACGCAGAGGTATGTGGCAGCTGGGCCTTCCCTGGAAAAAATGGAGAAGACATGACCGACTGACGCTTCTGCAGAAAGAGATATACATCTACGACATCCGTGTCACGCAGCCGTCTTCTGCCGGGAGTGCGTCATCGCTCATATCGGAGGTCGCGCCGCCTCGCCGCCAGTCCATCTCCAACGCCCCGAACTCGATCGACGATGTCCAATCCATCAAGTCATGGCAGGAGCTGTGCAGGGAGCGCCGCAGCTGGGCGACGCGCATCAAGGACGACTGCGCCCAATTGAACGCTGCCGCACAGACCCGATACGACGAGATTGACGTGATGATCCGATGCCTGGATGCCGCCGTCACGAATGTCGAGATCAGCGTCAAGCAGATTGAGCCAAAGTACAACGACCTGAAGAAATGGGTGACGCCGGCCTTGGCGGAGCACGAGCAGCTGGTTTCTTCATGGGAGCGTTATCTCGACCTGGCCAAGAGCATACCGATATCGCCCGCCTTGGTCAAGTTCATGACCCGTGGGCAAGTGAACAAGGCCAATCCAACGCTGGAAGACCTGGTGGAGCAGGAGACGGCCAACAAGGCTGGCAAGCTTGCTCCCACAGCCCATCGAAGGTTCAGCCAAAAGGCCAGCGAGCTGGACGGGGCGGCAACCCAGATGTACCAGGCGCTGGAAGCACTCGTTGGCGACTTTAACCAGTTGATGAATCGGTCCCTCCTGGGCCACAGCACCGATTCGTCGCAGCTGATGGAAGACATCGAGGTGGTGGTTAAGCAGATCGACTCGGACTATCGTACATCGCTCAACTACGGCAACACGCAGCGAGATCTAGCCCAGGCTTCCAAAACGGCGTCGATCCACACCGAAAGGCTGGTTCCAACTCTGCGGAAGCGTGCAAAGGAGATGGAGGAGATGGCCCAGTACGCTACGCAGTCACGAAACACCATCGCGGCAGATTCCGTGAGCTTTATGCGGAACATTACTGAAATCACCACCCTGCACAGCAGCGTCAGGAACCAAATCAATGTCTTGAATCAATCCGAAGACGACATGACAACCTTTGACTACCTGCGGCTCATCCAGCAGCTGCCTTACATGTATGCCTCCTTCATGGTCGAGGCCATCCGTCGGCGTGAGTGGGTCGACAAGATCAAGACCGACTCATCGACCCTTGCCAATGAGATGGCCTTGTTTCAGGATGAAGAATCCAAGCGCCGTAAGAAGTGGCAGAAGATGGTTGGCAGCATGTACGGGCCTGGCCTTGACGCCAATGTCATGGGGCTCGAAGTCAATCTCCGCGGCGAGGATTTGTCCTGGCCTGCAATCGGGAAAGCCGAGCTGGGAGAGTTTCTTCAGCTGCTGCAGGAGCGGAACGTAGACCAAGAGATCGTCGATGATGTCACGAAGCTCCTCCAAGAACTCTCCACCCCGACCAAGCAGCAGGCCAAAAGGCTCAAGGCGTTCAAGAACGGCAGCGTGCACGAGGCGGCATTGGGGAGGAGCGGGCTCATGATCCGCGGCGATGAGGACCTCATCTCCTCTCTGCAGGACGAGAAGCTCAGATTGGAGAACAAGCTCAGGACGGCCGACAGCAGGGTGCGCCGCCTCGAAGATCTCTTGCACCGGCAGAGCCAAGCCTCGCGTCCTGGTAACTTGTTTCCGCTGCCGGGAGCAAACGGGCATTCGAGACACAACTCCATCTCGTCAATCAAGTCGGCTCGTGTTGACGATCGACAGCCACTATCAGACGGGACGGAGCAGCTCTCGCAGCGGATAGCGCAGCTGGAAAACGAGCTTCGCGAGGAAAAGAAGCGCTCGGCAGAGCTCCAGAAAGACCTTGATAGTCGCGTCAACGAGCGAGACGACATGAAAGATAGGATCGAAGAAGTCAACTCGACAAAGAAGGATCTTTTGGAGAATATGGAAGCTCTGAAACGGGAATTCATGGATGAGAGGATATCCCTGGAGACGGAGATCAAGACGCTCAAGGCTCGATTGGAAGATACCGAAGAAGAGATGGACCACTTTGGAGAGTCTCGGGAGAATGAAAAGGCCACCTTTGACGAGCGAATCCAAGCTCTCGAGGCGGAGATTGAGCAGCTTAACAAGGAGCGAAAGGATGATATGCTCAGGTCCCAGGGCCAGGTCGAGTTCCTCCGCAAGGAGACGCAGATGCAGCGGGATCAGCTCGACGCGTCTGAACGACGGCTGCGCACTCTGCGGGAAGAGGCCCGGGTTACAACCAAGAAGCTTGAGACGGTGGAGGAGATTTCCGAGTCCCGACTCGAGTGGCTGAAGAGGCTGCATGCTGAGCTGTCGCCGGACACCGCCATGCCTGCTGATGAGGCTGACTTGGGCGAGGCTCTTCTCTCCAACGCAGCCGACTTCGTCGAGAAGCTACGTAACTCAAGCAGCGACACGTCGATTCTGAGGTCCGAGCTCGACAAGGCCCTCAGCTCCGCCAAGGAGCTCCGAGCCGAACTGACGCAGATGAAGGAGAATCTCGCCACGCAGGAGATGTCTACAATGCATGCTCGTGAGAACCTCGCTGAAGAAAAGGCCAAGGTCTCGGCTTTGGAGCGCGAAGTGGCGGAGAGCAGGGATGAACTGAACCAGCTCCGCAGCCGGCTGTCCGATGGCGAGACGGGATCCGAGACGCTCCGCAAGAAGCTCGAGAAGGAGGAGAAGAAGGTTACCGAGCTTTCAGAAGAGGTTGCGTGGCGACAATCCCAGGTTGGCAGCCTCGAAGAAGAGGCCCGACTCTTCAAGCAGAGGTTCGAAGACGTTCAGTCGAAGCTCTCGGCTCTCACCGCGCAATACGAAGCGCGCGACGGACGAACCAAGGACCTTACCCAGAGGCTCTACTCTCAGAATGACCGTCTTACTAGACTCCTCGAACGCGTAGGGTACACCATTAGCCGGGACGCGGGCCAGATGGTCATCACGAGGGTATCCCGATCCGACAAGCTTGCCGCGAACCCGAACGACTCGTCCGACCCTGGCTCCTCTATCCGCCGGTCACTCAGCCTGGGCGGCCGTGCCATGACTGATAGCGCCGATCTGGAGCTTCTCTACTGGGTCAATAACTCCGACCCGTCTGTCGAGGACGAGAAATACCAGGCGTTCATGGAGAAGCTGGGCACGTTCGATACCGACTTGTTCTCCGACACGATCTATCACAGGGTCAAGGAGGCGGAGCACAAGGCGCGCAAGTGGCAACGGGAGGCTAGATCGTACAGAGACCGGGCGCACAGCTTACAAAAGGACTCTCATAACAAGATTGCGTTTAGGAACTTCAAGGAAGGCGACCTGGCTCTTTTTCTGCCCACCCGCAACCAGCAAGCCGGAGCCTGGGCTGCCTTCAACGTGGGATTCCCGCACTACTTCCTCCGGGAGCAGGATGGCCATCGGCTGCGTCACCGCGAGTGGCTTGTCGCGCGAATCTCCAAGATTCAGGAGCGTGTCGTGGATCTTTCCAAGAGCCTTCAGCCGAGCAACGAGACCGACTCCAACGACGAGGAGCACGACAATCCCTTCCAGCTGTCTGACGGCCTGCGATGGTATCTCATAGACGCCCAAGAGGATAAGGCAGGGGCGCCGGCAACGCCAGGGATGGGTAAATCCACCGTTGCGGCCACTACCGTCGAGGCCACGGCTAATATTCAGTCCCACGCAGCCAAGGGCAAAGGGAGGAGCCGGGATAGCATAACTAGCATCGAAGGCATCAACAAGACGCTTTCCAAGAGCCTGGAGAGCCGCCGGAGCAGCTCGGCGTCTAAGAAGGCCCTGCCGTTCCACATCGCCGGCGGAACGGCGCTGCTCAAGAACAGCGCGCTGGCGAGCGAGACCAACTCTCTCCGTGCCGCTGCGCCCGAAACGCCAACGGCGACCAGCCCGGTCCAAGGCAGCGTGCTAAGTGCTGCCAACACCGAGGGCGGGCAGCGAGGAGGCGAGGCGTCTTCGCAGGACAAGTCGGGCAAGGACCCCGAGGTACGAGCCGTTGACTCTCTACTTGGGCCCTAGGTCACTGATCGGTTCGTGACAGCAGCCGCAGCCACAGCCTCAGCCGCACGGGATCCAGCGGCGCAAGAGCTCTATTGCTGCCAGCCCGCTGAGGACTTCCGTTCTGTGGGACCAGCTCTGGAGTCTGGACTTTAGCTATGAGAGCGCGCCCAAGAAGCGGTGATGGTCACGGATGCTGAGAATAGGAGTGCACAGAATGGATATGGAGGGAAGGGTCACGGACGGCGTTGAAGCGGTGGACTGGGACACCGCGTCGCTATAGCATGTGTATTGTTTCATCTTGGAACTTCTTCTTTTTTGGTTGCTGGGAGACTTACTGTACGGCGTTTGGGGGATTATTGAAAGGTTTCGCAGATGCCTACCTAAGCACCTATAGATTTTCATATTATGACATCTCTGAATTGGGAAGGGGGGATAATGGTAGACTGTTCTAGACAGCATGACGTAGACGATATGGCATAGGATGCCGTATATAATTCCAAATTCTCTGACGCTGCAGTTTCATCTCACAAGAGTTGCTGCTTGAGTCGAGCTGTTGTGTGTTTGATCACCATTGAGGCATAAACCAGAGTGGAGTTGGCGATGTACGTACCTCTGGGCCTAACTTCAGCCGATGTCTAACGAAGCACAAGCCGAACCTTGACCAAGGAACCTCACTCAACCTTGCATCACAGCCTCGCCAGCTGAAGGATCTGGAAAGACTTCAGCCACGACTTGTCCCTTCTTTGCTAAACATGTGGCAGCCAGCTGGCAGCTGATGGAGCTTCTTCACTCCTCTCCACGCCCCGCCGGACCGGCAGACGAGATGCCATCACCAAGCCCTTCTACGCCTCCGTCCCCGACATCGCCAGCTCTCCCGCCCGAGCTGCTGCTCCTCGTCGTCGACGCCGTACTGCCGCCGAATCCGCTACAGCTTCTGCCGGCCTCGCACTCGGCCACCAAGACGCTGCTGGCGCTGACGAGGACATCGCGGGCGACATACGCGCGGGCGACGCGGCTGCTGCGGGAGCGGTGCATGTTCGTCGACTCGGGCCGGCGGCTGGCGGCCGTGCTGCTGTGCGTGCCGCGGCTGGTGCCGGGCCTGCCGCCGGTGCTGTCGCTGCGGCACATGACGGCGCTGTACCTGGCGCCGTTTGGGGCGTCGCTGGACGACCTGTCGACGGCGGCGGGGGTGCGGGAGCTGCTGTGCGAGGTGTGCGAGACGCTGCGGCGGCTGGTGGTGCAGATGCCGTTTGGGAGCCTGGACCCGCTGGACGACGGCCACCTGGGCGTGCGGCGGACGCTGCGGGACGGCTTCGAGCAGCTGCACCGGCTGGAGGAGTTTGCGTGCCTGGGGAGCTATCCCGCGCTGAGCGTGCCCGAGGGCAACACGGACGTGTGGCGGCTGTGGCCGGAGCTGCGGCGGCTGGTGCTCTTTGGGGTGCCGATGGACAGCCACTGGCTGTGGTGGGACATTGCGACGCTGCCGATGCTGGAGCACGTTGTGCTTGCACGGCCGGTGGGGGTGGACGCGGTGAACATCAAGGATGAGTACTTCCACAAGTTGCCGCGGGACGATGCGCGGCTGGGCAGGGAGATTAAGGTTGTGCTGATGGATCTGGTGTATGATTTGGGGGTGGTGAGGACGGAGAGGTGGGGGGAGATTGATCCGGAGGAGAAGATGACGGTGGAGGTGTTTGAGGTGCCGTTGCCGTTTTACGGGGATGAGACGCCGCTTCAGCTGGTGACGGAGTGGGCGAGGAGGGGGGCTTTGGATGGGAGCGTTTGGAGGTTGGACGGGACGAGGGTTAGGGGTGAGGAGGGAGGGTGATGATGATGATGATGATGTTGTGGTGCGTTTTAAGATGGAGCGAGTGATGTGGTCCTTGTACAAGGATTGTTCCCACGAGAAAGATGGCCCATAGCGATATACCACATGAGGATTTCTAGTTCTATTGTATCTCATAGTTACTTCGTTTCAGGCATCACGTCCCATCATAGTGCTGTCTGGTCACTGTCCTCTCCGGCATCCGCTCCAGCCTCCTATCAGAAGCTTTATAATGTTCTGATTCTCATTGAGCCTCGTCATCTTGAGTGCTGTATTCCCATAGTAACCCTTGGCCTCAACATCAGACCCATGAACTCGCGTGTCTATATGGACAGCTCGGGTGCCCAAACTAAACTCGGTCTAGGGACACTGCTCAATTATCAGGAAGAAGTCATCATCTTCATTAAATTACTTCATGAAATCATATGTGCGGCATGTATGATGCCCAATCAACTTCAAGGTAGGCCGTCGCATCAACCTTTCGAAACTCCAGAAACGCTTCAACAATGAGATACATCCTCGCGATCCCATACACCACGGCCACGGGCATGATTGTCCAAAACTCCCAGGGCAACGGAAGCGTGGTTCTCTCATTGCTCGTCTCTTGCCTCCTCCTCCTCTCCTCCATCCTGATCGCTTCAAAGTTCGACAGCTTCTTCCGATCGGTGACCCACAAGTATATCCATTTCCAGCGGCCCAGCCGTGTCCACGATGCCATTGTCTCGAAGATCCAGAAGACTGCTGTGACCGCGAACAAGAGCCAGCTCGCCGTCTGCCACAATATCTTCTCCGTGGTGGTTGGGAACGAAAAGCCGGAGCCCGCCACGTGAATTCCGGTAAACAACAAGGTGGCGAAGCACACGCAGTATTCTTGGATGCCGTAAGGGTTCATCGGAAATCGGTCGTTGGGGATGCGCTGGATTGGCCTCTTTTCGGGGATGACTGGCATGCCCATGAATGGCTGCACATTCATGGACCAGCCGGGCCCGTTGACGTCGACGAAGTCCAGAAGAGTGTTTCGCCACAGGCGGCCGCCGTTGAGATCCGCAATGGTAGATCTGGTGTATAGAGCGATCGGGGTCTGCACGTTCGAGGGCTTGTGCTGCCAGATAAACGACGTCATGAGCGAGCAGACAACAATTGCCAGAGTGTTGAGCTCCAACGTTGTGATGGTGAGCTTTTGTGCGGCACGTCCGATGCATTGAAGAACGAAATAGCCAATCTGGAAAGCTGTGATGAATCTGGCAAGCTGGTCTTGCTTGGACTTGTCCCAGATCTCCTTTGCATGATCAACGTCAGGGTAGTTGACGTGGCCGTTTACGACCAACCAGTGAAGCTGTTTTGCATTAAGGGGGAATGGTTCAAACGAGTCGTGGTCCTTGGGGTGCAGCATAAACCCTCCCATGTCTGCGAAGAAGCCTAGTCGCATGTTGAACGACTTGTGGCCCGACCTGGCAAACGCCTCAACTGCGTGCTTGGCCCGGCTCCATTGCCCAGATGCGTAGCTCAGGACTATCTCGGGTCCAATGATGGAGAGGGCCATCCAGAGGACTCGTCGGCGGGCCAAGACAGCGAGGGAGTCACTCTGTGCAGGGAGATTCAGACAGAGGAGGGTGTAAGTGCAGATGAAGACTGTTGCAAGGCACGTCCACAAAATATCCCACGTGCCGCGGATGTTGGGCCCGCCGATCCATGTGGTAATTTTACCATCTGAAGGAACGACAAGCGTATATTGGGAGAGAATTTGGCCTTGGGTGGTGGTATCGGTCGCGTTGGTGGAGTTTGTCCAAGGTCCTGTTGGGGCAGATGTGGCAGTATGGAGGAAGAAGATGAAGAAGGTAACAAATCGTCGAGGTCGCATGATAAGGCAGCAAATGGCTAGGCGTTAACAGGGAGAAGAAAGACCATCACATAATAGCAAGTATTTGTTTGCCGACTTCAAGGTGCGAACATGTCGAGTTCTTCGCTGTAAGTCAGGCTGAGCGGTATATATCCAGACGCGGTGATTTTCCTTTCTCTCTGCGCCGCCAGTTGCACCCCTTGGGTCTCCCTGAAGATTTCAGGCTCTACATACGGTGCCATCCTCGCTCTGCAGAGCACTGCCTGAAACCAACAACATCGTAATTATAGAACCCTCCCGTAGAGAACAGTGCAGCATATACTTTAAACCGAGCCACACCAACTCCCCGGGCCCAAAACTGCAGCTTGCTAGCCCTCCATTGTCGTCGGGGTCTTGCAGGCGGAAATATGACGAAGGTGTTGTTGGTTGTGTAAGAGACCTTTTCAGTCAGTCTTATTGGATGTCGTCTAAGCGATGGCCATGTCATGACCGAGCGTGAGTCGGGGACATGGGACGACATCTTCATCGCTTGCTCGTTGACGGCGGCTAAATCATCCGCTGAGGCTAACTATTTATGGATGAATCCTTCTATTCAAAACCATTTTCCTGCTCTTTCCCGCAAGCAGCAAAAAAAAAAAAAAAAAAAAAAAAAAGGAGGCTGTTATGTATCAAGTTGTGGGACAACGTGTGTGCCTTGGTTGGTGCCTCTCGCTATCGAGCATGCGATTATCCAACCTGGCAGGCCATTACGTACCTACTGTACCTATATCTCTTACGCCCATTCATCGGCAGGTGCCATATACGTGTATAACTCACCTGTTGGTAATTGGTTTTGAGTATTGAGGAACAGCACCTCTCACTTGCACATTCGCGAGATTCACGAAGCACTTGTTGGTGTTGGTTCTCGGTCTACTGTATCACATGCAGATTACAGCAGGATTCTCGTTTCATCTCCTGTTTATCTCCACTCGGTCGGCGGCTACACCCGGCCATAGTCAGGGGGGGAGACAAGCCGGCGCTTAGCTAGTGCTGCTCCCAATTTCGTCCTTCAAGAGCAAGCCCTATGTATCCGTCATAGTTTATGCCTCACGGCCTCAATGTGGGTAGCCTTGCTCACGATTAAACGCGAATCGTTGTTCTCTTCTTTTACGATCTTTGTCCATGCTTCCAGCGACAGCCACACCACCCTCAATGTGGCCTTGATGCTCCAGTAACCCCCAAGCAGGCAGCCGGATATTGAAACACCAATTCCCCCCTCACATCAACTCGGGCAGCCCGTCTCGCAGTAGAGACACAATCGCCATGGGCTACGAAATCGGCACAGTGGTGAAATCCGGCATCTACGCCCTTGTCGCCTCAACAGTGGGATACTTTTTATTTCTCGGCGTCTTGACTATCCCCGCTTGTCAGAACCAAGCCATCTATCTGAATAAGATCACCTTGACCTGGGGTCAAGACGTCAATGTCCCCGAGCAATGGGGATTTCTTCATAACCAAGTCACGCCTTTTCTGTTGGACACGAGTGATGGCGAAACATTGCATGCCTGGCACATTCTACCGCTTGGACTGTACAAGAAACATGAGAAGGAGCTGATAGATGAGCCCGCCGGGCTTGCGCTGGACATCACTTCGCGACTCGGCTTCAAGCTGCTGCGCGATGATCCAGACTCTCTGCTGGTGCTGTATCTTCATGGAGCGGCTGGCACATTAGGATCTGGCTGGCGGCCGCCGAGTTACCGAGCCATGTCTGCACTGAACCCCGACAAGATTCACACAGTGGCCATCGACTACCGTGGCTTCGGCACCAGCACTGGAACGCCGTCTGAGCCCGGGCTGTTGAATGATGCTCTTGCGCTGGCCAAATGGGCTATGGAAGTCGCTCAGATTCCACCGTCCCGCATTGTCCTCTTCTCGCAGTCACTCGGCACGGCAGTCACCGTCTCTCTGGCCCATCATCTGGCTACACAAGTTGCCACCCCGATATTCTTCTCGGGCATGGTTCTTGTGGCTCCGTTTGCCGACGTCGAGCAGCTGACGGCGACGTACAGGATTGCGGGCACGGTTCCGTTGCTCGATCCCATTGCCCGCTTCCCCCGGCTGCTGGACTTTTTTAACCGCTTCATAGTCGCCAAGTGGCCGTCCAAGGACAAGCTTGCGGAATTTGTGCGGTTCTGCGAGATGTCTTCTGATGATGCCGCGCGGTACCACGTCACGATTATTCACGCTGAAGACGATTATGACATTCCTTGGGAACACAGCGACAAGCTGTACTGGCATGCTGTGAACGCATCGTCACCTCATGGTGTCAGTTATGAGGAGCTTGAGGAGGAAAAGGCCGCCTCAAGGTCAGAGTTGCTGGGTGGAGGCTGGGTTGTGCAACAGAACACGCAAAAGGGCAGCCTACGGGAAGCAATCTCGAAATGGGGGCTGCACGATAGAATCATGTCGTATCCAGTTGTTAGCATGGCAGTTTGGAGGGCTTTTCAGCGAGAGGTCATGTGAGTAAAAGCCGAGCTGAGAATAGAATAGATAGAATATGGGAATGACACAACATGATGGGCAACTTTTTGTATGCTATGTGACTGTCAGGCTGAAGTCTGCTTTCCGTAGCCTTACCCGCTGCCTTCATTCTCTCAATAGCTAACGGCAGTGTTAGTATATATGGCATAATAATTTGTCGAGATGATGCGTCGTGATGGTGATGGTTACGAATAGGAAAGTTGCCCATAACGTCCTAGCGCCAGCCTGCATCTTTGAACTGTTGCTTTGATTTCATAGAGCGAATGATTGAGCTACAGCGCAGCACCATCATCACTGAGCCTCGTGATGGCGCAGCTGCTGAAGGATTGTGTATAGACGAGACTATTGAAGGTTAGGTTTACGGCTACATGACGAGGCTGTAAGTGAGAGACATGGAGACAGAATATAAAATGGCAAAAGTTCCGCCCTTTCGACTTGATATCTCCTCTATTCAACCAGCTTCAAACACCTGTCAATTTCACACAACAAAGACTCTGAACACAAGAAGCAACAGCCTGCGCGCTAGCATACCAGACAAGCATCCACAAACAACCCACCGTTGCAATGTCTCGCCAAGAACTGTACCAAGGCTACAAGAACTACGAAGCCTCCTTCGACAATATCGAGACAGAGATGCTTCACCGTGCTACGGGAAACCAACCGCAGCAGTTCCCGAACAGCAGCTTCGCCGACCTGGGCCGGCTGAAGCGCCAGGTTGTGGCCGACATTATCAAGCTGCGCCAGGAGGTGCAGGCCCTGTATGGGGACGGCGACTACGGCCATGAAAGAAGCATTCAGAATTGGCAGGATATCTTGCGCGCCTTGCCCTGAGGACGGTTTATCGTACTTGAATCCGGGGAGATGGACTGCGGTTGCATGGAGAGGGGTTATGATTGTGGGATATCCTGTGGGATATCCGTGGTTCAGGGGGGAGGTTGGACAGCGGTTTGGAGAGCGGAGGATTGCCGGTTGAATGAATGCTTCTCTACTAGCACCTAAGAGAGTATTACTTGTCTGTCTCCCGTCGCTGCTACTGCGACTTTGTTTAGAAAAGAATATCTTAACTTCTTTTCACACAATATTTCCAGATCATGATATCTCGTAATGTGAAGTTACGACGCTCTAAAGTATCTGATCAAGCGTATTATAACTCGTCTCACTCAAAGTCTATCCACATCCCTGTGAATGATGTTTGAGCTATACTTATAGAAGACTCTTTCCACGGTTGACTCTCGTCCATCAGTCACAGCAACGTGCTTGCCACCAATTTACGCCATAGCATCCATTTATATCAGAGCCATCAAGTCCTCAGGATCGTCCTCTCCTGATACCCATGCAAGAGCTTTAAGCCAAATCACCTCTTGCCATTTTCCGTCCTTGGCCAGGGTCCTTGATACAATCATCGGTCGAATGATGAGCCCAATCGGACGACCGTTCAATCGCTGGCCCATTCTCGACGCCAAAGATGACTCGACCTCTACCCATGGATTCCCCAGTTCGAAAGCCGTCTCCCCGAAGCCCACCGTGTTGCACCATCCGACATGGGTTCGCGACTTCCATAGCTTTAATGCTAAAGTAGCAAAGTCGGCAAAGATCTGAACAAGGTCTTTGCTGGCCTCAGGGTCATATTTCTCAAGAGAAAGCAAGAAGAAGTAATCTTTCACAAATCTATCCGCCTCTCTCTTGAGAATCTCTTCTGTCATGAAGATGGACTTTTCCAAGCATTCCACAGTCTGTATCCTCCAGTTGATGGCTTCATCTGGCTGCGCTATAGACAGTTAGTATGTTCAACTTGTACAATGCGAGTACCAAAGGAGCATACCTCGACCAAAGTGCCGCTCGAATTGATACAGCTTGACACGGCCTTCGTGGCTTGAGGGTAATTCTTCCGCAAGAAAAAAAGCATCACTCAGATACAAACCGCAGAGCCTTGTGGCCAAAGCTGCTTGGAGCAGCATCAAAGGACCGCTTCCGTCAGGCATGTCTGGGTGGAATTTGAGATACTCTGCGCTGTTCAGGTACTTGGGGCTCGAGTTGGTGATACCGGTATGAAGAAGCTGATGTGATGCAACGGCAGTGTCTTCGGTCTTAATTTGTTCAGTACACAAGTCGGCACACCAGGAGAAAAAGTCTGTCTGGAAGAACTTCTTGAGAGCTTCTCTGATCATGTCATCGGTGAACCCTCTAGACACATTGCTAGCGAGCTTAGAGACGGCTGTTGCGTTGGCTTGAGTGATTATCGCCTCATTCTCGGCAGCGGTTTTCTCAAGTGCAGCCACTCTGGTGTTTGCCTTCTCAAGGTCATCTCGCAGCGCGCACACAACATTCTTCATGTTCTCAGCATCCATGGACATTTGTTGTAGCTTGCGCGCGTCTTGCTTTGATTTAGTTTGAAGATTGTGAACCTGGTCAAGGAGTGTGCCTGTTTCTTGCTTTGCTTCTGCTTGGACCCTGTGAAGCTGGTCACGGAGTCTGGCTGCTTCTTGCTTTGCATTCTCTTCTATTATTCGCCTCGACTCGAGCGGTCTGTCGGATTCCTGCTTTTGTTTGGTTTGTGGCCCCGGATCCTGCTCCTGGGGTTTACTGACTTGGTGCTTTGTCTGCTCCTGAAGCTTTCCGGCTGGCTCATGGGACTTTGGAGTGGGAGGTCGTCTTTGTTTACCAACACTGCGTTCATCTTTCTGTCGCGCTTTGCCGGGAATCATTGCCCCGACTGCTCCAGTAATCCTTCCGATGATTCCGGCTGATCTGCCCTCATGGCTCGGTTTGCTATCCAGGGATGTTGCGTCGCCACTGGTATTCCGCGAGCAGATGTCTTGATGGCATGTGGCTTGCTTTGCACCAGAAGTCTCCGCACTCTCTTGCAATTTCTCTGGAAATGCATCATCTGCCTTGAATTGGCCTTGACGCTGTCGTTGTTGGTAGGGTACACATTTCACCTGGTACGAGCCAAACCATTATGAGCGTCTCCTCGATGAGTTCAAGATTGAGAAAGGAGGGGGAGTCGCGCACCTCATTGTCTGTGCCACGCTCCAGGCCGCTGGACCCAGAAGCGGCTGGCATTTTTGCTGCTGTCATTCTGCGTGCTGATTCCGAGTAAGCTTTTCTTTCTCGCGGACACACACGGCAAGGCTGAGTTGAGGTGCGCCGTATGGACACTTTTAGGCTTTAGATATTTGAGATGCTTCGTCACGTTGGAGGCAGGAAGCACAGAGTAGAAAAAGGTCAAACGAACGATGCGCCTGGCAGTTACCTACCTCATGGAGATTGACAAGTGGAAATCAGGAGACGGAGCTATCGAGAGTCCATGTGTGGGAGGCCAACAACAGGATCCACCATTTGGGGGTCAGGCGATGCACTCGCTCTAGGACTCAACATACACAGCTGTCCAGTCATTTGCTTCCAAAGGACAAATATGATGCTTCAGTCCACTATTTTGAGCTGTTAGCCGCTGTGGTGGGAATCGATACGACGTGTTGTTGGCCGTAAAGCGCGGCCCCAGGCATATTTTCCCCGCGCGGGCTTTGTGACTTGCTCAAGACGAGGTTGTTTACCGTTTACTACATGCAGCGAGGCTGAGGAAAGAGCCAACACCTCGTACGTGAATTGTGCAACTGCAGGGCAACTGCACTTGCCAACGCATCTCACGTATCGGAGGCCTACAGATTACGCCATCCATCTCCACGCCAGAGTTTCATCCTCCTCTTTTCCCTTCTCTATATCAACCGCAGTCATCGCCTAGCCCTTTTCCTAGACGACAGACCGGTAGACATCTCCAAGTCGTCGGCATGTTGACAATCAGAGAGAAGACCAAGCTCATCGTCGGCATCGACTATGGTACCACATATTCGGGCCTCAGCTTTGCATATTCCAATGCGACGGATTTCAAAGACATTTTCCCATGGACCAAATATCCCGGTTCTTCCTCGCATGGTGCCGAGCACTGCGTGAAGGCACCAACGCAAGTCGCATTCGCGGATGAGAATCCGGAGCTGGAAGAAAACGCGTGGGGTTACCAAGTAGAAGCAGGGTATGATAGTCTTTTCAGTGTGCTGCGACTTGAACATTATTTAACTCATAATCATCATAGGATGAGAACGTGCGCCTGGACGAAGCTGCTTCTGGACAAGTCGTCTCTTGCGTCTGCCCATGACGATCCTGATCTTTACTTATCCCAGGGCATGGATATACTGCATTTGCCCAAGGGTCGATCGGCCAAGGATGTTGCTACGGAATATCTCAGAGGCATGAAGCGCATGTTTGACACTGCCGTCAAAGAACACCTTGGAGCGCAGAATATCGACCATCTTCCGATTGACTTCTGGCTTACTGTTCCGGCATCTTGGAGCGAGAAAGCAAAGATGCTCACGAAGTCTGCAGCGACCGATGCCGGTTTCGCTACACGGCCCATTGACAGGATCATGCTCATCTCCGAGCCAGAAGCAGCAGCACAGCTTGCGTTGAAGTCGAGTCTACACCGACTGGAAGACTTTGTCAAAGTATGCACACCCCTATCAGCAGAGTGGCCGGGCTTCTGTCTGGTGCCTTTTCTAACATTTGGGCAGCCCAATACCGGCGTTATGATCTGTGACTGCGGAGGCGGTACTGTTGTAGGTTTCCACGACGTACTTTTACATGGCTTCTGGCTCACTGCTGACATTGTTCCTCCAGGATATCACCACCTACGAAGTCGAAGAGACGCAACCAACTTTGAAGCTCAGAGAGATAGCAATCGGTATAGGTACGTCAATCATGCAGAGTTTGTCTGCTATGACACGGGGTAAACAACGCCAATATTGACTAGTTATTCTTCTAGCTGGAAAGTGTGGCGGAACCTTTGTGGACAGAAACCTTTACAGATTGCTGGCACAACGCTTTGGAGATGCCTTTACGTCACTCGAAGCTGAGCAGATTGGCCCAGGCAGCGCCTTCATGGATCAGTTTGAGCTCAAGAAGAAAGATTTCAGCATGAAAACGCCCAGCAAGCGGGCCCATCGACTTGTGCTTCATATGCCGCAGCTTCAAGTTACCACGACGACGGCGAAGTACTACGAGAAGCGATCTTCATCTGTCCTGCTCACCCAGGAGGATTACAAGATGCTCTTTGATCCAGTGATTGATATGATTATTGGTCTCGTTCAAGATCAAGTCAAGCAAATCAAAGCAAAGAACGAGTGTCCTATCGAGGCCATCGTTCTAGTTGGAGGATTCGGTTCCTCGCCGTATCTGAAGGAGCGGCTGACAGAGTGGTCTGAAATTAGAGGGATCAAATTGACCACACCAATTACCGGCGCGTAAGTTGAAAATGCCCCGAGACAAAAGACCGTTGCGTCAACGCCTATCCTGAGGTGAAACAAAGTACACCACCATGGCGATCGTTAACACACTCTGTAGATGGTCAGCTGTGGTTTGCGGGGCAGTTTTGCGAGGATTAGAAGGCGATATTGTGAGACAGAAAAAGTCCCGACGACACTACGGCCATTCTCTGTCTAGACCGTATGATTCTCGGATCCACGCAAAATTCGATGAGGAGAAGAGATATATCTGGACGGATCATATCAGAGGCGGACAGCGCCTGACGGGATTCATGTTTTGGGAGGTTAGCAAGGTGAGCGACAACAACAAGATACACCCCGCCTTGTTTGATTTCAGACCGAGACCGTTTTCAAGCATCTCTGCTAACCCTTGAGCGTTTGGGTAAATAACAGGGCAGCTTGATTGACCAGAACACTGAAATCAATTCAGAGTTCGAAATGGGTTGCGTGGGCCGCCTGCCAGCATGTGGAGTGCATACTCTGTACTCGTGTAACTTGGATGATGCTCCCGGCACTATTGAGAATGAGCGTACGTTCAGAATTTTCTCCACAACCCAACTACCTAATACACATATCAACCGTACAATACATGTCACTAACCGTCGTCACCAATCAGGTATTGAGGAAGTTGGGAAGGTAACTTATACGCTGCTTGGGGTTGATCGAGCCAGTCTTCCGCAAGTCACAAAGGGCCATATCACATTTTTCAAGATCCCATTGACGCTCAATATTCGATTGGGCGATGAGGCTGGTCATTTGGTATTCAGAATTCTGTACCAAGGGCAGGAGGTGGGCAAAGCGGCAATCAGCATCACTGATGATTGAAAAACGGTTTTGAGACAGATATCTTCCTTGAGGCCTTGTATTGAGAACGTACCACACATCACCATAGCTTTAGGTCAATGAGATCTCAAAAGTTGTGCGATTAATGATTTATTAGTTTGTGGATGATTCTGAAAGAATCGGATGTCTCAAAAGAATGTGAAAACGCTCAAACAAACAGGCAACTCGTTATACCCCATGTCTTGCCCCTTGGCACTACGAGATATCCGTCACAGTAACTCAAAATTCCAAGCGCTACTTCCATGCAGTTATATCTCCTCCAAACAATATTCGTTTACTAAGAAGTGATAAGTTGTAAATGAAATGCGTCGTTGAGCCTTTTTAAGAGACGGTGATGCGGCGAGGCTCGGGCTTGGCCGCCTTGGGGACGACAACGCTGAGGATGCCGTCCTTGAAGCTAGCCGTCACACCGTCCTGGTTGACACGGTTGGGGAAGCTGAAGGAGCGGGAGAACTCGCCGACGCTACGCTCAGTGAGCCAGTACTTGGCGGAGTCGGCGGGCTTCTGCTTGGGCGAGCCGGACTTGGCGACCTGGCTCTTGTCGGAACCCTCCTTGTTCTCCTTCTCGCCGGACTCGGTGATGGCACCGGCGGGAGGCGTGCCGGCCGTGTAGGTGCGCTCGACCTTGCCGCGGATCTGGATGGACTGCTCGTCGGTGAACTCGATGGCGACGTCCTCCTTGTTCACGCCGGGGAGCTCGCCGTGCAGCTCATAGGCCTCGCCGGTTTCGCGGACGTCGAACTTGGGCTGCCAGTGGGCGATGGTGCGGCGGGTGGAGCTCTGGCTGTCGCTGTTTTCGCGGGTGTAGTTGTCGAAGTCTTCCAGGAGGCGGAAGAGGGGGGTGAAGGAGGACTCGGGAGCGTAGAAGTTGCGGAGAGACATTTTGGATGTTGTGTGTTGAAAAGTTTGTGTGGTTGAGTGGTTGAGGCTGCTTTTGAAGCGTTGTGCGCGTTGAGTTGTGTTGTGCTTGTGTTTGCTGACTTTGTTCTGATCTGGTGAGCAAGAGAAGGACTGACTAGGAGGAATCGAGGCACTGCTTTATACTTTGAAGACACACAATCAAGCACAGTTCTTCACAGTTCACGAAGATGCTAGAAAACGAGGCATCAGGCTATGCTTGAAGCTATCATGAGATCATTGCGCCTGCATGACGCTGGTCCCGAATTGGGTCGAAAAGTGTCGATATCGCTGGAAGATTCTCTTGCCTAATCGGGCAGGTGGGCCTTGGTGTGGCGGGGCGGGAGATTCGCGGGAGCTACCTAGCGGGGTCGGCGGGGCAGGTACGTACCGAAGTACCGAAGTCTCTTGCTCGCTTCAGTCCTGGCGAACAGCTTCAAGAAGCGCGAGCTCTTACAAGTGCTTGTCTGTTTCCATTGGAGGATTTTGAAAAGTAGCTTGCTTTGCTCTCTGAGAGCGGAAGGACTCCTCTTCTCGTTTAGGGAATAGTCCACGATGACGGATATACAACCTCTGTGTAGCCACTTTGTACTCGTAGCTTGAGTTACCCTACATCATGACCAAGGTAATGCTCAAAATCGTGGCTTGGACGGAATTTACCACATGATTGCCACTTCTACGATCTGTGTCGTGGGTGGGCGTCGTTCTGCGGAGCCTGTGACCTCAGCTCTTGTCCCCCTGGAAGACTTCAGCGGTAATTAGAAGCAAATTTGCGTAATTGATAGGTAGGTCTTGAGGGTGTCTCGCCCATATTACATAGCGATTACCTTTGTATAGTGGCTTGATGCACACCGTTTGTGCCCTCTGGGGCGGGTAACCACTGTAACTGGTAGTTGGCTGGCTCGCCTCGGCGTCTGGTCGGTTCCTCTTGATCTTGCTCTCTTTTCTCTTCCTTCCATCTTTCTTCTACGGTTGCCAATACTGCCCTTCGGTTCCCAGTCTAGCATTGCTTGTCGTATCCATTGGTACTCAATCGGCAACATCCGATTGGCATCGCCTCAGACACTCTGTAGCTATGGGCTTCATCGAAACTTGGACGCCTAAAAGTTCCCGAGAACGATAAAGAATCATGCGATCACTATCTGTGGCCGATGCTGCGGAGTTCACGGTCAATCCTTCCGCTCTTATGAATGGCTGAGGCCATTGTCAACAGCAGTCATGAAAGAGAAGCTTAGCTATTCGATGTGCTGCGCCAACTCACGCTAGGTTACACAATTGCCGCTCGTCTAGATAGAAAAACACGCGTCATTGCCCAGATAGGTGTACAAACCACATCAAAAGAAAAACAATGAGCAGCGGATCCATTGATTCATCATTTGCTTCATTAATCCAGCTTCTTCACACCAGCGACACCCGCTTGCCCCTTTGGCACCATTAGCCCTTGGTTGATGGCCCAACGTACTTACATACAATCTCCTCCTTCTCAGCAGAGCACTGCGACAAAACAGTGCTGGTTCTCGTATCGAATAGCGCAATCGGCTCGCCGCCCTCGGGAGCGACTGTGCCCGCCGATGCCTGCGCCGACGCGTTTCGAATATTGATCGTACCGTAGTCGGGAGACGCCATGATGTCGGTGTCGTTGCCTCCAGAGTTGTTGTAGTCCTCGACGATCCACTCAACACTCTTTTGACACAGCGATGCATCTGGCGGGACGTCGGTGCTGGTGAACGTGTGCGACACGGTCTGCCCAGTGCTGAGATTGTCCAGGACAGCGGAGCCATTGAAAGGCCCGTAGGCGTGGACGGTCATCCTGACATCGTCGCCCTCGTTGACTTTGAAGTTCTCAAACACCAGCGCGCTCAGGGGAACCCATTCAAACCAGCCGAACGCTGTTCCATTGCCGGTGAGTCTGACGCCCGTCTGTAGTAGGCCGCCTCCAGGGCATTCTGTGGAACCGTCGATCCCGACCCAGATGGAAGGCCCAAAGCTTTTGCCTGCCTTTGGTACTGTGAATGTGCCGGTCACCGAGGTGAAGCCACTGCCGCTCTGCTTGACACCGGACCAGACGCGGTCTAGAGTTTGGGGAGGATTTGCGTCAGTCGATTGTTTGGACAGAGTCGACGCTAGGGCAGCCGTTGCAAGAGTGAGGACTATGGGCTTCATGCTGAGATAGATGTCTTGCTGTTGGAAGATCAATAATTGAGCAGTTCAGTGATATACTTTGTGTTGCTGCCGAGAAACAAGAGATTCGCCTGTCTTGTAACAGCATGAAAACTTTCTCAGATACGAGAAAGTCAGCCAGGCTTACAACAATTGTCCGGCTATCGGCAGGGAAATAAGACGTCCTTATGCGGACTTCGCAGCCCTGCTGATTTGTCTTGTGCCCTGTCACAAACAAGGATCGGCGCTATCGGAATTTATCCAAAAAAGAAAGGAGATTCAGCTGTGCATAGTTGAGTTTGAAATGCTGTGGGATTTTTGAATAAGCCGTCTTGATTCTTCCGTCGACGTCTTTCCTGGGGGGCTCAGAGATATAGGCAGGATTTGAGATGTGACAGGGGAGACATATGGTGAACCTGAGCGTCCATTTGACGTAAAGAACGTATACCAAATCATCCCAGTAGACTGGCCATCAGATAGCTACATCTACACTCCGCTGAGCAGCGGGCTCCATAGGTAGTATTTCGCAAGATTGTCAATAACCCTCCTTGGCTTCGCGCCCGTCAAGACCGCCTTTTCCGCATACACGTTCTTCTTGGACCATCCCAGCTGCCCCAGGCCCAACGCAGCCCAGAGGTTGACTGTCTGTTCGGCCGCGTTCTCGCCCGCCAGCGGCTTGTCCCACTTCTCCTGAACGGCATCCCATTGTCCCTCTTCAAGGGCGGGAATGGGCGAGAATGCCTTTGTGGGCTCATCTGGCATTGCGATGTGGTCGTTGTTGTCGAGCGTTGAGATTTGGAACTTGACGACATCGTAGGGAACTGTCTTGTCGAGTGATAGCAGGGGAAGAGGTCTGGTAAGGTGGACTCCCATCATGAGGTTCACCGATTTGCCCTGTGTGCCGTTGAGCATGCTCTGGGGGTTCCTATTATAGGATGGATCATCTGAGCGGTTGTCTGTGATCGACGTCAGTGTACAAGCACTTAGGCTAGGCTTGGCAAGGAGGCATTCGACTTACACTGTCCCCAGAGGGCAAGAGGAACATCTTTGCAAATACTCTCGTTGATTGTCCAAACTGGCTCTGTGATGATTTCCATCAGGCCAATGTCCTTGTTCGCCTTGATCGATATGGTCAAAGCAGACGATATAGGCTGGTCAGTTTGCATCGGTTTCGCATAGATCGGGTTTCCAGTGCCCTGAACATCGTCTGTCTTCAGAAGCGTGCCATCTGGAGATCTGGTCTCGACTTTTGCGGACCCAATGGCGAACTTGCAGTTGACGGAAAACTCGAAAGTCGCCGCTCGGACGATCCACATATCACCGCTGGGTGTAGACTTTATGTTGTCCCTTGGAATGAGGCCTTCTTCAACAGCAAAGACGAACGCGTCTGACTTGTTGACGGCTTCCTCCCTGGCGTCTCCCAGGCCAAGGGCTGATTCGATCATCATGGATGCCATACCAGCATTCTTGGCTTGACACACAACCTCGATAAAGTCATCGAGGGGCAGTGGGGGAGGCTGGTCAATCTTTGACGCGCCAAAATCAATGTCGAAGCCAAATACCCAGAAGTCGACGTGCACACGGCCTTGGATAGGAGGTCCTTTGATGTATAGCCTTGCGGAGATTTCAATGTTGATATTGACCGTCACGAGCCAGAGATCAAGCGTAAACTTGACACCGACAGTGAGACCTCCCTCAGCAATAAAGTAGAAGGGCTTGAAGTTGATCAAGAAATCAACAAAGGCGTTGAAGTACGCGTAAAGAGGGTCCAACGACAGCGCCACGTCCAGACGGCCGCCGCCCATGCAGACCTTGGGGGTGATGGCAAAGTATGCTTTCCCGCTGATGCTGATTGCGCCGCCAAACTGCCATGATATGCCCAGGCGCGGCACTTCTGGATAGCCGGGCGGTTTGCTGAAGGAGGGATGGTAGCCGCCGATGGTGAAGACCCAGTCGCCGCGGAGAGACTCGTCTTTGCTATCGAACCAGCTGTACAGGGCGAAGCCGCCGGTCAAGTGGCAGTTGGGATCCAGGATATAGGAAGCAGGCGTGAGCTCTCCCTCAATCTTCAGGACGCCGGTTTCAAAATTCAAGGAGGCAACGATGCCAAGCTGGACGTGGGCAAACTTGACCTTGGAAGCACCTCCGGGAATGCTGGCGGTGGCGAGACCAAAGATTCCCAACTGGACGTATGGGTTCCATTGGATGACGATGACCGCTTCGACCGACAGGATTTCAAACGCCTTGACGGTCAATCCTGCGGCGACCCAGAACGATCCCTCTTCCGGGAAGAACCACGAGGTACCCAGCAACTGATTCATAATCTCGAATGGCCCATCATTGGGCCCCGGCTCTGTCGAATCACCCGTTATCAATGGGAATTGGAGAATGTTGTGAGCCGTGGGGAACTTCAAGTTGGAATTGTAGCCTGATACAGTTAGCCAGTGGTTGTGCGATTTGGAAGGCGATGCACTCACCAAAGCCTCCCGTTACTCCCTCGATGGAAACAAATTCAAGGGTAATCAGTGGTCCCTTTAGCACGCAGAACAAGAATATCGTCTCAAACTCCTTGGGCTTCTTGATCTTGCCGTAGTAGCCAGCGGCCTGGAAGAGCCAGGGAGTGTAGCCGACCTGAATAGCTCCGGCATAATACATCCTTTCATCGTCGTTGTGGTAAAGGAGGCCACCAGCGATGGTGATGGGAGGGCGATTGAAGCCGGCTGCGATGCCTTCAAGAGAAACAGAGGGCTTTGGAAGGTTGTGTAAGCTCAGTTCCTTTGAGCCTGCAAAGTTCAGGTTGAGGGCCAGCCCCATGACGCCGAACTCGACAGGACCAATGGTAACTGATGCGTCAAGACGAATGGAGACGATGGATTCTTTGCCGCTCGAACCAGTCGAATACTTGAGTCCGATGTTTTTGATCGAAAGCGGGCCCTTTCTGGTTTGATAGGGTGCCATGGCGGCGCCCTTGTCTTCAACTTCCCCGTCATCCTTTGCCAGGACCAACTCGTTACCAGCCGGTGGCTGAGTCTTGGTCTTTTCAAAAGCATAGTCGAGGATGACTTCGGACTGGCTGTCCCCCTTTTTCCGCAGGACCATGAAATGCATTCCCCTCGTCAGCACTATATCTCCATCACCAGGTGGCGACTTGGAGACCGTCTTGTAAGGCATTGGCTTCTTTTTCAGGTCAGCCAGGACCTTGTTGATGGATTCCAGCTGGATCTTGGTGATTCCGTCCTTTTCCGGCGGAGACTGACCCTGGCCTTGAACCCACAAGAACAGAATATCGTCAAACGGCTGCGGGATCTTGCCAATCATGGGGAGAGCAGCGTCGACAAGTTCGCCAACTGATGCGCTTAGGAATCGCTTGACGGGAGGTGCTTTGACGCCCTCGTTAACGATCTCGCGGAACTGGAGATATTGGAAGATGAGGCCGCTCAATCTTGCGGTGATGAGTACGACCATGACATATTTGTCAGAGGTGCCTATTTGGACCTTCTTCATGATCAGTTCAAGGTAGTCCTCCTTCTTCAGCCCAATCTCGATGTTGGTCAGGAACTCGGGAAGATTCAGATCTGCGTCGGCAATGCTATGGATAATCTCGCCAACCGTTGAGGTGATGTCCTTGTTTTGATCTGTGTTGACCTTGGCCTCAAAGTCCCAAACTTTGCTATCGTTCGTAAACTTGAGCGAGAGTTTGAAAGGGCCAAGGACCAGGATGCCATCAATGTCGAACGAAGATGCCGCCTTTTTCTGATATGTGTAGTTGATGTTCAGTTCCTGGACTCTGATCGTCTCTAGAATTGACATGGCTGTTCCGCTCAGGTCGGAATCAAAGAACTGGGCAAGCGTGGATGCGTACAGATCGTAGATCGACCCCGAGAGCACCCATCCGTTTTCAGTGCTGTAGACAACTTGCCCTATGAGCTGAGTCGGCCAACCGTACTTTGCTCCCTCCGGCTGCTGGATGAGGGCCTTGATCAGAAAGGCACCGGTGAATTTGCCCGCTGCTTCGGCAGTCACAAGAGCTTTCGATGGCACGGATGATTTTTTCCCTACCCATTCGTATGCCACAGAGAGACTAATTTCTCCGATGGTGAATATGGGCACTTTGTCGCCTTTTTTGGGCTTGGGCTTCATAGATCCCTTGAAATATATTCCAGTCTTGTCGGCTTCAAATTCTGCCATGGTGACCTGAGTTGGCAAGAAGCTCGGGGCGTCGTCAATGTCAGCGATTGCTGCCAAATCGAGAGTCGTTTGCCAGTTGGACACGTCAACGGAGACCGGAGACATTTGGTAGTAATTCTCCCACTCCGGAAGCAAGCTCCATTGAGCCAGGTCAGGCATGGCCGGTGGTGCTGTTATCTCAGTTAATAAAGCTCTTCTGAAGCAAGATAACAAAAGTTGGTGTGTAAAGTAAAGGAGGCCGTGCTCGAAGAGAACTTACCTGTCCAAATTTTCGCGCTGATAGAGCTTCCATCCCCTTTCTTGTAAGCATATGTGACAAGAAACAATGTCGGACCAGGGCCGCGGAGATCCAAGGCTAGTTCCATATCAATCCGAAATGTCGACAGTTTTGCCTTGCCTTTGTTGTCGTCCTTGGCCAATCCGACGGTGATGCGTCGAAAATGAAACTCTCCAAAGCTAAAAGAACCAGCAGACTGATTCTCAAGGGAGGTGAAATCAAACTGGCCAACGTCAATCTCCAGCGCTTTGCTGACCCATGCTAACAGCTTCGCCAGAGCTGAAGTGTCCTTCGTGTCCAAAGTCATGGTGAAGGTCGAGGCTGTTTCGTTGAACTCAAACAGTCCTTCCAGCTTGATGCCTTCCAAGTCAATGTTTGTATGGATCACCAAACTTCCCTTGGAGATGAGCTTCGACTGAGTTCCGTTTGTCGTCCACCAAGCGGTCCTGCGAGTGACAACCGTGGTCTCGCCAAGGGTGAGATGCAACGGCTCGAAAATAGAGTTGAACTCTTCCCGAGACTGTTCATCCATCTGCCACTCCAGGCGAAGACAAGTCCTGTAGTCGTTGCCAGGCACAAACCAAACGGCATTCCTCCGGTTTCTCAGCTCATCGTTGGTCGACGGCGGCTTCAGGGCTATGCTTCCCATCATGGCAATCAATGGATTCTTCTGTAGGCTGCCTAGGCCGGCAAAGCTCAGCATGTTGACGATATTGACAGATTCCAACGGTTGCTGAGTGGAAGGGTGAAGCCCGAATACCAAGCCGGAATTCAGTTTCAGCAGACCCTCAGGCGATATGTTTGCTGCAGATTCTGACCCAAACGTCGTCTCCAAAATGGATCTTTCAGTTGAGAACTTGAGCCATGTCGTGGACGACAGCCCTGGTCCTGCCCCAAGCGGCGCGAGGGAGACCTGCATGACGAAACCCCCGATCTTGCGTCCTCGGGCGTCAATCACGGCCAAATCTTTGGCGTTTAGGACATCTGCAAACCAAGCTCCCCATTCGTCAACCTTGCTGAACGGAGTTGTGCTGCCCGGCTGAGGGTCGTCTTCAGGCCTTTTCTCCAGGCAGATGACGCCGCAGTGGAGGTCAGAAACAAAGTAATCCAAAAGGCCGGGGTCCAACCTCTCATATTCGTTGACGCCCTGGGCTATGATGTTGGAATCTGCCAGCCTACGAGTAAAGACTGACCACATCCCATTGGGGTTCGTGTTTAAAGGCATGATGCCTTCTTCATGATGCACCCCGGCCGGCGATGGGGAGACTGGTGTATCGATTGCTTCATCCACTGTAGTAGCTGAAGATGAATCAACCAAGGCATATGCTTCAATTCCCCCGATGTCTTCTTTTGCCTCGCCATCGAGTGGAGAGTCCATCTCGTCGGGATTGGTTGTCTCCACGGTGAAGAAGGCATCTGATTGCACCCGTGAATGGCTGATGAGATCGAAGTCGATTACCCGATCATCATCGTCATCTTCTGCATTCCCCACCATATCGTCACTGACGTCGCTGATTTTTCTCTTCCTTGATGAAGAGCCTGGAGCTGACGGGGTGGTGGCAGCGACCGACGTCGAAGGAGTGGCCGTGACTGCTAGCCTAGTCAATTTCATGGCTTCCTTGATGACAATGGGAGCCGGGGTTTGAAGGGCGGACGATCTCATATCGACGTAACGAATCTCGCCATCCAGCTTGTCATCTTGGCTGCAGATGATGCGAACGAAGCAGAGCGCCTTGTAGGTTGAGCCCCTTCCATTATCCACGGAGTACGTGCCACATGAGGCCATGTGATATTCGGTCGTTGGAAACCCCAATTGGCCCCAGATCTGAGCAAACCGATTCGCTATATAGGCTCTTTGCAAATCGTCGGCTTCCTTGATCATGTCGACCCTCTCATTCGGCACCAGGGTCTTGCCGTGCTTTCCCAGGGCCTCGTTGAGGGCCTTGTATTGTTCGTCATGATAAACTACGTAGGCCTTGCCCGGGGCGGTATCGCCTTTGAAAGCCTCCAACGGTATCTTTTCCAATTTGTACCATCTGCCATCGTCAGGGTCCGGGATGGCTGGTGGAGGAGGCGGCGGGTTAGGCACCCAAGTGATTCTCGCAGGAAAAGTGAGCGCGACCAATCGGGGAACAGGTCCTGGAGGTAGTGAGTGCGCCCAGAGGAACCAGACGACGACAACAGCCCATGCTAGAGCATGTTAGCATCCGTTTATCTGTCAAAGGGGGGTTATCGTGCTTGTCACTACTCACTGGGGTGGTTATGAAAAGAGTAAGTGGGAGTTGGGACGAGAGTATTCTTTGGCTTAAAGTCGTTGAACGTTGCCAACGGTGTAGAGAAGTGGGATCCGTGATGGCTGAGCTTCATGTTTGTGATTTGTGTCACTCCAGCCGTCTTGATCCAGTTGAACATTGTTGATTCGTGTGTCTGGCCCATGTCCCCGGCGAAATAATGAGAGACATGAGGAGCAGGCGTCCCTTCCCACACAATCAGGGCTGCGATGGACGCTTGATTCGTTGGTGTTACGGAGCTGTCTTTCATGACCAAGATGCTGACCAGCTTGCTGATTTCCGAAGAGCTCGCAAAGTGGCGCTCGTTGGCAAACACGCAGAGCATGGCTGGTCGGCCGGCATCGAGTTTCTTCTCCTTGAGCAGATCCACGAGCTTCGTGCCGTCGGTACCAGGCATTACAGCCGCATCGTTTCTGAAGAAGTCGACCCCAAGCACCTCCTTGCTCGTCCCATCGGCGGCATGGAACTTTGCAAAGACAGCCCAATCCTTTGTGCCGGCATTGTCGTACTGGATGCTGACTGTACCATCGGCGTTGACCCTGAAACAGTCCTTCATCTTCTTGACCTCTTTACTTCCCACGGGCCGGGCATATCTGTTCGGGCAGTAGAAGTGACTAGCCGGACTGCCGTCGGTGTTCCACTTCAAGATTGTCCCCAGCTGAAATGCCTCATCTATGCTGTCCGCTCCCTTCTGAAGGACTTTGACGATTCCGTCGTAGTGGTCCTGGTCCCAATGGGTGATGACGATGGTGTCAAAAGCGAGCTTCTTGGTTCCCCGGACGTCGATACCATCTACAACGTAGTTCTCTTCGATCCATTCCATTGCAAGATAAATGGGTAATTTATCTTCTCTCTTGAGCTTTGCATCCTTGTGCCTCCAAGCTTGATCGACTCCGCCATCAATCAAGACAGCAGACAGAACCTTTGGGCTTTTGTCATCTGTATAGTCGACGAGGAGATGGATCGCAGAGTCTCCCTCGGCAATGGCGACGTGAAACGAGTCGACTCGATACTTTGTCATTGTGGCGATACTTTGTTTGACTTGACCATTACAGGAGCAGAGTTTGTTGACTGGGACGAGAGGCGCCTCTGAACGGAGGCGGTAGCCTTGAGCTCGTGATGCTCCGGTATGTATGTCTCGTTGTATCAGACAAGGCTGGATGACTTTCCAAATGTGTCAACGCGATTATGATAGCACAGCGTAATAGTTTACACAATACTAATCATTGACGGGCAGCAAACAAAGGATGTTGCCAATCGATGATTCGATAACTTATAACTTGATAAAATAATCTACTAGGTTCTCCTCCAATTCGCAATGTTTTCCATGCAATCCATCTAACTACAATACGGCAATCTTTTTACCACCGGCTGCTGCCTACATTGCCGCAATCTCTATGCCGTTGGCAAAGCGTAATGCCTCCCCAAGTAACTCTATGATAAACGCCTCTACGTGCTTTGGGCAGTAAACTCTACGTCAACTCATCAACTCCGCCACCCACTCAGCTAAACCCTGTTGTTTGTCTCGTCACCCTCAGTCAGTTCTACTCTTGTGTCATCATCTCTCTCCCCGCATCGCAACCCTCTATTCAGATTTCAGCTCACTTCCACTTCGCTATCCTGTTGCCAGGCAGCCACAGTTGCTGCAAGGATTTAAGCGAGCCTCCAATATCAATGTGATTCCTGCAATGCAAACGTCCAATAGTGTCTCAATACGCATACATACACATATCACGGCTCAATCGCTCGAAAGGCAAGCCATCTCCTTCCTCCTCCTACCACGGCACCTATGCGCGTATGCAGAATATAGTCAGATCCAGCCTAGCAGCCATGATCTTCTTGGAGGGGTCTCACCAAAATCCGGGGTCTCATAGGATCTGACGTCTTGTTTCTCATCCTTGACCCCGCGGCTCCCACACGGGGTTGCATTCTGATGGATCCCTTCAGCCGTCCACTTGCCGCCCTTGCATGAGCCGAATCAGTCCCACTAACTCAAAAGGGGGCCCCTGTCTCCCATCCAGGGCAGTTGATGTGTCAACAGACGCACCTGAAAGTAAACCCCGATGGTTGCAGTCATACAAGATGCTTGTCTACGGCTGAAATCAAGTCTGCCGAGAATATATGACGAGCCTATACAATCTAGAAACGCCACCGCGGGACACAAGTACGAGATATGACAGAACATGTCTTTGTTACCTACGGCTATCACAACCAGAACTAGACGTATGTTCCCAATTCCTACCTGCCATAGCCCTCCTCCCCGCAGCATGTCAGCCCCTAGCGAGCCTGAGCCTTGTCACCATCAACATCTGGCGCCGTGATAGGATGAACCATCTGCAGGAATCCTTCGAGAGCCGTCAAAGGCCCAGGAGCAAACTGAGGGACGGGATCAATCTTCCCGAGGCGCAGAGCCATGTAGACCTCGTCCGTAGCCTCCTCATCCTCATCACTTCCTTGTTGTCTGGTGGCCTCGGGGTCTAGGTAGGGTTGCAGCCAGCTCCAGTCCGCCACAGCAAGGGAGGGCAGCTTGACCTCAATCTTCTGCTCCTTCAGCTGCTCCAAATCATAGTTGGGAAGAAGGACGCGTTCTGGATTGTACACCGGCACGTCCTTTTCCACCATCAGCGGCCCAAAGTGGAAAAACGCCGTCATATTCTTCAGAGCTGACTCCCACGTCCAGGTCGATAGCGCCAGAGGCTCGACGGGCAGGATGCTGGAGTAGGCATTCACGGGCGTGAACGGATCCATGAGGAGGCCGACGACTGTCAGCTTCTTGTTGTGGTCGATGGTGAACTTTTCCTGCGGGGTGTATTTGCTCTCTTCTTCATCTTCCTCCTCCACCTCCTCCAAGTCCCTTTCCTGAGGCCCTTTCTTGGTGTTGTAATCGTTGGGATTGAGCCAAAACGGCTTCAGCCGGAGGAATGTTTCTGTGTCAATGGGCTTGATCCGATCCGACTTGTCGTGAGGACTGGCAGGCTTGAACGAAGTAAACAGCTGATCCAGCTTCAGCTCGTCCTCGGGAAGTGGCTTGTCTCGAGCCCGAAAGTACGCCACCAGCCCGTCATGGGGCCGAGCGGCATCTCCCAGCTTGATGGAGAACTCGTACTGCTTTGTGTCGGGATGCGGGTCTGGCAGGAGGGTGTATGGGGGCCGCTTCGACGGCTGGTCTCCGACGGTTGACTGGTTGGCACGGGCATCTGCAGACAGCTCGAGCGAGATGCCTGCATTCACGAGAGCCAGCGGCCGCCCAATCAACGAGTTGACGCATTGTGCATAAGCGCCCGGGACGGTGCTAGCATTCCGTGTGGCTTGCGTGGCCATGTCCATGAAGCCGTTGAGATAGTCTCGCCCGCCCTCGCCCGAAAACTGCTCGATCAAGTGGTCCAGCTGTCGAATCTCCTGAGGGTCCACGGGGGGCTTGAAGGGAAGCCACTTGTCCGTGGCCTGCGTGCCCTTGTTGGGGTTGTTGGGAGCAGCCAGCCGGACTTCGCGGTAAAAGGTGCCGTCGTGGAGGAAGAACTGGATGCCAAAGTCGACGTAGTTGACCAGCACCCACCCCCAGATGGGGTTCTCCCACTCTGTGATTGGTCTCCAATGGTACTCGCCGTCGTGCTGGTCCAGCTTGACAAAGTCCATGTTCAGCCGGGCTGGCTGGTTGATGCTGGGTGGAACCTGCACAAACTGACAGTCACCCCTGTTCTTCGGCTGCTCCACGACATTGGGAAAGCCGTTCCTCTCGTAGACCTGCGGCTCGTAGTACTCGCTGATACAAGGGTAGATGGGGGGCGGACCCTCATGCCGTCGTTTTGGATCAATGGCAGCGGCCGCCTGTCCAAACTTGTCGATGATGTTGAGCTTGGTCAGCTTGAACTGGCCGTGGACGGCGGGCTTGAAGACGGAATGCGGCGTGGTGCCCACTCTCACAAGCGAGCAGTAGGGGGTGAGGTCTGTCTCAACACCCATCCGTTCCAGCTCAACCGCCCCCAGTCCGATGACGACAGAGTCTTCGTACGCATCCTTCATTGGAACCGGCTTCTGTCCGGGATACCGCACGTTGGGCTTCAAGTGGCTGCCCTCCGACAGGGTCAGGAGGTGGTTGGCGAATCCGTCCAGGGGAGCAGAGACGAATGGGAGTTTCCTGAGGTCCTTCAGAACTTGGTCACGCTTGTCCTTTGGCAAGATCGGGGACAGCTGGTCTTCGGGAACGGTGGTGAAGAGCCGCTCAACCTGGCCCACCAACGAAAAAACGGGCTGGGGAAGCAGCAGGATGCGGCCCGATATCGTCCTTCGATCATCGTTCTTGGACTCCCACAGGGGCTTGTCGTCCTGCTTCACAGTGTAGCGGAACTTTTTGTCTTGCGTCGATCTGGTGGCCCGCTCCTCCATATCCCACTTGCCATAGTCAATGTGATAGTACTCAGCCTCCCACTCCATGAAGAGCGGGAACCACGGCTGCGTATTCTTCCAAAGGTCACGCCCGTCATCATCATGGTAAAGCGGCGGAAAGACATTCTTGTCCGTCTCCTCCTTTTCGTCTTCTTTCCCTTTCTCTTTCGTCTCGTCCTTGACCAGAAACTTGCTCTTAGCTGCGCATGCACATGCGCACGACTTGCATTGACACTTGACGACTCCACTTGACTCCTCGACCGGACGCTCCATCTCATAGTGCAGGAACTCGCCAATCAAGGATCTGGCCATCTCTTGTAGAGCCTCCGGGACACACTGCAGCCCATAATCGGTCTCCTCGTCCGGTGGTGGCGGCGTGCGCTTCTCAATCTGCGAGTGCAGCCGCACCAGTAGCTTTTCAAGGTAGTCAGTAGGCCAGCCAGCCTCCACTCCTCCCACAAAGATGGTAGGGTCTCTTTGTTGACTAAAAACTGGAGCAACAGCCTCTTTGAGCTCCAGCTTGAGCTTCTTCTGGATTTCGTCTTTGGCAGCGCCAATGGCGTTCGTCTGGCTGTTGAGGGAGGCAACCAACCGTTGCCAATCCCAATCGAGGTCCTGGACCTCCTGTTTGTATTGTCTCATGGCAGCGCTGTGATTCCGTTCAGTATCTGTCACATACCGCCACCAAAGAGCAAAGTGCTTCCATTGGACGCGGGAAAGCTGTCGAGCCGAGGCATCATACAAGGCTTGGCTCTCATTCAGCTTCTTCAGGAGAGCAGCTGCTTCGTCAGAGGGTGGCGCGGCAGGATTCTTTGGATCGATTTGGAACACATATCGAGAACCCCCTGCAAACTTGGCAAAGTTGTAGTTCTGAACCTCGTCAGCCCCCGCCCGACGATTTTCTATGCTCTCGCTCTGGGCCTGAAGCAGGGCACTCAGATTATTGAGCAGCTCCTCGATGGGCCCGTTCTGGTGAGCAGCCACGTATGAGAGGAGCGAGTCCAGTGGCGTCGTCCCAACTGAGATGGGCGTCTGCGTGTGTAGCTGATCAGCAACCTCATCGGCGATGACGCGGGGCCTGTTGTTCTCGTCCCATTTCAGGTTCCAGCGGACTCCGTACATGGCGCCATGACAGAGAATCCGGCCACTGTCAGTCGATTTCAGCCATTCAGCTACATCGTCTGGAACAGGGCCATCGGACTTGTTGAGAGCCATAGAGAGTGCTTGCAGACGATCACCCCTGGTGGTTGCTGAGTGGTCACTGAGGTGCATGAGATCATCCTCGGGGTTGACATGCCATCCAAGCACGTAGTAGTCGGCCACGGCGCGAGTGGCGTACTTTGATGGTGCATACTCGAAGCTGTCTAGCATCGAAAAGACGTTGCTATTATGGGGCATGTAGTCGGGGAACAATTGGTTGCTCGAGTTCAGAACTCCCAGGGAGATGCGCTTCTTGGCTTGGCTTATGCTCCCGTTCCACTCCTTTGCCTTGATTCGGCCACCAATGAAGACTTCAGCTTGCTCGTTGATGGTCGGCTCCTCAGTCGATCCCGTCTGCAGATACGGTGATACATCCACCTGCAAGTCGTACTTGGTGCCGTCTGTGTCGTCCATCTCGTCGATGGATCTCATCCAATCGCTCTCAACCACCCAGGCAGTGACCGGGTCCAAACTGGCTTCAGCTTCCGGCGGCTCGACGTTACCAACAATTTTGCGGATGACAAGCCAGCGGTTCGGAGTTTCGGGAAACAGAGGCGTTGCCAGATCCTCCTTGTCCGTGGCGACATTCGATGTAAACAGGCCACGCTGGGCGCGACTTTGGTTCGACTCCTGTCCCGTAGCCGCCGCACCCGTCCGGTAGGGCCGGGGGATCATCCAATGCAGATAGACACCCAGCCTCTCTTGGCGAGTCTTTCCAGTTGCGAGGTCGGTGATTCGCGAGTTGCGGGCAGCTGGGGCGGCGGCATGGAGCTCAATGGGATGCAGCACATCGTTTTGGAGCATGAAGTTCTTGATCTGCAGGTAGCTGTAGTTGGGCTGCGTCAAGGGCGAGATTTTGGCCTGGTTTGTCTCGGTACCATTGCATGTGTCCGGATTAAAGATGAACGCGTCAAGCTTGACGGGAATCGCCAGCGGAGAAGATGCCATGGCGATGAGTTGTAGACTGGAATCAGTGGAGTTTCTTGTTTCACATTGGCTTCTGTCCAATGTCTGGTTTGATGAAGTTGATGAATACAGAAAAAACAGGCAGCTTATATATGCCAACGACCGTCTTCGAGGACATCTTGGAGAACGAGATAGTGTACATGACGTTGGACGCTGGAGAGGTAGAACGATAGCCTCGCTTTCTGCCAAATTGCGGCAACCCCCTGTCCAAGATGGTCGACTCACAGCTTTGTATGACACACCCCTTCCTGGCCACGCAGCTCCGAAACACGCCCGTCCCTCATCGGCATTTGCATCTGCAATCTGCATGGAGGATTCGACCTAGCTGAGCCGGTGGGTTACATCGGGCGTCCCCTCATTCAGCAGCCTCTGAACAATAACCCTTGCCGATGCGGATGCATTTACGCCAGCCACATGGGAAAGCCCTACACTGGATTGAGACGGCTGCATCTGATCCTACGAAGCACCGCCTCGTGCAGCATCCGTTTGGCAGTTGACAGCTGGCTGGGCTGGCTGGTTATGTCACTGGAGGGATGCAATTGGGCGGGCTACAGGGATCTGACTGAGCCTCTGCCGAACCAGAGCTGTTCAGCCCTTTGCTCCAGTCGGAATAGCTGACCACTCACTGCACTCGATATACCGCATCTGCGTGCTGTACTGTACGATATACGTAATGCCTCTCCATGGCTCGGACCGTACACGTACAAATCCCAGGGTAGGTACAGCAGTTTGACCGTGACAAACTGAAAGGTCGTCCAATCTGGCCCTTACCGGTACCAGAGCGGCGGGACCTGCACTAAACCTGAAAATTGCTAGTTGCATTCCAGTACTTGCTGCGGTACCTGTCAAAGGCACTGACATACCGCTGGCTCATTGTCAATCTGTGTACATCGCTGCCGGCACTAGAGCCGCGCGCTAGCTCAGTGCTAGCTTTACTAGGACTAAAGCATGGGTAAAATCGGATCAGCCGCATTTAGCGCAGTGCCCATCTTTTCGACTTGGAGGTACAACTAAGGTACTGATGCAGGAGAAGTGACCAGCCAAAGTAAACAATAACGTCTCAATTCATCTGCGCTGGCTACAGACCGAATACGAACTAATCAAACAAGAGCGAGTGACTGTATCCGACGAGCCATAATAGGCCAGCTTCTCATGTCCGCAGGGTCTACACAGAGCTCTATGTAGAGCGCCTCCAGCCGGCTGTACTTCACTCAGCCGGCTCGGCATGGAAGCCAGCGGCGTGGCTGACGCCCAGCTTGTCATCGTCTGGAAGATCGTTGACGTCGTGAACAATGTCGCCATTGTTCCAGAAGTAGATGTGAAGATTCTTCTCGTGGTTGACCAGGGCAATGGCTGAGTCGTCGTCCATGGCATCCTCTGCTGCAACCTCCTCAGGCGACCACTTGCCGTTGTGAAGCCAGGTCCTAGCGATGTTGCCGTCTTGGTTGCGGTAGTACAAGAAGAGGATGGATTCGTCGGGGCTCAAAGCGACAGCCAAGTGAGTTCCCTGTTCCGCCATTCCCGTGGTAGGGATCTTGAAAGCTAAATGGATAATTCTGTCAGCCGGTGGAGCTATTGGACCGGGATGATGAGTTGCCAGATACTTACTCTCGCCAGCCAAGATGTTGTGGTAGTACAGATACTGTCCAGCCTTGTTCTGGAAAAACACCCAAGGCTTGCCCTTGACGACGATGCTGGCCAGCTTGGAGTAGGCGGCGACGGTAACGTCCACAGCCTTGCTGGTAGGAGATCCCGACTTGTTGAGGGTGTAGTTGACCAATTGAACGACGCCACCAATCTCCCTAGACCAACTGGTTAGCTTTCTATCGTTCCAAAAATGAGGCAATTGGAAAAGAACTTATTCACTTCAGAAAGGACACGTAACCAGTGTTGGTCACGCTTCCGCAAGCAGAGATGGCGGAGTAGTCCCCAGGCTGGACATTGGCTACGCTCGCTTTGTCGATGGGATTGACAACCGGGCTCAGCTGAGAAATGACTGCAATCTCAGGGTCTGTGGACTTGATGACCTTGGGAATCTTGGAAATGCCGAAAACTCGAACCTAGTCGTTGCGAGACACGTCAGATCATGACCAGATATTTGGACCACAGTCTCAGGGATGAACCAGCAACGCCAAACTTACCAGGCCAAGAAAACTGGTCACGGCAAGATCTGATGGAGGAGGCTTGACGCGAGTTCCAATGGTGTTTCTGTTCACAAAGGGCTGGTCTCGGCCACCAGAAACGGAAGAATGGCGCACGGCCAGTGAGTAAGTATCCTCGACCTTGGGGGGTTTCTGTCAGCTTCAGACCAGACTTCCACAATGGCTGATGGTCTATCACCTTCTCATAGTAGAAGAGCAGAGCTTCCGAAGTATCAATGGGGTTGATGATTGCAGCGAGCGCCATTGTGTAATGCTTGTCGGGGTGAGTACTTGGTGTGATGAAACTGTTGTGACTTGAGTGAGTTGAGTTGTTGAGCGAAAAGAGCGGCAAACTGCTCGACTTTTGTATAACGGGGATTGAAGACGCAATCAACAAGAAAGAAGCCTTTTCTTTCTGGGTGATGTAAGAGGCGTGTCTGTTGGAAGCTGAAATTGAGGCTTTGCACGATAGTTGCGAGCTGAGAGTGTGATTGTTGTAAGCTGAAGCGTGTGGAGGGGGTGGGTGTGTTGATTGAGCATCATTCTGCAATGCGACCCTCATCAACATACGCTCAATAATAACCGAAGGATCATGCATGCATTAGAAACATCGACTTATGAAATGTGACAGAAAATTATCACCCGAAAGAGACGACAGCGATGGCATGCTGCATGTGCCATGGCGCGACGTGCGGAGAGAATACGTCGGCCGGAGATGGAGCTTCTAGGTACTATCAGGCTCGCCCCAGATATTGTTCTTCTCTCTTGTCTTTCAAGACTTCGCTCTATCAAGTCCAACTATTACTTTCCTGCTTCGAATATCTTCAAAGTCAAACCAAACCTCATTAAAATTCTCATTAACAATGGCGGGCCGCAGAAGGAGAGAGACTCGCGCACGATACATTGTATTTCGTCATGCTGCTCGTGTCCAGCGCTTCCTCGCCAAACTTGAAGACGACCGTCGCCTTAAGCCAGGGTATCAACAACTTCACTCGTTTGTCGTTCCTGGCTTGCAAGGAGGCAAACACACGGTTGACGTCACGCAAGACATTACGGCGAAGTCGGCTTCCAAGGAGCTGACCGCGACGCAAGAGTTCTACGTCGACACACCCGAGTTTGCCATCCCAGAGGGCGAGATCCATTCTGTGTATCCACCCCCTGGGCACGAAGAGCGATCTGAGGCTTTGCCGCATGTTGTCTTCAACACGCCCGAGTTTCCGTGGGAATGGCGAGCAAGCTACATCGAAGATGTCCCGGATTACAAGCAGAATCGGAATCGCGTTCCTTGGCTCGCTGTGCTTGTTTTCACCAAGGATGAGCTTCAGCTGTCGCCAGAAGACCTCCAGGGAGAAAAGAGCATCTTCCGCAATACAGAGAAGCTCGCAGGCGGCGCGAAGCAAACCTCCACGCTGGCGGTCAACATGCTCGTCAGCGATGTTCCGAAGCTCGCAGACACAGCATCCCCTGTGAAGCCTTCGCCAGCAGAGCCCGATGCCACGACAGATATCATCTTGGTCAAGAATGAGCTGTTTTCCACCCTATTCGCCAAGTACGACGACAAAGGCCACGAAGACACAAGCGCCATTCAAGCGGATGTGCGCCCGTACAGATTCCTGGCGCACAAGAGGGACATCAATACGCAAGGCATGGCTATAGCGGCTCTCACAGCAACAGAAGAAGATCAATCTTCTTACGGCGTCGTCTTTTCCCACAGGACGGGACCAGTCACTATTACCAAGCCGACGCAGATTATTGCCCATCTTGTTTCCATCCGCGGCGTCGAGGTGATGCCATGGCCGGTGGCCAAGGAGAAGAGATTCGTGGCAATGTCCAGCTTGCACAGCTGGAGCTATACTTGCCTCCCTCCTGACACCCCCAGCATCAAGGACCTCTTTGAGGCATTGGGACGATCCAGCGCAATGTTGCGTTCCAATGTCAATCTAGACCAGCTGAATCCTCCTACTGAGGCTCCCAAAGCAGTGCAAGACCGAGTGTTGCAACGCCTGCACGACGGTTACGCTTTGGCTCGTTATCGTATTCAGACGGGAGAGCAGACAGGATGCTTCATCAGAGGGCCTTTCATCCCCGTCAAGATCCCCTCTGACATCACTCGCCCATGGCACTCCCTCTCGACTTCGGGCTCAGACCTACAGATCCTCGACCAGCAGCTTGGTCTGATGGATATCACGTATTCGGCAGCTTGGCAGATCGGTCGGACGCTGGCCATTTCAGACGCCGACCTCGTGTCGAGACTCGGTCAAGTCCGCAAGCAGATATACGACCGAGGCATGCATTACGCTCAGCTGGCCGCTTTGAAAGCCCACGGGACTCGTTCCAAGAGCGAACTCATCGCACAGCTACCCGCCATGGTCGAGGCTCTGCAGATTCTGCACAAGACGGCGCAGCTTTCCACCTCGGACGTCCAGGCTCGCTCTCGGCGATGGCTTCGCCACTCGATAGAGCCTGTTGATCTCTCGTACAGTGGCCGTGAGGCACATGCCATGAGCTTGGCAGCAAACGATGAGGATACGCTTCCACAATTCCTGCTGAAGGCTGCTAAAGAAATTGCCAGCGCGATTGACCCAGAGAATCCGGACAAGCCATCCGACGTGCCTTACAACGAGTTCAACACTCCCTACTCACCTGACTGGATGGCTCTGCTAAAGTTCATTCTCGACAAGCAAGTGCTGGAAAACATCCCCTTCCACTATCTAATCCCGGATATCAGCGCCCTTCCTTTGGAGAGCATGCGCTTCTTTCGGATTGATTGGCGCTGGATGGACGCTCTGATTGATGGAGCGCTGAGCTTGTCGAATTATATCGATCAAGATAACGACAAGGTCCGCGATGCTGTCTTTGGCGCCCTCAAGTGGTATCACGAAACGGGCGTTGCAGAGCACGGCGACGAAGTACCTCCCGTGCCTGTCTATGGCTGCCTCATTCGCTCGAATCTCATTGTCAAGTTTCCCGACATGAAGGTGGAGGTTCTACCTCAGCAATTGCCCGACAAGCCTCCCGTCCTGATGAGACACAAGGTTGTGACTCCAGATACCATGCTGTGCCTCTTCTCAAAGGAACCGTCGGAGCCGGACTTTACTGGGCTCTCCCTCACTCAGCCTCCTCACCAGCAGACCTTTGTGGCCGGTAGCAACCTTAAGAAAGACGTCATTGAGATGAGATACAAGAAGGCATACACAGCAGACGAGGGTTCAGACGATGTCACTGTGCCTATCGCAATAAAGACCTGGTCGCCAGATGATCCCAAGACAAAAGAGGCTGTTTATCTCTGGGATGCCACGCCAACGTCTTCCCCCACGATAGAAGCACGCAGACTGTTGATGGAAAGCCTAGCGAGCGACTACCTGAAGACCGTGCAGGATAATATGGACAAGAAGTACTTCGACGACGATGCTGCGACATCTGCCCTCATGGCAGCGCAGATGGGTTCCGTCGCTTGGCGGCTCAAGCTCAAGCTCTCGCAAACACATGCCAGGGAAGAGCTCGACATAGACCCAGAAGTCTCGCCAAGTGATGCGCCTCTACCTGAATGGGCTCGTCGTCGTCGTCGTCGTCGCCCGCTTCCCTCGCACGCGATCCAAAGTCCCTCTCAGTTCTACGCCACGAGGCCCGTGTTTAACTATCAGGTTTCGTCCACTGAGACGCCGTCGTCAAACACCATCGTCGCGACAGACATTGAGCAAGACCTGATTTTCCGTATCAATCTCGAGCCCTACACCGCCGGCGACTACAGACTAGAGGAACTCAAGATCAAAGTTCCATTTGGCACACCACAGCAGTTTCCACGCGTCCTCATGGCAACATACAAAGGCAGCGGAGCAGAAATGACGTCAAACATCAGGTTCAACGTCATGATTGATCTTGAAACCACGGATGAAAAGTTGACGGGAATGACCCTCCGCATGGTTCCCCGGAGCAGACGCGGTTACGTGCCCGTGTCGAGCTGCAGCGAGATCAGCTTCATCCTCAGCGGCGTCGTGGTCAGCCAAGTGACGCAAGACACGTGGGTTGACTTGGATATTAAGGAGCATTACCACAATCAAGGTGAGTGGAAGCCAAAGAACAAGCCTGATAGTATCAAGTTGGTCCCTCCTCCGGCCACGGCGAAGGCGATGAACTTGAAGAGGATTTTCTCAGCGGGGTCGTCCTAGATGCGTTTTGTAGGCGGTAGTGTGGATGAGCATTTGTAGTGCTTTTTGTAATGACGATGAGACGATGAGAATCATCTCAAGAGAGATGTTTATCTGTATCCTTCGTTGTGGCCATTGACAGCAAAACCCCCTATTCTTGGCACAAAGAGGGTTCGGTGATAGCCACGATCCCGCGCCTCATCTTTCACATATCCAAGAATCACTTGAGTTGCTTTTGTGAGATGTTCAGTTCCGTACTCTATAAAGCCCGCATCTACGCAGAATTAAAAAGATTAGATTCGCTGGAGTCAAGGGGGCGTTGGCAAGGCGTCAAGGCAGCAAGGCAACCGAGGAGGCTTCGCAAAGGTGAGCTGAATCAGGTGACCAAATCTGGCTGCTATAATTAGCAGAACATTGTGAAGCTCCTCCAACAGAGCAATAGAGCCCAATCGAGTGGCTGGGCAGCAAGGCAAACGCACCGTCTCTGGCTCGACACGGGTCCCTTATGCCTCCCAGATTAAGCCCTCCAAGGCGTATTCTCTACTAATAAAAGCCTCCTTCACCTAGTCTCCGTTGCTTATAGCACCACACGTGTCAATTTCCGGAAGGCTATCCGAGGATTGCCGGTATAAGTGTAACACAGCGGGCAAAACTTCATTTTGTGGTCCACATCGCCTTGCTCGTCCACTTTACCAACGAATATCAGAACAGCGTAATTCGACCCATTGGCTCCAAACACTGCTGTATTTTTATGAAACATGGTTAGTTCAAATGGTTTCTGGCTTGACATTGCAGCAGTCGTGGAGTTGAACTTATGTGTTCCTACAGTACATCTCCAATGCCCAACGCAACTCCCGCGGACGTCAAAAGCAAAGCCCCTAGGCAGCAGCACCCTTTTGCCTTTTTTTTTTCACTGCGAATCAATTCTCATGGCCTGCATATGTGCTTTCATTGGCACTGAGACGGGCAATGTTGCGCCGCTGCGCAGAAAGCAGCCCGAGTCGGGACGACGATTGGCCTCCGACCAGAATAACTGCGCCTTCTGCGCAGCAGCAGCAGCGATGATATAAAGCATTGGGATATCGATGTGTCGCTGCCCAGATCCCGAGCTACTTATTCCTCAATGATTCCGACACTATCGCTACTACAACTCCTTTGTTCCCATCAGTTGGCATTAACATCTCATGGAAGAGTCACTAGACGAAATGCTCGAGCGATACATATCACAGACTCCTCAGGAAGACGGTGTGCTTCTCCATACGGATCCCGAAGCAGACACATACTACCCATCCCCAGCGCTCCGCATATCGACGATACAGAAGCAGATTACACAATTTGACAAAGTGCACATCGATGGCAACGAGCCTACTCCATGCCTTTACTCTGTTTATCAATCGCCCACCAGCGCACGTTCTTCTGCGGATGAGAGACAATCATGCCTGATGTTCGAGAAGTGTCTGGCTGGACAAGACGGTCTGGATGAGTGGCCTGGCCATCTCCATACGCATCTGGAGCAGGACAAGCCTCGAACCAGCTCCAAGTCGGTCGAAGACAACAATGACTTCGTCCGGCGGTCCAGCAGACCGGATATCGGAATCATCCATAAGGTTGGGGGTCAATTGACACTGCGCAGCGTTTGCAAAACTGTGGGTTATTCGAAGACTAGGATGCTTCCTCCCTCTCCCAAGAGCCCTTCGCCCATGAATAGCTCAGACTATGCCTTTAGTCGCCGCTCTCTGGCCAAGGACGAAGTCTTTTCACGCAAGAGCTTACCTACTTGTACTGCCGCAACCGAGTCGGCGGCACTGAGTGTCTCCGACTGTGAGAATTCCCCAAGCAGCCTGGGAACCGAACATGCTTCTCGCTCAGACCTCCTCGATGAATTTGTACACTTCACAATGTCATGGTTCTCAGCATGGCTTGCCAACCAGCCTAGTACCACCGAGTTGAACCCAGGCAGCCAATCAACTCAAACTTACAATGGCGAGAATCGAGGCGAGTCTTCACAACCAGGGAAGCGGAAAGCTTGCGGTCAAAGAGACAAGGACAGAGGGGACAGGAAAGCCCGGCGCGTGAATGGGGCCAATGGAGACGAGCCCGATGATCATGGTAGTGGTAGCACCTCTGCTTCAGGGGTGGACACAGGGAGTTTTCTGGCTTGCCCTTTTTATAAGAGGAACCCGTCACATTACCACCATGGCAAATTTGGGCTTTGTGAAAGTGGCGGTTGGAAGACATATCACAGAGTCAAGTCAGCATAACAGGCCCACTCCATCAACATCGAATGCTAATACACAAGTGACAGAGAGCATCTACATCGCAAACATCTACGCCCAGACCATATATGTGAGCGATGTTTTGCAGACTTCAAGGACGACGCAAGCCTACAAAGGCATTTTCCGTCGCAGTGTGCAGGAAGCAGGGATCATAACCCTTACCTGAGCCCAACCCAGTGGGAACAGTTGAAAGCAGCCTCTATGCGCGGACAACCAGAAGCTGAGAAGTGGAAACAAATGTTTCGCATACTCTTTCCAGGCGAAAACATTCCGGACCCATGTGTGTGTTGTTTCTTATGTTTACCAACTTAGCTGGCTGTTCACTAATCCGGCCTCCAGACAAGGATGGGCTGTCTTGCAATGAGGATGTCACGAGACTGCGTTCGGCCATTGAGAGCATCATATTGAACACCCCCAATGCAACGCAGAACCTGCTTCATACGATCCAAAACATCATGTCTGTTGCGATTGAGGCGATACATGGCGCCAGCGTCACAGCCGAAGACGGAGCGGATAGGTATGTGGCAGCCGCAAGCGCCTTGACAGAGTCATGGAGTTCAATGGAAGGGATTCCAGATGTGACGGATTTTGCTCCGGATCAAAGTGGCGCATGTTTCTTCAGTTCCTTGGGAGAGTTTCCAGACGCGGCGGGTTTTGGAGACGACCAAATTGAGCCGGGGGCATTCAATGGATTAGAGGGGCCTCCAGACGTGACGAACGCTGTGGACTATCATAATGGCCTGTGGGCATTGAATGGTCTGCAAATATTTCCGGATAGGGCAGATCCGTCGGACGATACAGATGTTATATGGACGCTCGATGAAGGGCAACAGGATCCAAACATGACAAATGTTGCGTGGACGCCGAACAGGTAAATTGGAAGGGGTTCTATACACAACGGGCTATGCGGAATGGCAAGATGGCGAGTGGAGGTTCAATCAGAGAAGTGGCTAGAAATGCCAGACGAGAGAAGCTATAGTTTTCATCACTGTCTACAGCCATTTTTCACCAGCAGGACAAGTCCTCAAGTAATAACACGTCCCGTCATACTTGCGTAGGCTAAGGCATACAAGTATAATGCCTGCTTAAGGCTTCTATATAGTACCTAGGTAGTAGATATAGGAAAGTAAAGCTACTACACTTCTACTATTTACTTACTACTGTTGCTGCTACTTGCTACTCCTCCTACTGCTGCTATCACTATACCACTTACTCCCGGCCTGGATACCCCAGGAAGCGAGGTCGTTATAGGAATTCCCGTCATTACAAAGAAACGGCATGTCAATCAGACGGTGGTCAAGATCGCCAGACGGCAGCGGTAAATGTTCCGCTGCAATAACGCTGTCCATCGCCGCCTTAACCATGAAACACCGTCACGACAGAAGAGACACGACAAAGTTCTTCGAAGTTGGCGACAAAGTGTATTGCGGGAGGTTGGCCAGGTTTGGATGCTCATGTTGTCATTGATGCATTGTGTAGAGAGATGGTGAACGCACCAATGAAGACATAGGCTTGTTCACTTGCGCTGGTCAAGAATTCATACCTAGTAAAAGGTGCAATTTCAACGCGCCTGTGGAACAAAGTTGTTACACGCTCACATACCGAGGCACAAGATTTATCCCGATTTCGGTGTGATCTGAGGCACAAGGAGTTGAAATCCGATGACGGAATTGGACAGTTAGCGCAACCAAACGAGGTAACAGCCGTGCAAGACCGCGCCTGCCAGAAACATCTTATCTGGGCACGGCAGGTGATGCCTACAGTGCCCCTGCCTAGGTAGTTGCTGGACGTACAACTTCCAATTGACTCGGGCATCCGAGTAGAATCATCAATATCAGCATCAATATCAGCATCATCAGCTTCATCGCCATCAGGAGGCCGACTGGTGCAGCCTAAATACCCAATGCTTCTTATATCCGTCCTTTGACGCACCTTGCTCATCACGGCAACAGACACCTGGTTTCTCTCAATGGCCCTCGTCGCCGGAATACCACAAAAGCCAAAGCGGTGCCAATATTCTTCAGGCGAGTTGCCCAGAAACAAAGAGGTCCGAATCTGATGTTCAATGTCCAGGGTAGATGGGATTCGCACAAGGACCCCAGGGGCGGTTCAACCGCGGCTCGGCTCTGCAGCGTCTCATTGGATCTCTGATCTCTGCCTGCCTGAGGGAATCGGCGCCATCCAGCCCTTTTCCTCTAGCCCCAGGCACCACCAACCAACAAACGAGACGCACACACGAACCAACCCGCCCCTGCCGGACCCGAAAATCGGGGGACCCCGAGAACGAAGGGCGACTCTCCACCGTTTTGCTGCCATTCCATTGGCCGAGAGACGAGCCTCTCCGTACTTGCACCTACGAGACAGCCGATTCGACAGCCGAAGCTTCGGCCGACTTCGCGCCTAACCAAGGCCTGGCAGACAGAAACAAAGGGCGGGACGCCACGGAACACAGGTCTACGTACACAATGTACTCTGGGGCTTACACGGATAACGGGCGCTTCCTGCAGAAGCCTTCTTTGGGCCAAGAATCCGGGGGCTTCCCCCGCTCGTCGAGATCGTGAAGCAGAGGCGGAGTGCTTCGTACCTGATGGCTTCCCCAGGCACGAAGCAATTGGCGCAATCGCTGTCATTTGCCCCAGGCACGAACTTGGTTGAAGGCTACCATAAAGTACCTCAGCCTATACCAAAGTTGCGGGATCGACAGCGACGACTGGACCGGCCTAGTACCGGTTCTCATACACTGTTTTCCCCTTCCATTTTTTTTTTTTTAATTGGCGCCCAGCCTCGGAAGATAGCCGGGCACAAGAGGACGAGGCTGGATGTGCCGCCTGTGAGACAAGGCTTGCCCTGTCACCCTGTTCCTCTTCACAACGCAAAAAGGCTTTGTCAATGCCGCCACTGCCCGCCGCCTGTCACTGCTCCAAGTCAACGCCGAGCCCGCATCTCCGTCTGCCCTGTGCGTGCGGGCGAGCAGGGAGCCTGTATTTTCCTCCCCCGTTTTTTAAACCTATCTAGGTCAGGCAGTCTCCCAGTCGATCGACGGCGGCGCGCTCGCTCTGCCTGTCGCATATCCGCTTCTCCGCACCTCGCCCGTCAACCCGAGGCTTCCGCTCTGCTGCTCTCCCCACGATCCCGCGATTCTTCAGCAATGCCCGATAAGACGACGTCTGTTGTCTCGTACGCCGCCGGGGCGTCGCTCGCCGCGGCAGCGCTGTTCTACGTCTTTGGCCCGACCTTCACCATCGACCACGACACCTCCGGCTCGCGCAAGAAGACCATCGTCGGGCTGCGCAACCAGGCCAACGACTGCTTCATCAACTCGGTGCTGCAGGCACTGGCCGGGCTGCCCGAGCTACGCGTCTACCTGATCCGCGAGACGCACCGCCGCCGAATCGAAGACCCGTCTGTATACGCACAACTGGTGCAGCCCCTGGATGGAAAAGAGCTTGCGCAGTGGAAGCTGCAAGGCCTCCAGGATGGGCTGGTGACGTACGGGCTCAAGGAGATGCTGGACGCGCTTAACGAGCGGCCCATTTCGAAAAAGGCCATTTCGCCCTTTCCCTTTGTCAAGGTGCTAGAGATGGCGTTCAAGCAGCGCATCAGCAGACAGCAGCAGGATGCGCAAGAGTTTCTGCAGATCGTCGCCGAGAGGCTCAAGGACGAATACCATGCCGGCCAGCGCGCGCGCCTGCATGCTCGGAGACAGGGCCTTGCCGCACTCGCCGATTCGGACCAAGCCAAGGACGGCAACGAAACCGACAGGTCGGAGGATGCTGCTGAGAACCCCGACGGCGCGGAGGCATCTGCCTCTGGCACCCAGATCCCCATCACCGTCGACCTGGCAGAGGTGCAGCGGGCGGTTCGCGAGATTCAGGCTCCGCTGGAGCTCGAGGAAGGGTTCCCGCTCGAGGGCAGATACGAGTCGCACATTCAATGCCAGACCTGCGGCTACACCACCAAGCCGAGAGAGGAGACCTTTTGCACACTGACGCTGGCAGTCCCCCAGGTCTCGTCCACGACACTGAACGCATGCTTCGACGGTATTTTTAAGACGGAATATATCGATGATTTCAAGTGCGAAATGTGTCGGCTGGTGCAGACCAAGAACAACCTCGAGCAGGAGATGGCCAAGTCGACGTCCGACAGCTTTAAGGCATTGGCCCAAGAGAACATCCAGAAGCTCCAGGCGGCGATAGACGTTGACCCTGAGCGGCCGCCCGAGGACGTGGAGCTGGGCGACATTCGGTATGCGCCCAAGAGAAAGATTGCCAAGACGACACGCATATCTACGTTTCCCAAGATCCTGGCCATCCACCTGTCGCGGTCCATCTACGGCATCGGGCAAATCACGCAAAAGAATTCGGCCAAGGTGTCCTTCCCCGAGCAGCTGCCGCTGGGAAGCGTCATGAAACAGCGCAAGTACAAGCTCCTGGGCGTGGTCACACATCGAGGAGGCCACAACAGCGGGCACTACGAAGCATTCAGGCGGCAGAACACGCCGTCTCCCTATGCAAACATTAACCCATTTCAGCCTTCCGATATCTATAGCAAGACACCGACGCCCATATCCACTCCTCAGATCTCAGCCCTCCGATCCGACAGCCCGTCCCTCTCGACGCCGGATCTGCTCTCGCCATCCTCAGACACGACCCCCTCCACCCCATCGCTGGAGCTCCCTGGGGCGCCCCCCCGAAGCGTCCCTGGCGATCTGCCCAGCTCTCTCGTGAACGGCAAAGATCGAGACGGCGAGACGAGCAGCCTTCGATCTTTCACCGCGTCTACCAAGTCAGCGCTGTCCAAGCTCGCTCCCCCAAGAGCAAGCCTGAACGGATCCTCTTCACCCAGCTCGCTGGCCGCCGGCAAGCCTCAGCCGCGACCTAAGAAGCGAAGGCCTGCGGACAAGTGGTGGAGAGTGAGCGACGAGAAAGTACGCGAGGCCAAGACCAGCGAGGTTCTAGGCATGCAGAAAGAAGTCTATCTGCTGTTTTATGAATTGGAGCCGGAAGAGTGAAGTGCTCGTGCTGCTCTGGGAACAGCAGCTTTGTGCTTGCATTAACATCTGCCCCCCCTTTCATCGTTCCTGAACGACCTGCCTTTACGAAGTACTTTCACGACGAAGTCTTTTGTTTCCTTTCCTCTTTATCCTCTTCTATACTATATTTGCTTGATGCATTGTCTGGCGTTGCTCACTTCTTGGCTTTCCGTTTTCTTCATGATTGAAAGGCTTTCTTGATGATTGGAATCTGTACTATTGGAAAAAAAAAAAGTTGCAAAAAAGGTGCTTCCCGAAAAGAACATTTCTGGATTAGAACGCTCTTCGCTTTACTTCTTGGGAATGCAGAAAAAAGGGCCCCGTTGAACACATGGTGGCGGACGTGGTTGAGGAGAGGCAGTGTTTTTGGAAAAGAGAGAGAATGAAAAAGGGGATGGGGTATCGGGGAGTATAGGAGGCAGCCGTTCCATGAGGAGGGAGAGAGAGTATGGTACATTATCCGTTGTAAGAGAAAGTATAGGTACTTACTTGTAGCAGTAGTAAATAGTTATTTAAAGTAGCATACGCAGCATTCTATATAAAGACGTCGCAGCGGTTGTTGTATCAATATGGCTTGGTTCAAATTGATTCGCTGTGATATTGATGTGAATCTGTGTTTAATTAGCTAGTAGGCATGAAGTACTGGAAATGACTTCATGAAGACACTTCATATTCGCAAAAAAAAAAAAAAAAAAAAAAAAAAAGCAAGAAAAGGAAAAAGCAAGTAGACAAGAAGAGCCACAATTTAACCAAAAACAGCAAGACCAGCACTGTCTTAAACCCCCGTTCATTCTAGAAATTCTCATGCAATGTTCTTTTTCTTCTAAGATTGGACTACGGGACCCTGATCCAGCGTCCCGGATTGCCGCGTAATTGAGCCAATCTTTCTAGAGGCTCCAAACTGTCCGGGGTTCTTTAAATAGGTAAGAAATCAAAAGCATTTCAGATATTCTTCTTCTTCATCTTCTACCTTTTTTTCAGCTTGCACAGTACATGAGATGACATGTGATTTTGTTTGTTTCTATTTTCATCTCTTCTACCTGGGCGAGATGAATGCGTGTTCTTACCGGGGTTGAGCTTAATCTCACACGATCCTGGCTACTTTTCTCTTCACTTTTCTCAAGTTAATGAAGTGATGGGAGCCTCTCTTGCATATTGCTTCGTACTATGTATGTGCTTCGTAGTCCGAGCAAGGTATCGGCAATGACCAACATGTTTCATGGTAGTGATGAGTGAGAACATGCAACCTGAGGTGGAAATCGATCAACTTTCTGCACAATGACGCACAAAAATGTGAGATAGAACGGCAACCCTCTTAGTCAAACACTCCAAACTCCAGATAAAAAAAGAAGTTTCAGCCATCAGGGACATAATATGTCCATGCCACGACTATGCAAGAGAAAGAAAGAGGCAAAGAAGCCCACCTGGAGCATCTCCACAAAGGTGCGTCAGCTTCGTCGATCATGCCGCTAGCAACAGACATGGCAGATTCTGCCCCCTTACGATTCATGAATGACGAGTGAGAGAAAGAAGAGAGGCTGCTGGGAAAAAAAAAGCGCGTTTGAGAAGTCGACGGCATTATGCCTGTGTAGATGCTGCCACGGTAGTAGCTCGTCCGATGAAAAAATATGGAGAAAGAATAGGTAGGCTCCCGTCAGCATGAAAATACCAAGAAGCTTACAAGCAGGCACAGACAACGGTCGAACCCCGTAAGCCATCGGACGCCTTTGCAGTTCTCAAGAGGGGCGAAACAACAAGCCCCTGAAAGCTGTTGAACAGCACGACACTCGACATATATCCACCTAGCCAGAGGAGTTGTCATAGCGACTCATGACTTGCATCCTCAGCCGGCTTCAGGATATTTTCGTCTCCTTCACCTTTATCAGTGGTTGTAGAAAGGATTCCGTCAGTTTGCGGAGTCTTGCAACACTATATGTAGTCAGTCGTAACTGCGCCCAGACAACCGCCTAGTAGCCATGGTGTTCAAGCCACGAGCCACTCGCCGACGGCTCACTCTCCTTTTTGCCAGTCTCGTCCTTCTTCTTAGTACCACGTACCACTTACTCCCCCACGACTCTCACGTCCGACTCTCCGTCAACTTCAACGCCTCGCGCTTCTGGAATGCACTCCGAGCTTCAGCCACAGATCGCGACGCTTGGCTGCGTCAACGCCCTGCGCCATACCCGCTGAGCCTGCGCGACGACGTCGGCTATCTCATAAAAACAGGCTACGGCACTCGCCATCGGTTGCCTGCCTTGATCGAAGCCTTCGGTCGCACTGGCGACATTCTGGGAGACGAACACCAGAACTTCATTGTTGTCGGAGACTGGACGCCAACGAACCGGACAGCCGATGGACAGCCGAGCATGTACAATATCGTGGACATGCTGATGGAGACCAAGCTTGATCCATCGCTTCAAGGCCACCCTCGTCTCTCCAAGTATCGTTCCCTTCAGGAGGCGATCGACTCGGGCGACGAGGGTGAAGCGAACAAGCTTGGCCAAGAATTCGGGTGGGAGTTGGATGCGCTCAAGGTAGAGTAACCGCAAGACATGCCCATGACGCCCCCCTTATTCCTTCGTCTGCTGACATCTGAGCGGTCAAGTTCATCATGGGCATGGAGTTGGCTTACAAGCTGATGCCTCAGAAGAAGTGGTACACCATCTTAGACGACGACACTTTTCTGATAGGGCCTTCGCTCCATCTCCTCTTGAGCCACTTGGATCCCGCTAGACCGCAGTACATTGGCAACGCGGTGGGCGACTACAAAAGTCGGTTCGCACACGGGGGTTCTGGCATCGTGCTGTCGCAGGAGGCCATGCGGCGGCTCTTCAACAACCCCGGCATCGTCGCCCAATCACATGTCGATTCGCTCGATGAGACATGGGGTGACCGCCTGGTAGGTACGACGCTGATCAAGCTGGGGATCTATCTCGACGAGCGGTATGGCCACTACTTCAACGGTGAGCCGCCCGCGATGGCCCGGGTTCAGGGAGACCGCTTCTGCTCGCCCATTGTGTCCCTCCACGGCCTCCGCAGACCGGGGGCCATGGTGGCCGTCGGCCAGGCCCTCTCCAACAGACAACAGCCAGTGCTCTGGGCCGACCTATGGCAGCTGTTTGCCGCCCCTTCACTCGACGACGCTGGCCGCGAGCCGGAACGTCAGATGCGGGACCACGTGGGGCCGACGGGCGACGACACGACGACATGGGAGAGCATCGCATCGGCAGAGGCCTGCCGCAGCAAGTGTCGAGATAGCAAGAGCTGCCTGGCGTGGACCTTTGATACGGAGACGCGGGCTTGCCACACCAGTCCTTGGATGGTCATTGGGGACAGCAGCGGCGCAGAGACGGAGGAGTCTGGCCTCGATTGGCAGAAGGTGGAGTCTCTGGTGCAGCACTGCGGCCGAGCATCCATGTACGAGTAGCAGTAGTAGCAATATATGGGTGCCCTTGCAATCTGTAGGGTGCCCGGTTGCAGTTGGATCAACGCCTTGCAATCAATGGAATCTGATCCCATAGGACGGCCGCAAAGACACCACCAACGCAATGCAGAGATGGTGATAACACGAGGCAACACGACCGCTTGGTGTGTGCCTCGAGTGGGTTGTAGCAGTGACACCGGCTGCAGCTGGCAGGGCCGCAAAGGAGGGAGTTGACCGTACATGCATGTCCGCAGTATTGGCAGCAGCAGCACGAGCTGTATTGCATAGTGACACTGCTTTTGTATATAACAAAGCTGGCTGCATGTGATATGTTGCTACTGCGTGACCATGTCCAAGATGCGCACACAAATGCCTGCTTGCAGATGCCCTGTCACCGTCTCCGCACCTTGGGAAACAGGGGGGGCGTCTGCCGCAGCCAATCTAGACTGGTAGCGAGGCTGCGCGAGTACTAGTAAGGAGAGAGCCCCGAAGAAACGGGAAAAGGGAAAAGGGAAAAGAAGGAAAAGAAGAAATGGGGATCACGGAGTAAGACAGCGAGCAAACTGTATGAAGCGCCCTGCTCTTTGCCGGGGAAAGGAGACGAGACGAACAGGGCATTGAATGACTCGGTACTTTGGCGGGCCTGAAGAGCGTGCCTCTATGCTCCCCGACGTTGAGATGATCAGGTAAAGATTGCAGATAGTCGTGCTTCTGCGACGTGATTGCTCGCTGAGTGCATAATGCGGAGTTTAGCGGCCGTGATTGTCGACAGCTTTGGTAGACAGGCAAGGACGCCGTCTCGAAGACCCAAGCCCGAGCAACGGTGACGATGCAGCCATGTCTCATGGTGATTGTCTGGCTGTGACTCTGGCTGGCCGCCTCCGCCACACTAGAATCCTCCCTACTTGCACACCCCTAGCCGCGTGAAGCCATATAGGCACTTGCAGTCCGTATTTGTGCTCTTCTCTGCAAATGGAGTGAGAATAGGGGGCAGGCTGGCAGGCTTCCGGAGTGGGCCAGCACCGGGTCCTCTTCAGCTTTCGTTGGCAACGTGATGGTCAACGGTCAGCGCTGGTTGACACCCGCTTGTAGTACTTCTCCGTACGTACTTCTGGGCCCGGCGCCTCCCTGCTGCCTCCCCCCTCCACTATGAGTGATGACAGCAGAGCCAGGAGCATGAAAGGACTAAGAACCTTGCCCAGGAAGTCGGTGTTCGCTTATCTGACTGTACAGCTAATTACTCCGATGGATTAGGACAGTCAGGAGCGCTTGCACCAGCGACTGCTGCCTCTATCGACGGATGCCACCAGGCACGCGATGGACCGGCTCCTTTCCAAGAGACATCTGGCTCTCGCCTTGTGGAGCTGGGGAGGGAAATCGCAGAGCCGGTAGGCTAAGTCATGCGGCTAGATCCTCCATGCATCGAGATGGCATGAAGCGCTGATAGTCGATGCAGTCGTGTGCGAGTCTCACTTAGCCTGCCTGGAGAGGGTTGTAGGCTAAGCAGACGAAAACCACTAGGAGGCGACGACGTAACATTACCACGTCTAAGTCGACCGCGGATGCTGGCGACGTGCTGCTGCAGCACCCCTCTCAGCCGGCCTGGATCCCTGCCAGCGGTGACGGGAGCACAGTCCGCTGTATGTACGGAGCAGATGCCTGGAGTCAGACATACGGTCTGCGTACTTCGTCCGCTTGTGGTAGTGTGCTTCCGGGTATGGTGGCGCCTGAGCGTGAATGCAAGCGTCGCAGCTCTTTGGGGTCCCTCCACGAGGAGCATCGCCAGGTTTGTTATCGACCATGCCAAAGCTGATGCAAGGAGTAGCTGCCCGTACGGTTGTCGTCCCCTTTGGCGGCTTGCCAAGGCTGTCGCTCAAAGCCGGGCGGAGGCGAGACCTTGGGCTGCTGCTTGGCGACGGAAGAATGGGTCGAAGAGGGGAGGAGACGAGGAGACTCTGACGCTGAGTAGGTGCTCGAGTATCCTCTTGATGTGAAGATCAATCACATGTAACGAGAGCTGCCGGCGTCGACATTGCGGAGAAATGCTCACTCGCACCAATGATGGCATGCTGAGCAGATAGAGCAGGCATAGCGTGTAGATCTCTGCGAGACTCACTCTCGGCCTGGGCTCTCTCCCGAACACATCAGGATAGCTGTGATGGGTGTAGAGAACGAGAATGCGGAGCAACTGCAGCAGCGCGGCTTGCGGTTATCCATGTGGCTGATGGCCCCCTTTCGCTTCGCCAAGGAAGCAAGCCGTTCTTTGGTGCCCTGGTTGATGAGCTCCGTCCCCCGTGGGGGGGGG
>NW_027395664.1:1396494-1431897 GCF_004382785.1 Trichoderma ghanense | reverse complement strand
GGGGGGGGGGGGCAGCAGTGTGTTACTCGTTGTCAGGTCATATTTGCCTTTCTTTTCTTTTTTCCCTTCTCTTTGCTTTTTCTTACAATTTCAACTCCCTTCCCTCTCCTCTCAGGCATGCATATCCAGTTACTCCCCAATCATGTGAAAGGAGCTTATATCAAGCTGGTGGCTGGCTGCTGGGCCGCTAATGAAATTGCGCCGTCCAGGGCAATGTTGTTCAGCTATGGGCTCATCTCTCCCTTTGGGGCCGTTTCAGCGTCCGGCGCAAACCTATGAGAGCCCTTCTGCTGTAATTGTAGGTATGCACTTGGTCTTGATTGGTTTTCTAAGAATACATCAGTTAGTGTCGAGCGATGGGTGTTTGTCATATTACTGCGCTCCGCACCAGCGGGTTCCCCAAATGAGGGCCGGGACTTACAACGGAGACTGACCGAGTCGCTCGTATGTACATGCTGCGCAAGCAGATATAGTAGTAGCAACGTTCGGGCTCCATGTACGAAGCAAGGACGGAGGGCCGCCGGAGATGCTGCATGCCGCACGAGAGGCAGCGAGATCCACCGGATGTCAATTCCGGACATGCATGTAGGAGTACACATATGGAGTGAGTACGAAGCACAGGCAAAGCGGTCGGAGGGTCAAATCAATGGCACATGTCCGGGTTATGAGTGAACGCGGGGTGAAAAGGCGGCGACAAGGTTTCTTGGAAGGTTCGGTGAACTCCTTTTCCTCATGACACTTTGGCGGCTCGATTGTCTCGCCTGTCTATCGAGCCTCGGGTGAGATGCGGACGCGGACTCGGCGGTTGAAGCTAGGTGGGTAGCGAGGGTAGTGCGATTGGTTCCCCAAAATGGCTGCGGGCATCGTCTCGGGGATATTTCAGACCAGAGGCTGCAGTATCGATCTGGATGCGGGCTCGGTACCCCTCGTCGGATGGCTGTGATCGGTGAGGGCCTTCAGGGGCTGCGGTACGGAGAATCCATCCAGGCAGGAGTCTCATACAGTACTCGAGGATAGGATAGGACAGCATGCGATGGTGGTAGTATGGTGGTAGTATGGTGGTGGTCGTGGTGGTGGCATGTGCAGTATGCATGCACAAGGTCAGTTAGTGGTCACATACACCCATACAGCACAATGCAGCTCTCACCAATTCTGACCTGGCTTCTCCCCCTGTCCACGCTACCTTCCGTCCGGCCTAGGGATCCGAGGCCTATTGCGGAGTAGCTGATGATCTAGCACCGTGGAGGCATGCCGTCGCCGTCGTCGTCGTAGCATCTCCTGGTACCCGCCTGATGCTCTCTGCAGTAGTGCAGCATCAGAAGCGGCGATGGTACGGCGTGATAGCTCCTCCTCACTCTCTGCACTCATGATGACCTGCCGTGTCTGCTGCTGCATCGCCTGGCTATCCTCGGCACACGTGTTTCGTCAACGCGTACCTGGGGAGAAGATGATGGCAGCCGTTGAATAGTGCGGCTCTACCTTGCCTACATGTTCCTGGACCTCTGCTCATCCGTGCCGTGCTCTGGCGATTTGCTGTTGCAGTCGTTTGGTCGAAAGTGCCAAGCAGGTTGGTAGCATATGACCAGTTACTCGTATTATCTCTGGCCTGCCAATCCCTTCGACCACTCGTATTTGTTGCTCGCCAATCTGCATCTCTATCGATCTTATCCACAGGTGGGCATTATCGGCCACCTCTTCGTCCTGCCTGCCTCTGGGGGATGCAACCGTTGGGCCAAGCGTTTCCACGTCTGAGACATTGTTCTAGCAGGATATGCTGCTCCGTGCCACTAGCCAGAGGACTAGCACAGGCGAAACGCTGCTTCGCGAGAGTCAGAAGACGGGAAGAAGCCCGCCTGTCTCGGCGGTGTCGAGCGTACCTGGTGCTAGCGATGCACGCTCCCTACCGGCGCCTGGAGGCGTGCTCTGCCCAGCTCAGTCTAGAGCCGTCGAGCTAGACCCTGGATGGAGCTGAGAGAGAGCGGGATCGGTGGCCTGTGATGGTCTGTAGCAGCATGTGCGGGCATGGAGTACAGTTGGAGATGTCGAGTCGAGGGAGGCAGTTGCACTTGGCCGAGAGTCGTCGAGGTCGTCTTACCTAATGGCGGCACGTGTCTGGTCGCCGTGGCCTCGACGACGACCCCCGAAGCCGCTCTTGCTTGAAGCCCTTGCTTGAAGCCCTGATTGTTGCTGTTTGCAGGTATGCACTGTTACGAGATGCTTGTCGGGTGGTGAGCGGGAAAATGACGAGTAACATGGTATTCTCCATCTCAGAGTTGCGAAAGGTGTCGTGTGCTGAATCAAAGCTGCAGCTGCCTGGTAGGCGCACCCTATGGGCGTCCGCCCGCTTGTCCCCTATCGCATCCAATTGATGCTAGAGCTCAGGATAGCCGCACGAAGCACAGAACGAGTACCTCGCATCTGCGCCTGCGTCGAGTGCGTGTGGTGGTAGGAGTCCAATCGATCTCCAAGGTTGCCGATGCAGCTCGAGAATCGATTGGACCGGGTCGGCAGTCCGAGCCGCCCTACCGGGCACCATCACAGACAAGCATCAGCGACTTGTATGATAGTACCTACGTACCGTACCCAGGGGCCAGGTGTGTGTGTGTGTGTGTGCGCAGACGCACCCAGGACACATGCCCACTGCTGGGCCTGCGAGCGAATCACCGTCCGCGCGTGCGTGCTTCGTACATTAGGAGGGAACTTCAGAGACTGTCTCGGTACCGAAGAGATACGAGTTGGAGAGGGTCTCGCGTACGAAGGAGTAGACGCAAGTATGGGGGAAATGCCAGTGCTTGTATCCCGTTCTTCAGCCACGACTACAAGTGCTGCTCATATGCACCCATTAGTCTATTAGCTGCACACGCATGCAGGTTGCGAGTTTTATTCTTGACTCGCCATATCGACTGGCTGACTGAGTGGACGGGAAGCATCCTCCAAGTTTGTGGGCTGCATCTGCGTCCGACTCCATCTGGCCGTGTCCGAGGGCTTGCCAGTGGCTATCTGGAAGACCTACCTCTTTGTTCGTCGTCTGCCATTGATGGATTCTCGCGATTCAAGTCGGTTCAAGATCAACCCCTTGCCAGAGCCCAGGACTTGTCCAGGCAAGTACCTACCTCAAAGGAGGGCATCAAAGTAGGCAACTCGTATGCGTACAGAGACACTCGACAAGCGCCACTCTCATTGTAGAACACCTTGTACCGGCATTGCTGAAGAAATCACCGCCTTTCAGCGCCTCATTCAGCATCTGGTTCATCCTGTCTTGAACGGAGGAGCTCCCGGAAGTTGGCCCAGGAGCTTGCGCTAGCCGACTCATAGGCCTAGCCGGGGGCCCCTGCCGCCGACCGCTGAGAGTCAGGGCCTGAGCCAAAGGGGGTTGGATTGATGTAAAAGGGTCAAGTGCTTGTACCGGTACTTGGAGGCTCAGGTGCCAAGGTGCCGGAGGGCTGCCGGTGGTCCTGGGCGAACGTCGCTGAGGTGGCAGCTTGTGACGAGTTCCGTGTTCCATTGCTGATGAGGAGTGCCGGCCTCTGCGAGCGGGCCGAGTGCATGCGCGCAGCTGCCGGCAAGGTAGCCCAAAGGTACAGGTACCTGCCTACTTGGCACAAGATAGACGACTGGTGCTGCGGCAGCTCTAGCGCGCTCTCCTCAGCGGCCTCTCCTGTGCCTCCCTCCCCTGGACCTCCTGTGCATGCGCGCTGCAGCCGGGTGCTAGGGGAGTGGAGGGGAGGTTGCGGTACGTGGTACTTGGCACGCAGCCCGGCCGGCGCTAGGCGGCCAGGTACCTTTACGCTCACCCTGCCGGGACCGCTGCACCGCCTTGGCTCCTGGTTGATGCTCCAGACCTCACAATTTTGCATCCGCGCCTCTGCACTGCACATCACAAACCACACAATCTCTTCTCCACGACTAGAGCCGTCCAGCCCAGCCCTCCCTCTCCTGTTCGCTTCACCGCGGCCGGGGTTGCGTCCCCTTGTTCGCGGTTAACGCCATCCATGTCCGCCGCTCCATAATATTCTAATTACAGACGTAGAAAATGGTTCCAGACGATTCGGGAGACGACAAGTCTCTTGTCGCCGCCGTCTCCAACGACGCTACTTCTCGACCTGCTCCTCAACCTGCTCGACCTGCTTCTGCTTCTGTTCCTGCTTCTCCCGCAAGAGACTCCTCGCCCAAGCTCCAGCTCACACAGGCCGGCGCCTCAGACTCGACTCCAGCAGTTGCCGCCGCTGCGCCGCCCTCGCAGGAGCTGAAGCAAGAGCAGCAACCGCCCGCGACGGACGAGCTACCACAGCAGCAACAACAGCAGCTGAAAGAGGAGCCGCAAGAGGAGCTGCAGCAGCAGAGGCATCAGGAGCGACAGAAACAAGAGGAGCAGCAGCAGCAGCAGCAGCAGCGCGAGCCTCAGCCTCAGCCTCAGCAATATCCGTCCCCCAAGCAGCAGGTCCCGCCATCTCTGCCACCGAACCCGTCTCCTCCTCAGCAGTATCCGCCCCCTCACAAGAACGGCGACAGTCGGGTGTCCGAGTCCGCGTCCAACGCCGTATCCCCCAAGCCCGAGCCCGAGCCAGAGCCAGAGTCCGACATGACCAGCCATCGACCTGCGGCCCTCCACGGCCTGCATGCTGGCTATGCCACCAGCTCCTCGTCGCCCATCTACACTCCCCAGTCCAGCCTCCCGACGACCCAATACGCCTCATATTCCACAGTCTCAGCTCAGCAGGGCGATGCATACCGCGTGAGCCCCGTGGGCACTCCGCAGATGTCACTGCCCAGCATGCGCACAATCGACGCCATGTCACAGCAGTCGGTCCCTCCCATGCCTCACCATTCCATGTCCATGAGCATGAGCATGCCCCTTACATCCGTCTCGCCGACCCCTCCCTACTTTGCCAGCCATTCGACGCCTCTCCCTTCCAACTACGGCTTCCCGCAAGATGCCCTGGCTCGATATCCTCTCCCGCACGACCCTCGGCTCATCAACCACCGGGGGCCCAAGAAGGTATGCCTCTTCCTCTTCACGACGCTTCAGAGCTGCTGGCGTCCAATTGGCCACGGGATAACAGCAATTGGATGGCTAGGAGGACGAGAGCTGACGTGGTGGCACTTAGGAAATCAAGCGACGAACAAAGACAGGCTGCTTAACGTGCCGCAAGCGACGAATCAAGGTGCGCATATGCAACATCCACTTCCTACATGAACTGCCCTTTCACGAGGCTGCCCCCTTCACCACTACAATGACTTGTTCTGCTTCTCTTCCTCTCACCCTCGATTTATCTTGTACCCGTGGTTTCTCCTTTCGTCCTTGCTTGCAGCTACCCGTGCGATGGAGAGGCGGAGGGAAAAAAAAAAAAAAAGAGCGGCCCCTGCTAGAGCTGAAGCTTGTCTGGAGCTGAGCTGAGGAACCGTTTGTAACCCGTGGCGCGCGCCGCTAAGAACAAAAAAAAAAACCAAACGCGGGCGTCAGACTCGGCAGAACCTCACTCAAGCTTCCTTGCTTGCACTGGCCATCTATCTGGTCACAGCTCTCGCGCAAGGCCGTCGACAGCCTCAGCTCTTGTTCCTCACCGCCTCTCGCTCGCCCTTCAGCTCTCCTTCTTCCTCCCTTTCCTGCATCGTCGTCGCTTCTGCTAGCTCGCCGCCTTGTGCCGCTCCTCAGCCTCATGCGCCCCACCTGCTACAGGCCGTTCCATTGACCTCAAGTCTGTCCTTGCAGTGCGACGAGACGCATCCCACCTGCAACAACTGCAGGAAATCGAAGCGCGAGTGCCTCGGCTACGATCCCATCTTCCGACAGCAGGCCGGCACCCCGACCAGCGGCAGCGTGCAGCCCGCCTCCAGCAGCCTCTCGCCGGCGACCGAGCCCTCCGGCCTGGCCTCGTCCACCGTTGGCCCGTCGACGCCGCGTCTGGTCAACTCGTACGGCAGCCAATCGCCGATGCTGCCGAGCGTCTATGCGACAGGCTCAGCCCCAAGCACACCGTCGATCCCTCCCAACAGCTACATCCCGCCTCTCTCCACCCCCGGCTCGTCTTCAGCCGTGTCTGTCAAGCAGGAGTACGGCTACGGCTACTCGTCCAACATCGACCCTGCTGTGCGCAGCATGTCTGGCACGCACAACCACCAGATGTCGCTGTCGGGTTCCGATAACGGCTACTTACGAGGTAAGACTGACCCTGCTCCTGTCTGCTGCTGCTTTGGTTTCTGTCTCTCATTTGTTTTTGTGGTCATGCACATCCAGCCTAGAATGCTAACCCGGCCGGCACTTTGCAGCCAAGAAGATGAGAATCGATGAGATCATCGACCTGCTTGGCCCGCCCGCACCCGTTCAGCAGATCAGTCACACGGAAGAGACCTTCAACGAGATCACAAAGGTCTACCATGAGATGTACGCCGGCGGGCTCAGCGCTTTCTTCGAAACGAGCTGGTACTACTTCACTGAGAACGGCAAAATGACGTTCCCCAAGGATGCCAACCTGATCGAGCACATGGCAACTTTCCTCAAGATCCTCGAGGGCGTCAAGGCGAATGACCACACCCAGATGGCCTACTCGGGCGTTCTGGAAACCAGGATTGTGTGGGAGCTGGCTTGTACGGCATATCAAGTTCCCGAGAGGGGAACCAACTCCATGCGTCTAACCCTGCCGCCGGACAACGACGCCATCGAAGCGAGAAACCGCCTTCATGTCGTTGAAGCCTTGCTCTGCGGTGACGAGCTGCTGAGCAACCCTCTTTCTCCCCCGGTGGCTGATGGAGATCACCACCGCGTGCGCCAGTTCGACTTCTGGTACAGCCTGGCCGAGTTTGTCCGTAGGAGGGAGAACCCGAATTCGCCTGCCAGTGTCAAGGCTAGGGAAGACGTTTTGGCACGGATGCGCCACCTTCTCGACGGCCGCGAGAACCGCGACGTTCTCTACTCTATCGCCGTCGTCCGCGAGCTCGCGCCCAGCTTTGACGCCGGGTATGCAGCTACCATCCCGCAGCATCTGGATGAGTCGGATCCAAAGAATCGACTGGCCGTCGCCTCCAAATTCCTTCTCGACGAATCCCAAGTCACCGGCGGAACAACAAACGTGGTGCGTCGTTTCAGCGACATTGCCTCCCGGGCTTTTGTCAACCCGGGGGTGAACATTGCCAGAAGAGTATAGCAGATGGGCTGCAATCTATCGAGAATCGGGTTTAGCTACCAATATCCTACATCGCCTGCATACAGGAGATCCAAAAACGCACTGATTTTTCTTTGTCTCAGCCGCCTGTTGCAACCCTACCGACGAGTTCATTGTCACTCCTCCGCCAAACTCAGTGCGACAACTCGTCCAGCTCCTTGTTTTCTGTTGGCTCCGCAAAGCATGGCAAGTGTTGGCATTTGGCCAGAAAGGCGTCTATGTTGTTCAATTTTCATTGTCTATTTTCCTTTTTGATTTCACGGCGTTGCAACACAGGGGGGGTCCGCGGCCAGGGAAAGGGGTAGGCAATCTCTCTGCTCGCTGTTTTTTTTTTTCTTCCTGTTGCATTAATTTCCTTTGTCGATGGCCCCCCGTTTTCGATTTTCTGCCTCTCTACAGCCACGTTTCATATTGTTCAGGCTTGCAGGCGTTTACATGCAATCTTTTTTTTGCGGCAAACTGCCATGTATTGCTCTTTTGCTTGCATCTTTGCACCTGCATCTTTCTGCGTTGTTGGCATACCAAGCTGATTGGGAGCTGATGCCGCGTGAGAGGCGCACTGGACTCTAGCTCCTAGTGGAACAGCTCGTGTGCTGAGCCTCTGCGCTTTGAGACAGAGGGGTGAAGGTGAAGAATGAACGAAAGATAGAATTTTCTTTTTTTTTTCTCCAACCAAATTAGACAGGAAGGGCTGAATCCGTTTGGACTTCAGTGCGGATCATGGTTTTTGGGGGGGGCGGCATGGGATCGGTTTTATAGAAGGGCGGCTCTCTCTTGTCATAGCCCGAGCTGCCGTATCGGAGCTCTTGTTTTTCCTGATTTATCCTATACCTACTCAAAAACAACCAAGCAAAAGGAACAAAACAAACAAAGATATATATATCACTGCCTTGCTCACAGGCGGCAACTGTTTTTCCTATTTCTTTTAAAAGTGTTTTCTTCTCTGTGTGTCTTTCCTATTTTTTCCTATATTTCCTTAGTGTTTAATGCGGTGCCTAGTCGAGGGCTTCCTAGGTGCTTATACATATAGATCTGGTACATTTCCCTATATACAGGATATATCCAACACTGTCTCATCTCCTCAGGATTCCATCCATCATGGCGACCTTGCTCTTGTGAAAATGCTCCTATACACATGTCTCCATCCCAACAATCCATGCAGGTGATGGATCACCCTCACCTCTGACCAAAATTGCCAAACCAGATACTATCATCCGGTCTCATCCCCGTCGTAACGCCCTCGAGCCCACAAACAGCCCTCTCCTGCTCACCAACTTCCCACTCCCGAACGACGTCGCTCCTCACAAGCAGCTGCATGAGCATGCCCGCCTCGGCGTGCCACATGTTGTGGCAGTGGAAGGCCCACATGCCGGGGTTATCCAGCACGACGCGGATGACGGCCCAGCTGTAGCCCTCCACGGTGACGGTATCCCGCCGGAGAGGGTTATTGTCCAGGTCGAGCTCCTTGACGAAGGCGGGGAAGTCTGCTTCCGAGGGGGGATATCCGCTGCGGGCTTGGTAGAGGACGAAGAATTTGTGGCCGTGGAGGTGGAATGGGTGCGAGCCGTCGTCGAAGTTGTTGATGGCCAGGTCGACGGTGCGGATGCCTTCTGTTTGGATGACGAGTTCTCTTCTGGAGTCAAAGACTAGGCTGTTGACGGCAATGGGGGACTTGAGGGTGGTGAGATTGGAGTGTGCGTCGAGGAAGCGGTGCAGTGAGGGGCGGGTAGCGTTGTGGTGCCAGGTCGATTCGTTGAAGAAGCCGCGTGCGAGGCGCCAGTCGCCGATCATGAAGCTGGCGTCGAAGCGCAGGTACTTGTCTGCGGGAGGCGGCGTCATCGGGATCACGGGATGGAGGGCGGAGACGTCGAGGTCGCGGCATATGACCTCGATGGCGTCGGGCCAGTCTTTGCTGGTTGGGTCCTTGATTTCCTTGTCCGGGGCTGTGTCCTCAGAAGAGCCGTAGCGCATAACGGCTCGCATCTCGGGCTTCAGCAGCGGGTTCTTGGTGGTGAAGCAGTGTGTCACCATCCGCGCTCTCATCCAGAAGGCATCGGCGGTGGTAACATTGGTCTCCACGATGACGCTGTACCGCTGTGCCGGGAGGATGTTGAGACGGTGAAACGGTTCGGGAAACACGTCGGTGCCGTCGACCTCCGTGACGTAGAAGGGATGCTCGTCGAATTGCATCTGAAACTCGGCAAAGGCGCCGACGTTGATGATGCGTAGTCGATGCCTTTGGCCGGCAGCAAGATCGAGGGTCGGCGTTGAGACATTGGTGGTATCGCAGTCCCAGCCCGGGAAATCTGCACAGTCACGCATGCCGCGGCCGTTGATCAGGCCATTGTCCGGGACAGGCTCGTCGTTTCCCCTATCGGGCTGCAGATAGTCCATCAAGAGCTCAGATGTCAGGTTGTGATAATGGTCCTGAACCATGATGATCCTGTCAGAGGCGTATTCCAGCTTCTGCAGAAACGTCCGCTCCTCTTTGGAGTGAACGACAACCGGCCCAAGCAGGCCGTCAGATGCCTGAGCGCTGTGATGAGCATGATACCAGTAAGTGCCCGACTGATGCTGGACCTGGAACTCGTAGGTGAACGTCGAGTTGGGCGCAATGGGACATTGGGTGATGCCGACGGCACCATCCATGGAGTTGGTGCCATTCTGGAACAGACCGTGAAAGTGAATCGAAGTCGCGTTGACGGCCTTGTTCTCGACAATGACCCGAATGGTGTCGCCTTCGTTGCATTCGACCAATGGCCCGGGAAACTGATTGTTGATGAGAATCATGGGACGATAGATGCCGTCGGGGTTCAGACGTCCATCTACAATCGTCCAATGGTATTCTCTAGTGGTGGGAGCAGCGTCAAAGTCCCACGAGGGAGACAAGACGTACTGCGAGACATTTCTCAGCTGAGGGACACTCGGCATCTCTTCTTCGTAGTGGACAATAGCTGAGGCAGGGCTGCTGTCGTTTTCGTCTCCAGCATCGGGCTCAGATTCGGCCTCATGGTGATCAGATGCGTCTTCCTCATGAGGCTCTTCTGGCGAGTGGTGGTCGTCAAGTCCTTCTGGAGAACCCTTGGAGAGCGATTGGAGACTGAAGGGGACAGCAGACAGCGCCAGCACAGATACGACAACTATGAAGAAGAAGAGGCCTAGCTTCCACAGAGCTTGAGAGTGCGGTCGACGTTGAGATGGACGGAAAGGCGATGAACGGCGCGACTGGCGTATGAAGGGCTGGTGCTCGCCCAGCTCTCGGTGAGCCTCGTCACGCAAAGCACCGGCCGACTCTCGTCCGTGATGCGGCCCAGCGGCATCCATTGCACTTACCGGCAAAGCTCAGGCCGATGTTGTCATGGTCCAGCTCGTAGGTTGGCAGTCCGAGACCGACTCCCGCCGGCCAATCCACGCCGTCCGCCTATAACCTCTACCCAGACGATGAGAAGTCGTACAGGCAACCGGAAAGTCTTCAATCTGACATGTCGAGCTTGAGGGGCAGCAGAAAGAGCAGCTATAGGCAGCCTTCGGAGACGAGCGAACGCGACGGAACACTCGTACTCCCACAGCCCGATTACAGGGAGGCCAGTTGAAATCGCTTCAGTCCAGTTGAAGCCCGTTGATTCTCGTCCAAATCATCTATCGACCGAGAGGGTACGGCATACAGCTCAAGACTGAGCACCACGTCCGGGAGGCACCAGAATACGCCCGCAAACTCGGAGCACAAGAGCAAGTTGACAGCTCCGGTGGCGAAAGGGGGAGTAGCTGGAGGAGCAGGAGAGAGAGAGAGACGATGCGGTTTGTCTGTCTGTCTGCATGTCTGTCTGGTGTGTTCGGAGCGAGCTCGGATCCGAGGAGAGGCAACATACATGTAAACGGATGGAACAATGTTTAGGCGTCCGGGGGGGCTTCAGCGGCTTGGGGGCATGGCGGCGGGCGCAGCAGCGATTGGACAGCGGGAGGAACCGCTGAACGGCTTGACAGCGCCTCGAGCCCGCTGTAAGAAGTCAAACCCGGCGAGGCCTCTGACGCGAAGCGATGGAGCAATGGAGCATCCATCCAATCTACCAGAACCTGGAATTGACAGACGGGGAACACAGTCCCAAGGCCGCGATCGGATAAAGCGGCACCGTCAGCAAGTCTCGTCGAAAGCTGGAGGAACAGACGAGACAGACGAGATGCAGCGGCGCGTCTCTCCCACGTGCCGGACCAGCAGCGCAACATGTCGAAGCAGAGGCCGCTAGAAGTGCTAGTGAGTGGGTGGGAATGTCGTCAAGGTGACCAACAGGGCAGGCAGAGCCAAACGGTGGATTTTCTCGCCGGTGACGGGGATCTTTTGGGCGGTGGTCCAGCAGCAGCCAACCCTGTTGACAGCATTGCCGAACCTTGAGCCCTCGTCCCGAGCGTCGGTCAACGAATGAGTGCCCTAGTCGTTACCAAGCAGGTACAATACATGTAGGTGGATACATGTACTTAGAGGCCATGCATGGCGATGGGATACTGAGGCCCCATTGTGCACATGCCGACCAGGTTCACGGGAGGAGGAAAGCCGTCGCATCGTATCGTACCAAGCGCGGACAACAGAGAGCAGAGAGACGGAGCGGGTAGCGGAAGGCCACCGAGAGGATGGAGCCCCGAACGCTGGGTGACATCGCAGCGCATAGCATGGCCTGTCTGGGAGCAAGGCTGGACCTGAGCCTGCACGAGCCTTGATATAAACCCCGCCGCGTCCCTTCCTTGCCCCCCCTTTCTCTTCTCCATCCTCCTCAGCAAGGCTTATCAGCTAGGATCGAAGGGAACCGGAACAAGATGCTGTCTAAGGTTGTCTCTCTGCTGGCCGCTGCCGGCCTCGCCTCGGCTGCTGCCGTCAACAAGAACCAGTGCAAGCCCTCGACGACGTCGACTGGTTGGGAGTCTCGCTACACGGCCACGGGCACCGCAGAGGTTGCCGCTGCCGCTGCCACGGCCAAGACCAGCAGCCCGACCAGCCACGTCAAGGGCAAGGCCTTTGACCGCTTCGTCGTCGTCTACTTTGAGAACCAAAACTACGACAAGGCCGATGGTGACCGTGAGTGATGTTGAGCAGACGTAAAGAGGCGAGATGCAGAGAGGCTAACATGCTGGACAGCCAACTTTACCTTTTTTGCGAAAAAGGGCATCAAGTTGACCAACTACTTTGCCGTCACTCACCCTTCGGAGCCCAACTACATGGCCTCCATTGTCGGCGACTACCTCGGCATGCAAAACGACGACTTCAATGCTGCCGACTTCAACGTGTCGACCGTCATCGACCTGCTCGAGGACCGCGGCATCTCGTGGGGCCACTACCAGGAGGACCAGCCCTACTCCGGCTTTGAGGGCTTCCAGTACACCAACGTCAAGACGGGCGCCAACGACTACGTGCGCAAGCACAACCCCGCCATTCTGGCCAACAGCGTCACCCACTACGAGCAGCGCCTGTCCCAGGACAAGAACCTGTCCCTGATCGACACCAGCCGCTCCATGTTCCACAAGGACCTCGAGGCCAACAGGCTGCCCCAGTGGATGTTCATCACGCCCAACATGACGTCGGACGGCCACGACACCAACGTCGGCGTCGCTGGCAAATGGTGCCGCGCCTTCCTCGAGCCCCTGCTGGAGAACAAGAACTTTATGCAAAACACCCTGGTGCTCCTCACCTGGGATGAGAACGAGACGTACGCCGAGCGCAACCAGATCATGGGCATCCTGCTGGGCGACGCCGTCCCCAAGCACCTGGTTGGCACCACGGACAACAACTTTTACAACCACTACAGCGAGATCGCCACCGTCGAGGCCAACTGGGACCTGCACACCCTCGGCCGCTGGGACGTGGGCGCCAACGTCTACGAGCTGGTTGCGCAGAAGACGGGCGACCGCCTGCGCAAGTGGTCGTCCACCAAGGCGCTCGAGAGCCACTTCTGGAACGCCTCGTACGCCGGCGTCTTTAACACCGACGGCGGCAACCAGCAGTACCCCGCGCCCAACCTGAAGCTCGACCACAGCTTCTCCGGCCGCACCATCCTGCCCGCCATCAAGAAGACGTGGGAGCACAGCAAGGCTGCCACTTACTACGCCGACACCATTGAGGTGGCTGACGGCCTCAACCCTCCCAAGGGATACGCTCCCGTCCTCACCGACTGAGCGATGGAATAGTTCATGTTTGATATCAGATGATCTTAAATTCTAGATAAAACTTTGACTGCACGATTGTTCCAATTGGTGATGCCATGTCTTCCCAACGAGTACACATAAACTTGATATCCACGAGTGACGATACACGACATCATCGCACTGCCTTGCTTCCGATCACGGGCAAACGAATAGCGGTGATAAGGAATCACTGCTTGGCACTTACACGTACTTACTTGTACGTGGAGTATCACGTAGTCAGTAATACGTCTATCAGCCACCGGCACTTGTCAAAAGTCCCAGCTTCCTAATCGGGACTCTCCAATGTTTCTTCCCGGAGATCCTGTCCGCTTGCCTGTAGGGGGTCCAAGTTCTCTTATCTCTTCCCTCTCCCTTCCCTCTACCGCCACAAATCCCCGGATCAGCTCCAGTCTTCAAGTTTCTGTACCGGTTGTACTCAACGCAATTGATGGCATAGAAACTATCTCGAGAGTTATTTCAACCGCAGAATATGAAATCCACAAACAGCACAAAATCTGATCGACATTCCCCTCACAAAAACCCGCGGCGCCACCCCACGGCCCCTAACCACCTCCACCAAGCATCACCCCTGCAAGTAACAAAAAGAACCCTGAGGAGAAAAAAAGACGCTTATGCACGTTCGTCTGGATTTCTTCCGTCCCCCGAATCAGCGTTGCCGCATTCTTAAGCACATGCCCACCCTTGGTGTGCGCACGTGGGGCAAAGCCGAGCACCTGCTTGGAGAAGAAAGCAGGAAGCCCTGCGGTGCCTGGTCTGTTGCGCGGAAAGACGGCAGAGGAGCTGTTTTTTTCTTTTCTTTTTCTAGATGCCACTTACAAAGGGACTCGTGGTGCTGGTTGGGTTGGAGATTGCTGTTTGGGCTGATATGAGCTTTTTTCGGTGCCCTGTTGGGCTTGGTGGCGGCGAGTTTCGAGGGAGGGGAGGCAGGCAGATGCACTTCGTAGACCGACGGAGGGAGAATGAGGGACAAGGGAGTTTGTGTGCGGGGTGTATGAAGAAGGATTGTCCTTTAGCGATGCCGGTGGTTCTCGTGTGCGATGTAACCGCGGGTGCAAGTGCAGACGCACGAGGGCGGGCTGAGGACGTCGAGTGGCATTGAGCTGTTGTCCGAGTTGGGATTGCAATGCTAGGGACGCAGGACTATTGAATGGGATGGTAGGCATAGTGACATGGAATAGTAGGCCTGTTGCGGCGCCGGACAACGACTAAGACGGGCAACTGATTGCTCGCGAGCCAAGCCGAGGAGCCGAGTGCTGTCTCTGCGTCACGTTTCTACGGAGCACGAGTTCCGAGTAGAGTTGCTATCGACCTTGGCGTTGGTCACCGTGCTTCATCACCTCTTCGTGAGACTCCATCGCTGTCATCATCGTCATCATCGAACCCTCAACCAACCCCGTCTCTCACTCCCAAATCAGAGCCTTTCCAGTCGACGGGACAGCATCAATGACCATGACGAAACCACGAAGCCCCCTCCTCATCCGCTTCCTCTCAGACTTCACCCTCGGCTTCTCGGATGGCCTCACCGTCCCCTTTGCCCTCACCGCGGGCCTCAGCTCTCTCGGCCGCGCCGACACCGTCATCTACGCTGGCCTGGCCGAGCTCTGCGCCGGCAGCATCAGCATGGGCATCGGTGGCTACCTCTCCGCCAAAGACGAGCTGCCAGCACCCGCAGCGGAGAAGCACAGAGATGGTGACGAGGAGGAGCTTAGGGGCATGTTGCGGCATGATGGCGATAGGGAGAGCATCGATGAGAAGGATAGAGAGACACAGGAGGTGGTTGTGAGGCGGCATCTGGAGCCTCTTGCGCTGCCTGGGTGGATGGTCCAGGACATCATGACGGCGCTCAACGATCGTCCTGGGGGATTACACCACGTCGCCCACCGGTTACTCTCCTCAAGGGCTGCAAATTCCGTCGGGGAGAGCTCTTCTAGCACTGATCAGCTGCCCGTCTGGCCTGTTGCCTCGGGTCTTTCCATTTCTCTGGGCTACATCATCGGCGGCACGATTCCCCTGCTGCCGTACTTTTTCGCTGCGACTGTTGGCTTAGGGCTCCGCTGGAGCATTGCGCTTTGTTTGGTGGCGCTGATGTCGTTTGGTGCTGGGAAGAGCTGGTTGTTGAGGGGGGGAGAGGCGTCGAGCAGCTGGATGCGGTGCGTGTGGGAGGGCTTGCAGATGTTGATTTTGGGGAGCTTGGCTGCGGTTGCGTCGGTGCTGTGCGTGTCTTTGCTGGGAGGGAGTGAAGAGATGGAGAGGTCAAGATGAAGATTACTTGGGAATTGGGATGATTTTACGTCTAATGCTGGGAATATGGCGTTGGGGGGTTGTGCTTTTCACCTGTTGGCTCAGGTCTGCTGCATGGGAGCAAGACTCGCCTGGGGATTCAGCTTTTTTTACGGCGTACACCTTCGATCGAGAAAAACACATCATCACCACTTGGCATCTAGAGGCGCCAATTACACGAGCCATGGAAGAAAGCACCACCAGGATTGTCAAAAAAATCAAAAAATTGAGGCGGCAGCATCTTCAACTGGGTGTATAGGAAAAGCCCGATGCGGGGGTCGAACCCGCAACCTTGAGATTGCATCAGAACGTGTTCTCTGCTAAGAGTCTCACGCTCTACCGATTGAGCTAACCAGGCGGTCACGTGACATGCGCGCTTTGCCTCATTTGGTTGTTGAATGCGACGCTGGAATTGACTTTTATAAAGGCTTCGCTGCTCTCAAGTTTTGGATGTCTCGTGAATAGTCGTAGGGTAGCTTTATGAACATGGGTGATTGATGAAGATTGGACAACACAATTGGCTTATTTAATGGGTTATATGACATCTCGATTATTCCGTGGTTCTAGCGTTGTTCATCCCAGTGCTTCCCCTTCAGAATGGAAGTGAGATTCCGTAGGAAGTCACAGTGTTCTTAGGAAAGGAACACCCGTCTCCTTGACTCTGTCGCTGCGTGGAATCTGATGAATATGGATAGCTATGCATGGCTGTATTTTCCGTTTCTGATACGAATTGATTGACTCTAGTTAATGCCTGTATGTCTAATGAGACATCTGCTGAAAGAGCATCCCCAGTTTTACCTTGCAACTTCGACTGCTCTATTGGTAGAGCCTATGACTCTCTGCGCATCAACCTTCATTGTCAATCTCTTGAGCCAAATAGGCAAATTGACCGACGAACGTCTTAAGGTTAGTGAAATGGGACCATTCAGCATTGTCTTGCCATCTGGTTCGTTGATCTGGCTTTCTCGATAGAATCCAGAGGTAACTTCGGTCGATTCGACCGCTGCGTCTCCCCCTCCTGATAATGAGAGGCAACCTCCTGCAGATGGGGTGCATGCTATGATTCGTGGCGATGATGGTTAATATGACTGCTGGCAATATATGCTAGTCCACTCATGCAGAACTCGCCTCGTACATGATCATGAAAAGCGACTTGTTCCTTACCTCTTCCATTCCAGAACAGCTCGCCACGGCTGGTAGGTTCAATTCCCAGAATTGCTTGTCTCCTCAGTCGGGAGCCGATACGCCATTGTAAAGTCTGACGATTTGTCTAGCAGGTGCCTCGGCCATTCCGCTGCTGTTGCTTGTTGAGGTGTTTGTAGTCGTGGCCTGATGACTACCGTCGTCATACCGAACACTATCGCGAATCGTCTTGATGTTTGGTGTTGAAGTTGAGGTCGCCGGAACAGGAATGTAGGACCAAAGAGAACAACGGTGCTGGGGAGAGATGGGTAGATGTGAAGAAAGAAATCACGTATGAAACCTTTGTCTGCATGGAGAATCCCCGTGAAACAGCTCCTGGAGGACCAGCCAATATCACTTCGGTGGCAGCTGGTAGCCGCCCACAGCCGCACACACGGAGCTGGCCACAAGACATTGCAAGTGCAGTGTTTTATTAGACTAAGAATATGCTATCTAATGCCCGCTTTCGGTTCCAACCGAGCATATAAACCCGGGTATGGTTCAAAAACCGCCCAAATTATACCGCTTTGTACGCTGTGATCTATTCTCTACGAGCCAAGCGAGACTATTCCGAGCAGGCCGCCTCGTGCCAATTTCGTTGAACGGCTCCACGGTATGAATCAGAAATGGGACAGGCGTAATCCTGGAGTCGAGAAGGATAGTTAGGATTACGCTGAGGTGTGTACCTATGAACGGGAGATTGAGAACCGCCATCCGAAGTAAATGTGATTGTAGAGGCCCAAAGAGATGGATGGTCACCGGAACTGACGAAATGAGACCAAAGGTCGCCGTCTGGAGATCGGCAGGTGCCAAGGCAGTGCCAGGTACTGATTTTGAATTCTGTTTCGTTGCTGTTCGTCTTCCGGTCCACTGATATTTCATAATCCGTGCTGCATAACACGCATGAGCCGTGCTCTGGTTTGAGTTCAGTATACTTTCCATCGTCCCAGCGGCAATTCACGCGCTGTCTTGAATGAATGACTGGATAGCAGTGCAAGTAGTGGTTTGGCAAGTCGCTCCCCAGGTAGCAGCAGGATGGGTTCGCTGAGCAGGCGAGGTGGCTGCAGATCGGTATTGACATGGTCTCGATAAGCCTCTTCAGGTCCTCTTCAGGAACCAGGGGTCCGACGATTGTGTAAGCTCTGGAAATGTAGAGCTTGTCGTCGATGATCTTTGGCGTCATTCGAAAGGTGAATCTCCAGGCATCTTCCCTCCTTGGCAACGCTTCGAGACTTCTTCCGGGAAGCTGAGTTTTGCGCTTGAGGCAGGGCTCTAAGTCGGTGTGAACCAGGGGCGTGTTATGCCTCCTCCCTCGCAAGTTGAGACATCGGTCTAGTTTGATGACTTGCTCGAATGCCTCATATCGCTCGAGGCTCTGAAGCGATATACCGTGAGAGGGCCCGAGAAAATGTTGATTCATGACCAGGTAGGGCTCCATGAATGGGATATTGGTCTTGCTCATGAAGAGAAAGAGATCTTTTGGAAGCTGGACGTGCAAGACATGGTGTATATCGGGCAGCCAGCGTGAGTTCCTGAAATCACCAGTTCCACCTGCATGGTGTCCAACTTTCCAATCTGGCCTGGGATGAAGCGGACGCAACATATCGCAACAGAAGCAATAATATGCGTTGGAGACATCTTTTTGCAGGCTGGAAAGGAATTGAGTGCGATCAAGCCCTTGGAGGCGTGAGCGAGTTTCTCCCTCAGTGAGCTTTGAGAGAAATTTGCAGGTTAAACCCAGAGAATGTGTCCAGGGTCGGGGTAGAAATCCTATGATCATATAGAGGATTTCGTTTGGCATGTCCATCAAATTGGTGGACATGGAGTTATCCGGGCATCGGAGTTCTTCTTCTCGGGATGCCTCTGCATCAATGAGATGCTGGCTTCGGCGCTCAGACGTAGAGTGGTTGTTGTTCTGATCCATTTCTTCGATTTGGAAAAGCAAGTCTGCAACTGTTTTCCAGTTGATTGATGTTCAGAATATGGGAACAGATGGAAAGTTGACTGGTGAATGGGATAGGTGACCAGATGGAAGATGGGTTGATGAATAGAATAGGGGGCGGCCTTTGCTCTTATATACTACAGCCGACGACTCACTACATGTATGAAGGGGGCTTGTTATGACGAAGGAAATGGGTTAGAATGTAAAAGAAGAGTGTATAGAAATGTGCAATTTACATTCTGGTGCTACGTGGCGCACATAGACTTTGAGGAGGTTGCGTTTAGGGAGAACTCTCACTGTTTTCGAACATTACCTGGTGTTGGCTTATCTTTCTAAATCGGTTACAAGGGGAGAAACTTCATTAGGCAACGACCACTAGAGCTGATTCAAGAAAGCCTTGTCTCTAGAGTCAATTAAAGGGGGCTAGACTGCCATCTCCTACAATATGGAAACATTTGCAAGCGAAAAGACGATCGTAAAAAAGGTAAACAAGGTTGACAAGTAACCAATCTGAGTCCATGCCTACCTCGAAGAAGGCCCGCCGAGGACAATTGAACAAGCCGTGAATTGAGGACCTCTTCCTCCTGTGGTGGGAGTCTAATTGCCAACTGACAGGTAACAAACGATTGTGGTTACAGCCAGTCAGGGTGATGCCTCGTTCTAAACAGCAAGGTCTCATCAATCTAGATGGGGCAAAAAAAGACGTCAAGTTCGCACAAAGAGAGGTCAGCCGGACACAGATGGAAAGTTGATAAACACGGGGTTGCTGTTTACATCAATACTTCCTGAAAATGCTACCATTCTCTTTGGGGTATCATGACCCTCTTCTACTATTGTCATATTCTTTGGTGTGGCTACTAGTTTTCGCTTTAGAAGGAAAGTTCTTCCTAAAGATGTGAACCTTGACTTGCTAGCTCATTCGTTCACGTCGCGATATACATCAACTATTCTAACACAAGCACTCAGCCAAATGCTCTGATAGAAAAATGTCAGCAGCCAAAACAAACTTCAAGTAGGCGCTCACAAAGGGTACGGTTCTGGGCCCTGAACTGACCAATCTGCATATTCTGCCAACTGTGGCGCGCAAGTTCTCCGTGCTAACGTTTGGGCTACTTTCGTCTTGGCTGTGGCATCCGTCTATGGCGGCCTGTAGTGGCGTATATGGCTTGTGTGTATGGAGGATGCCCCGTTGCCATGGGGAACTTATCGAAAGAGTCAGTCCAGGCGCAGGCGACTGTCAAGACAAAATAATAGCTCAAAATGCATGAGAAACTGGGTACGGCTGCCGTATCTTCACATAACAAGACAAGACGGTCTGTTCTCGAGCTCGTGGATCCTCTGTATCAGCTCCTGGAACTTCTCCTCACTCGACTTGGCCGCCTGTTCCTTCATCCGTCTCTCATCCGAAATCGTCTTTTCCATGCCCTCCACCATCTTCTTGTAGTGATGCTCCAGCGCGGCCATGGCGGCCTTGTTCTCCTCAGCGCTGGTCCGCAAAAGCATCTCCTTCATCTCAGCAAGATCCTTCTCTTGCTGTTCCTTTAGTTGTGAGAGTTGGCTCATAATCTCCCGCCCCGCGGCAGTGTCTTTGAGAGCCTTGTTGTCTTTGCCCATCTCCTCCTGCAGCTCGAGGAAGAAGGGTTCGTTGTCCATGAGCATGGAAGCAATCTTCTTGGCGGATTGAGCTGAGGCATCTTGTCGACAATATTGAGCGCCAAAGGCTATGAAGACGCTCCAGAAGTTGCCTTGAAGTTCCCGCTCGCGATTGAGTCCCTCCTCTGGGGTCACCTTGTCCCACATGCTGGTCGCTAGAACGACGTTCTTGAGGTTCTTCTCGCCGGTGAGTTTCCGAAACATGTCGAGATTCTTGGTGGCGTGATGGGTGACGCGATTATCCGAGATGGGATGGAGGTAGATGATGCCCGACAGGCGCATTTCCTTGGAGTAACCCGCGGATAGATAATCCGCAATCATTTCGAGGACTTCGGTATCTGACAGGTAGGTGTCGGAGAAGCCCGGAGTGTCGACAAAGCGAACAGTACGGCCGTCGATTGTGGTCTCGATGATTTGTATCTCTTGGGTACCTTGACGAGTTAATATTAGTACATGTAGGTATGAAAGCCCAATGAAGATGGTGTCGTCATACATGAATTGAGAGTGTGACCGATCTGAAGGTCTGTCCGTCCGGTAGCATTTGCGATAAAGGTAGTCTTTCCAGACCCCGTCATGCTGTTCGTAATGTGAGCTGAAGGCCATTGAGCTTGTACCATGTTGAGCGGATAGCGTACCCCATGACGGCAATCAAGATGTCTTTGCCTCTCAGCTTATTGTACATTGACCTCACGTTCGCTTTCGTCTGTGAATACAATGATGAACTGAGGGAATCATCTTCGGGAACCGGAGATTTCTCAGCAGCAGAAGCAGCAGCATCGCCGTTGCTGCCACTATCGTGATTCATTCTCGAGGGCTGCTGCTGGTTTGGCTGGAGGCGGCTGATGAGCTTGGGAGTCGGGTGGGAGACTGCGGGGGGGTTGTCGGATGTTATCGAGTTGACCATGGCAAAGTCGTCATCGGAGACGTCTGGAGTATCCAGTCTCGCCATTTTACACTCAATAGAACTTGATCAATATCGAAAGAGAAATGTCCCCATTATGAAGAGAAAGGAAACAAAAAAAAATCACGCTTGGGCTTGAATGAGGCCTGGCCTTCAAACAGCGTTACGTCACCCCTGTACGCGGATGCAGCCAGTGAGGCGCTTACACGTAGCTGATAGGCCTTGGAGTCTTGATGCCTAAAACAGTGGCGGGATAACGAAAGCGAGCGGGAGAAGTCACGAACCAGTCATTTTTGCCTGCACTACCGTCTCCCTTTTCATTTGCTTTCGTTTCTCCTTATGAGGTTGAGGATTATATAGACAAAACGACAGATTTCATGATGAGAGTGGCCTGAATTGCGACATACCACCACCATGCCGAGAATTGGGACGGGTCATCAACCCGATACCGCGGGACACGAAGGCATTCCTTCCCTCAAATGCCCGGCTTATTGTTGCCTGCTTGGGTAATTGGTACCGCCTAGATAATATAACAATGAGTACTTCCTCCCTAGCTTGGTAGCCAGGTAGATGCCTCACTCTTCAAGGCAAACAAGGAGATGTGAAGAGAGATGGCTAGAAAAGAGGCTGTAAAATGTCATTACATTTAGAACTGCTTTCAGAATAAACAACATAGACGAACGAAGCAGCAATATGAATAGAACAACAGCATCTCGTCTATAATCTCGAAAAGGCTCAGTCTTCTGAGCCGGAAAACATGTTTAGAGTTTCAACACACGGCCATCTTTCATATCTAGAGGTTGCATAAGTAGGCCCTGCAGCTACCCGTCATTCAAGTTAGTATCATTGGTGATTACATGCTGGATCGAGCATACCCAATGTTCAAGCTTCTCTTTATCTTCGTACAATGCTTTGTATTTTTCGTCGACACGCTCTTCATCCGTTGGTTCTCGTTAGAAACTGAATGCTATAAGGAGGAGTTGAGAGGTAGTTTGATTGATTCCTACCAGCCGTGCACCATAGTAACCCATCGAGTTCTGAGTCGTTACGAAGTCGTTGGAGGAAGTCTTCGGCGGCAGAGTCATCGCCAATTTGACTGATTTGAAATACCACAGCTTTCATTTGATTCAGCAATTGAAGTCAAAGCTGCCAAGCGGCGTTGAACAAATTGAAGGACGTACAGTTTCGGTCGTATCCGTGGCTCTCGAGGAAAGCCGCGCATCTTAAAATCTCGTCCTTGAAAACGGACGGACTCTCTTGGTTGGGGCAGCCACCAGTGAAACAATAAACGATAATGGGCCCTTTCAGACCACTTCCCGATGCAATGGCGTCATAAACCCACGGCCTGAGCAAGTTGGCTGCCAAATTTGTACCAATCTTGTTGTTTCCACGTGGAGTGGCTGTCTTCAAGAACACATCCATATATGCGGCAGTCTGTATGAAGCCGGGCATACGGGGAATGTGTATTAGCCGGAAATCAATACTACGATGCTTCGATGGTAGAAGCTCGTAGATGCGTGCCATGCGGTGGGCTATTTCCCGCTGGTCAGAGAACCGAGTTCCTTGATTCATGGAACTACTGTCGTCTAGAATATAGGTCATTCAACAGCTCGAACAAAGCTTCAATCAGCATGGAACCATTCACTCGTCGGGGTCAATAACTCACCACAGTAGAAGATCACCTGGTGACGGGCTAATTTCGAGAGATTTGAACGGTAAGAGTCCACACGACGATGGCTTTGGCCAATAACCAGGTTTACTGCTTTCCTAGCAACAGCATATATGGTGCTCTCTTCCTCGTCGAGTCCCCCCGTAGATTGCGAGTGAAAACTGAGAATCGAGCCAGGTGATGAAACTTCTTGATGTCCGCCAGATGAGGTATCGGCACTCCCTGCGAAATAGAGAGGCAGCATATCGTTGTCCGTGCTTGCAGGGAGGTCCGTGGTGCCAGTGAGGTCTCCATCATTGTTCGCTTCATCATCGTTCAGCCAGTTTTGGACTCTTTGCATCGCCGCTGTACTCGCATGCCCTCTGCGTCCAGGTGGTGTGTCTAACCACGGAAGAGATAGCAAGGAGAACTCATGGATATGGTCCGCTATGTGGTTTAGTATAACATCTGGATCAAACTTGTCGTCTTGATCCTGATTCGGCAAAATGCACAGCGGACAATTCCTTATAGTAATCGGGGCTGTTCTTTCGCAGATAGTGGACAACTTCGAAATGTCCGTCGCAGACATGGCTTCGCCATGCTGCGTATCCATATGCGACAGGAAATCTTCCCTGCGCAAGAACACTTCTGAATTCTCAGCATCAGTGCAAGCAAGACATACCCAATATTTTGATGACCTGTGTTCGAGCTGCATGTGAGTCTTCCAGGCGTTCCTTGAGATGAACAATGGAGTTTCTGCCGCACAATCCGGGAAGATGCACGTGAACGGATGGATGTCTCGAGAGAGGTGACTTCTGTTGTCTATAAGTATCAGAAGATGCCTTTCAAATAGCGTACTTTCCATGGTTATTACCTCCAGAACATTTGTTTGGATTCGCGTCTTGCCAGAGTCTGATAGCAGCAGGGACATTGAAAGGTGGCCCTGTCCTTGGCCACCTGCGGTGGATGAGGCCACCCTGATTTCGTCAAGGAAACAGATTTCAGACTCAGGGACCTCTGAGACTGCGCTTGTGTAATGTCCCTGAGTGCACGTCCATCCACGGTACCTTCCGATGGCGTAGTCAAGCTTTGCTCTGTCGGTTTCACTTTGACCTCCTTTGTATTTGCCTCCTCAGTTTTGGTTGCACGCTGGACAGCATTGTCTGGGGCTATTGGATCCTCCATCTTGAACGTAGCATTCTCAGCTTCTCCGACTTTGAGAGGCAAGGCGAGTTTCCCTGCGTGTCGTTTGGCATAAAGAAATCGGTTGCGGCGCCGGAGATTGGCAAATATGAGCCTATCGATTGTCTGGCGATGTTTGTCTTCCAGGAGTTCAGGATATTTCATAAAGTCGGATGGACACTCGCCACCTCGTGGCTTGCTTTTTAAGGCTTGTGCTGGACGGAGAAATAGACTCGTCACCAAGTGTGCCTTTAAAGCTCGGAGATCAGAGATGTCCACTTTTGGGGAGTGCTTATAATCCTCATCGTTCAAGTGCTCATAATCTCGCATGGTGAAGTTCAGATCGGCCTTGCGCAGCCTCGCCAGGGTACCGGAGCTCCTTATAAGTGTGCCTAAACGGATGAGCTGGTCAATAGAGGACTCGACGTCAGCCATTGCTTGCCTTGACGGAGACCGTGGTGACATCGCGTTGCCCTCATCGCTGTTGTTGGAGTCTGAATCATCTGACCACAACGCGAAGGGACCTGGCTCCCCAGACAACTGGTCTTGATTGAGGTGAATATTGCTCTGCGTCCCATCCTCACCGTCGAAGGCGTCTTTTCCGCTTCCTACCAACTCCGTCAGATGAGACCTACACTTCAAGGATTTTGCATACCAATCTCGACGCAATGTTGGATAAATGCGCTCAGAGCAGACAATAGGCCGAGTACCACCGCTCGGGCAGCAGGCTGATTGGCAAGGCGATGGTCCAGATTAGAAGCAGATGCGGAAGACGCTCCCACTCCAGCCGCCCAAAGGTTAAAGTCTAGTAGACGGTTCTCAGCCCACTCATCGTGCATGAGGGCTTCCATTGAAGTGCACTTTTCGAAGGCGGATCGTGCAGCCTGCGTTGCTTCAAAGATGTCAAGTGATCTGGGCCGAGCATCTTGATTCATATTGGCAGCCAAAAGAATAGCAGGTTTTCGAGACACCGACCTCTCCGAGGAAGGAATCCCTGCGATGTAGGAGAAAACGCAGGAAGGATACATGTTTCCGTGATTATACTCCTCGCTAATTTGGAGAATCATCGCTGATAGGCTGCGGTCACCAAGGCATGGATGCCGTGTCTCAGCGGGGTTCCGCTACGCCTTGCGGCAATCTGCCCAAACTACGAGGACACAATTGGGCATCAGTGGCTATCGAATTGTGTGATAGCAAACCTCTATTGTGAGCATTGTTTGCCGTTACGGTCACGAAGTGAGAACACAATGGACACTCGAGAGATGAGACGACTAGCCAGTGAGGCTACCTCCCTAATGGCACATGCAGCTGCAACGGCATCTGTGAGTATATCAAAGAGTACGACGTCCCGGGATAAGTATCAACTCCGGATATTGAGCCCCCTCATGGGAAGCCTTTGGGAAACACATCACGCATTGCAAGATGGGGTACTTGGGCAAGAAGAGAAGGTCACCAAGCGGCTCCCCGTGCTTCTCAAGCAGCTCGAAGCAGTTTGCAAGGTGAATATCCAGTCCAATGTTCTGCGCCAGAGATTAACTTGATACTGAATGTTTCTTGGTGTAGTGGCCACCACTATTCTCTCTGAAGATATTGGATACTAGCCATCCATTTCCGTTCCTCCACGCACTGGTGCAACAGTCATCTCTTGACAGCCACAAATTCCTACACAACTTATCAGATGCGATACTAAGATTTGTATCCACGGGTGGCCAGCATGTGGAGAATTTGCTGTCTAACCTCCAAAAGCTTACATCTCGCAGAAATGCAACATCGCATCTGCAAGAACACGATCGACCGAGCCAGGCGCCATCGAATGGGTTGATTGAATCACCAGACGAGTATCCTGCCATTGTTAACAAGACTCTATACACCATCCTGCTGCAGCACTCTCACTGTCAATGCCCCAGCAACGATGATTCTCTCATATACCAGGAGCATTGGGCAAGGCTGCGGCTGGGGACTAAGGCATCGGTGACTCAAGACCACGTCATGTTTGATACGCTTTATTCAGCTGTTCCCGCCCATAATGTCTCCTGTGAGACCAAATGGCAGCACCTGCGGTTTCAAGTTGCCAAGTAAGAAGACAACTGCCTGCTCCCCTATGTATTGTCTCGTCTAACCATCTGACAGGCCAGTCAAACCAAGAGCTATCCGGTTTGCAGTGGAGGGCGCCGACAATATATCATGTCAACTACCCGTTAGGCAACAGAAAGATCGTAAGCTAATCCAGCTGGGCAGCCTCTGCAGCCTGCTTGGTCGCCCCCTGGGAAGAGTCTGCATCAAGCTCGAGATAGTTGACGGACAGCTTCTCCAGCTGTTTGATGCAGAAAGGTCCGACCAGAGACTCTTGCAAAGCCAGAGTGTTTCTCTGTCCAAGCTTTTGGAATACCGTCGGCTCCCATCCAAGTCAAAAGTCCTGCTGGCATACATTCTTGCAAAATCTGTGTGGCAATATTATGACTCTGACTTCATGAAGGCTCCGTGGACAGGTGATTCGGTCCACTTTATGCGGGAAAGCCACTCACACGATACTCAACAAGAGGAGATCAACCCTGCCAGCCCGTGCTTTGCGTTTAGCCCAATGACGCCAGGGCAACTCGAATCCGCCGAATACTGCAAGAGCTACAGTGTCCTCCATCGGTATCCGAGGATGCTGGCTTTGGCCGTTCTACTGGTGGATATCTGCAGAAGGGAACCTAGTGCGATACAAGAGGCGGAGTCCTTGGAAGAGAGGATAAACAACGACTTCACAAGATGTAGTGAGATCCTCGAAAGCAAACACTGGCCGGACTTGGACCTGAGGAACGAATATGCTATCTGGACTTACAAAGACGCTGTGCGCAAATGTCTCGATCCAGACCTGTTCCATATCCATCATTCGCCAAACTCTTCGACCGAAATCGCGATCAAGAAGAGGCGGAATGCTCTGTACACCTACGTCGTCTTGCCCTTGGCGACGTTATGTGCGAACATGGGCATTATTGACAAATTAGATGAGATCGAGCGACTGAAATACTCCGAGCCAAGTGTTGAATCGACAAGCGCACCAGTTCCGTCCTTGTTGAGTTTGAATCAGAGCATGTGAGTCGCCATCCCATCTACTCTCGTATGGCAGTGCGTATAACACCCATAACAGCGATTCTGCTGCGGCTTGGCTCGAAAGTCTCATGGCATCGCATCTGACGGCTCAATTGATCCAGCGGTTCAGGTCAAACACTACACTGAAGCGCATCCGGATTGCGATTCTAGACACCGGATATGATGCGAGCTCGCAGTTCTTTGCCGCTGCCCCTCGCAAGAAACGGCTGATCAAGTGGAAGGACTTTGTAGAGGGCCAGGAGCAACCTCTTGACTGCGATGGTCATGGGTCTCATGTGCTCTCGATCCTAATGAAAGTCGCACCAACTGCAGATATTTGTGTGGCCCGAGTAGCAAAGAACGCGGAGGACTTGGAGAATCGAGCTTCCAGCATCGCACAAGTAAGGCAACAGTACAGTTTCCAGTTGAATATGATCTAACTCTCTGTGAAAGGCAATCTCATGGGCAACGAACCGCGATGAAGCCAACGCAAACATCGTATCCATCTCCTTTGGGTTTCCGGAAGAGCCAGAGGTGGAAGGCAAAACAGTCATCAGCAACGCCATTCACAGTGCAATCCATCACAGAAGCGGCCAGGTCCTGTTCTTTGCGGCTGCGGCAAATGACGGTGGCAATCAGAGAGAAATGTTTCCAGCCCGACACGACAAAGTGATTTCCATCCGAGCGACAAATCATCAGGGAGCATTCCAGCACTTTAACCCAGCAGCCGATCCTTTCGAAAGTCATGTCTTTGGTACTCTGGGGACCGACGTTCCAGGCGTATGGCTGAGTACACAAGAGAAGGAAGTTTGCAAGACAGGCACATCAATCGTAACTCCCATTGCAGCTGGGATAGCGGCGACAATCTTGGGATATGCGCAGTTGGGCATTTCATCCAAGAGATTTGGTGACGACGCGCGTATGGAGAGGCTTGGGACAAAGCGCGGTATGATCCTGGCGTTAATGAAGCTTTCTCGTGAGATGAGACAAGGGCACTTTTATCTCTTTCCACAAGACTTTTACAGGGAGACGAAAGAGCAGCAGCGGGATGCTCTTTTATTGGAGGCGGTCAGACTTGCTTGACATGGCTCTTCAGACAACCAACAATACATGTATGAAGTGACATTGGACATGGGTAGCTTGATACCATTAGGTCGGAAGCATAAATCACTGGCATGAGTCCTGCTGGAAGAGAGGCCCCTGAAACGGAGGAGACGGGCAGGTGAATGGATTGGGCAGTTAGGCAACCGTTGGGCATCGAGCAGTTATCAGCCTCAACCCCCTCTTCCTCCATATATGTATTGCATATAAAGGCTCTGAGGAAGTCACAGGCGGTGCGTCGTTGATGCCACTCGACAGTTCTGTAAAGCCCTGAACATGGGTCTCAAAACTTACCTGCTCGCCCCAAACTTCACATTCGAGCCAGATGGTCCAATCCGCATCGGCAACATTATTGCTGATCCATTCTATCCCCTCAAACCCCTCAGCACTCCAGCCGTTCCGCCTCTCACTGCTACACATACCGACTTCGACTGCCATTTTTCTCGAGACAGTGCCAAATCATTCCAAGGAAGCGTTTGGGCGAAGTTTCTACAGAATGCGAATGGCAACCTCGGTCGCAAAGTGGGCAAAGACGTGCTGTTGGAATACACGATCGAGTCTCTAGAGACAATTCGTATGAAGGAAGACCCTTCGGATGACGAAGCCATGAAGCGTGTCAGGGAACCAAAGGTCGAAGCAGCCGTAAAGGCAGGGCTGAGCGGAGCGGCACCGGTGTTTATGATAACGGGACTCAAAGTCGCCAAAGGGTTCCTTATGAACAAGAAAGTGTCTATATCGAGGCAAAAGACGAGTGTTAGCATGGGATTCTCGGTAGCAGAAGGGGTTGGCATAGGCACTAACGGTGCTGTTTCGCATTCTAAAACCACAAGTGAGTCTTTCAAGTCAAGCAGCAATATTATCTTTGCCTACCAATTACACATTATTGGGCCAAAGAGTTGGTGGGATAGGCGGATTCAGGTCGATGTCTTTGCGCCAAAGTCTGCGTTTCTGAACACAGATGTGGATGCGGAGGAGGAAGATGGAGTCGTGTTCAAGTGGTGCCATAAATCGGATCTACTCGAGGTCGCTGAGGAAAATGAGTATCCGTGCCCCGAAATATCGGACGCTGTTGATGATGAGGAGACTTGTTATTGCATCTCATTTGAGGAAGTTTAGTCTTGATCAAGCTAAGACCTCGACATAATACATCAGAAGTCCTCACGTCCTGCCTGTTCCCATCACGTGCATCGCCGTAGCTAAACGATGAATAGGACTGGCGATCAGTGTTGAGTGACTCGAATTGTTGACGAACAGCTAATTGCTCCATCTGCGAGCGAGGCTGTGTTTCCAAGCATGATGTCGTCCGAGATACAGCACAGCCACCGATTGAAATGCTTTCGTTACGGATTCCAGAAGCGAAGCTCGTTCGACGTTCAAGTTCAGGCATGGTAACAGAAGCCTGCCAACAAGCAGAGTATCAGAATAACGTTACATCTGCTTTTCAGAGGCCGAGAGAAGTTACGAAGAAGACGTCTTTTGATAGCTTTCACCTGGAAAATGATGTTGTCTGGGTATATACCTCGAGGGAGGAGAATACGTCGGGTGTTATTTTGCCCAGCCAATCACCGAAGATCCCAGTCTGGTCAGGCTTTTTGGGCTGCTGTGGGCTGCTGCAAGAGGCTTTGCGTGTGCCGCGTAGGATTCAGCCTCACTGCTGGTTTTCTGTCGTGCCTCCAGTATGGGCATTTCTCTGCCTTCCGCATAGCCAAAGCCTCCAGAGCTGCCGCTCCTGCTCTTGGAACTCGCAAAGACCCGAGATTTGTGGCATCTTCTGCGACCCCTCATTTCTTGCTGACCTGGAAGGCTGCTATCCAGATTCACGATTGTATCATACCTCTCGCTGTTCTGTCTAGGGAGGGCTTTATTCTACGGAAGACGACGAAAAGCTCCAGATTTGAAGACCACCGGTCGTCCTGCCTATCCCCCATATGTATATATTTGCCATCCGATCAAACGCTCGCCCCGATGACCAACTTAGATCCTAGACTCTATACGGTAGCATGGATTGCTCCTTTGGAGATCGAGGCGCAGGCGGCGCTGCACATGTTGGACAATCGACACACTGGCAGATTTCGCATGGAACGTGGAGATGACTACATCTTCCAAGCTGGCGATGCATGCGGGCACAACATCATCATAGCAACTCTACCGGCCGGCGAACTGTATGGCACGGGCTCTGCCGCGGCTCTCGCGAATCAAGTCAGAAAGTTCTTCCCAAATCTCTGGTTTGGCTTGCTTGTTGGAGTTGCAGCTGGTCTTCCCAATTTCTCTTGCTGTCCACCGCGGGATATTCGTCTGGGTGACGTCCTCGTGGGCCTTCCAGTTGGGGATAACGCTGGCCTGATACCTTACGACCTCGGAAAAGAGACTGGGGACGATGGACTTCAGCTACTGCGCGCCGGGCATGGGTTGGCTAGGACCGAAACCGTCGTCAGATCGGCCATTGGGAGCATCAAACTCACGTCACCAAACGATGCAGACCAGATCTTGCAGCACTACAAACGGATCGAGCACAAGGAGCATGCTACTGGAACCTTTGCTGATCCCGGACAAGAGCGAGACCTCCTGTATCAAGTTGATGAGCGCGGCATCGAGAGCCTCGTACAACGAGAGCAAAGGCCGGCCTCGAAGCGCACTCGAATATGGTACGGATCGATAGGCTCGGGCGAGAAGTTGATGAAGAACGCACAAAAACGCAACCAACTGAGAGATAGATACGATCTCATCGGCCTCGAGATGGAGGCAGCTGGCACGATGGATCGAATCCCTGTTGGAGTGATTCGAGGAGTCTGCGACTATGGAGACGAACACAAGAACAAAAAGTGGCAACCATATGCTGCTGCAATGGCTGCTGCTTACGCAAGAGCAGTTCTGGCAAAGATAGGGCCAATCACTCGTGAGTCGATACAGTCATTGTCTTCTCATCTCTTTGTCCCCACTGCCTAACATCATCTGCCAGTGAGTCAAGAGGTCGATTTGAGCCTCTCACGAAAGCGGAACTTCGAGGAAGGCGCTTGTGTATCTACCTCAGAAGACGAACGGAATAAGCGCCTCTGCTATGGGAGCCCCTCTGCTCACATGCAGGATGTTCGCGCCAGTAGCGATGGTGGGATCAACCCTGACAAGGAGCAGCCAGTCTCAGAAGCCATCGACATACTGGACGCGATGACTAAAGCATCGCTAATAGAACAGCTTTATTTCGACAAGATTGACGACCGTCTCATGAACTTGACAGCTGCTCAAGGAAGAACCTGCCGCTGGTTCCTGGACAAACCCCAGTACACATCATGGAACGACTCATCTCGACAGCCAGAGCACGGCGGATTTCTCTGGGTGAAAGGAAATCCTGGCACAGGGAAGTCGACTCTTATGAAGTTTCTCTTCGAGAAGGCAAAGGCAAATGCCAGGACAAAGCCGTCGCAAATCATCTTGTCCTTCTTCTTCCTAGCCCGTGGTACAATCGAGGAGAAGTCAACAACAGGCCTTTACCGATCCCTTCTTCATCAGCTTTTTGAGAAAGCCCCCGAAACGCAGACAAGTTTAGAATGGATGACAACAAATGGCGCAAAGGTCATCCAACGAAACGGATGGAGCGAGCAAGCACTGAAGCAGACACTTGCGCATGCCGTCCAGACGCTGGGAAGTCGGTCGCTGATGATCTTTGTGGATGCGCTTGATGAGTGCAATCAAGACCAAGTTGCGGACATGGTTCGTTTCTTTGAAGAGCTGTGCGACAGCGCGCAAGACTGGAAGGTTTCGTTGCAAGTCTGCTTTTCGAGTCGGCATTACCCAACAGTGGTCATAGAGAAAGGCATCGAGGTCACTCTTGAGGACGAGATTGGCCACATGCAAGATATTCAGCAATATATCAAGTCAGGTCTTAGGCTGGGAAAATCGGAGCAAGCCGATTCACTCCGGTTCGAGATTCTCGAAAAGTCCTCTGGAATTTTCCTCTGGGTCGTTCTAGTTCTAGAGATCCTCAACCGGGAATATCCGAGGACGTCTGTCTCTATCAAGAAGATTCGCGATCGTCTGAGGGGAATTCCGCCAAAGTTGCACGACTTATTCGAGATGATTTTGACGAGAGATGATGACAATCTCGATCAGCTACATATCTGCCTCAAATGGATCCTCTTCGCAGTCCGCCCGCTCAAATCACAGGAGCTCTATTTCGCGGTTCAGTTTGGGTACGAACAAGAGTCCTCCGGCTTCTGGGACCAAGGAGACATTGAGATCGAGAAGATGAAGTCTTTCGTGAGCAATTGCTCCAAAGGTTTGGCTGAAGTCACCCGAAACAAAGCTGCGGAAGTCCAGTTCATCCATGAGTCCGTTAGAGACTTCTTGAAGGGCAGATACGAAACCCAGTGGTCTGAAGCCCCGGGTGGTTTTGTTGGCCATAGTCACACACTTCTGAGAGATTGCTGCTTGGCTCAGCTGGAGAGCTTGAATCCTGAAACTATCGGCATAAAAGACCCTCTGCCCCAGGCTTCTACGATGACAGAGGCACGAAAGAGAGTCAACTCGGAATATCCATTTTTGGATTATGCAATTCTCGACGTCCTTCATCATGCCGACCTCGCTCAACGAAACGATATACACCAGGAGAGATTTCTTGCCAGTTTCCCTCTTCAGAAGTGGATTCTTCTCAACAACTTTCTGGAGAAGCACCAGATCCGGCGATACACAAACTCAGTCAGCCTTCTTTACATTCTTGCAGAGAAGAACCTCGCTCACCTTATCCGCAACCATCCTCGGGCAGCATCATGCTTCGATATGGAGTCTGAGGAAGAGCGTTACGGCACACCGATCTTTGCGGCACTTGCTACGGGCAGCCATGAAGCTGTCTGGGCGTTTTTAAGAAAGCGAGCGGAGATGGTACCCTCGGACTCGCCATTGCACAGTCTCTTTGAAGGATATTGCCAGGACAGAAATAGACCGACCAATCTCGGACGCAGTTTTGTCTTCTCGCGACGAAAAGGCGTGCTCTCCTATCTCGCTTTGGAAGATGAAACATTGCTCGCTTCTTTTGTTACCAGCGGGATAGATCCCAACGACTGGGTAACTGACGGCGAAAACATGTTATTATCGGCTTCCGGAGGAGGACATGCAGTCGTTGTCAAGTACTTACTCGACCATGGCGCTAGTGATTCAAATTTCAGCGATGGCTTTGGCTCGTCGTCGTTATGTGCAGCTGCGAGGTACGGCCATGAAGCTGTTGTCAAGCTGCTGCTTGAACATAACGTTAACCCGAATTGTGAACATGATAACATATTGCCATCATACGCAGCTGCCGGAAATGGTCACGAAGCTGTTGTCAAGCTGCTGCTTGAACATGGCGCTGATCTAAATTTGAAAGAAGGGGTTGACGTAGGTAGCTCCTCGTCGGTATATGCAGCTGCCAGAAATGGTCACGAAGCTGTTGTCAAGCTGCTGCTTGAACATGGCGCTGATCTAAATTTGAAAGACGGGGTTGGCACAGTTAGCTCCTTGTCGTTATACGCAGCTGCTAGAAATGGTCATGAAGCTGTCGTCAAGCTGTTGCTTGGACATCACGCTATTGATCCAAATCAGGGAAATAGCGACGGCAGGACGCCATTAGTTGAAGCTGCCACTCGCGGACGCGAAGATATCGCCAACTTACTACTTGCTTCAGAGGGTATTTGCAATAGAGACACGGATATCGGAGAAGCCCTTGATCATGCGGCTACCAATGGGCGTGATGGTGTCGTCAAACTGTTGCTCACAGAGGGCGGCATTGACGTGAATCACCAGAACGACCGCGGCGTCACTTCACTAGCCCATGCGGCTATGTTTGGACATACAACTGTTGTCCAGCTGTTAGTGGCACATGAGGACATTGAAATAAATCGCGACGACAACCTCGGTCGGACTCCATTATCGTGTGCAGCCCGCAATGGAAAAGACGCTGTTGTGAGGCTGCTGCTTGGCAAGGATGGCATCGACCTGAATCATCAGGATCACGACCTTCAGACGCCGTTGTCCGTGTCGGCTATGTATGGACATGTCGCCGTTGTCAAGCTGCTGTGTGAATCAAGCGGTGTCTGGTTAAACCACCAGGATGCGAATGGCAAGACGCCATTATCTCTGGCTTCTCAGCAAGGACATGACGCTGTCGTCAAGCTGCTGCTCGAAAGGGATGGGATTGACGTACACCTCTCGGATCACCAAGGCCAAACGCCATTGTCACTGGCTAAGGCGGGAGGCCACGTCAATGTCGTCAAACTTTTACAATCTGACGCGCTTCTATAACCGTGCCAATGGGGATTCAACTTTCCATCGCCCCAAGAACTCAACTTTCCACAGCCACATGTCTTTTTCAACATGGAGTCATATACTCCTATGGATTGAGTCTTCCCTGACTTCGCTATCTGCCAGGAATGATTGTTCATGGCTTGTGGGAGGCGGTAATTGCGTCCACAAAGCACCAGAGGGGACTTTTGCTATTGAAACTGAAGCTCTCAAGAGAATACTTCTTACAAGTGTTTTCACATGGCTCAATGCAATAGTCAGCCATCCCCCACTGTTAACTTTCATTATTTGCATGAATTTGTTCATTATCCGTCCATTACTGCGTGTATCGGACGTGGCTTGCTCGAGGCATCTGCCTCCGCCGTACTCAATCTCTATTGCTAGTCAGTGATAAGCCTTGTTACTCTTTTTCGCTTCAGGGGCTACTCTCGTTGGTACAAGAGCATGTTCTTACGGAAAGCTTGAAGAGGGTCTCTCTTAGGGGGTTTTCGTACGAAAGGCCGTATACGGAGTCGACTACGAAGCAGATCGCGTACAGAGTTTGGGTGGAGGACCGTATACGAGGTCGGACACGGGGGAGAGAATCGTATATGGGGTCGGAGAAACGGGAGGCAGGATCATTTACGGAATCGATGATGACAGTCTACGAAGTCGGTGGAGGGGGTCGGATCGAAAACGGGGTTGGTTGCGGTGGGGAGGATCGTATACGGGATCGTTTACGGGGTCGGACACGGGGGAGAGGATCGTTTACGGGGTCGGACACGGGGGGGAGCATCGTATACGAGGTCGGACACGGGGGAGAGGAGCGTAT
>NW_027395664.1:1291331-1396184 GCF_004382785.1 Trichoderma ghanense | reverse complement strand
GACGCGAGCGAGGGACGGTCGGATCGATGTCGCTGAGGTCGCTGAAGTCGCTGGTGGTCGAGTGATGGGAGGGAAAAAAAAAAGAAGGCAGAGAGAGCAAGGTGGGAAAGTCGCCCTTCTTATATACACAGAGCCTTGGCATACAATAGAGCAAGGGGTTAGTGTGATGAGCATGGCATCGGAGACAAAACAAGCTTTAGGAGTCATTGAGAGAGGTCAAATGTTGAGACTGGTAGGAAAGGTGTCCGAGACTTCTGATCGGAAAGCTTTCCGGAGACTGAGCAAACAATCGGGAAAGCTTGTGTCGTGTGTTGTGTGAAGCTTCAGGGGTGACAATCCTTCCGATATTCAGTCCCCTGCCAATTGATACTCTCCGATTGGCTTCGCGTATAGAAATTACCCGCCCATCAGGTGAGGGGCATGTCAGCCCGCGAGGCAGCCTCGAAAAACCCTTCTTCAGCCATGCTTTCCTGGTGATTGTTTTGTTGGGACTATGGGTAACTGCTTCTCGACCAGTCAACGGCGCTGCGGTATCTGCTACTTTGAGCTAGATGAAGAATGTGCTGCTCTGGTCGAGCCGTCTGTTCACAGAAGCTACACTTGGCGCAAGGACTCTCATATCCATCATGAGGAGCGAGCAGAGTCTCCAGACGAGCAATTGCCTTTCCCACTACCCGAGGCCTGGAGAGAATTTCTCCGGATCGAGATCAAGGCCAAGCTCGGCATATTCCAGGCATCTCGCCAACGTGGATGTCGTGTCTGCGAGTCTATTCTGAAGGCTATTGAGTCCGCCTGTGAAGATGATGGCGTATTTCTGGACGGCAAATCGTGGGAGGAAGACGTGCAGATTGGCTGGACCATGCCTTCGGGTCGTGACAGAGACATGAGCAATCTCAAGGTAGAGCTCATGGCAAATGTCAGCAAGAGAGAGGCGCCGGATCGCGGCTTGGAGGAATACCATCGGTGGACAATATTGATTGACGTTGACAGAACGGATGGTCACGAAAAGGAAGAGAACTGTGAGTTTGGCAGAGTAACAGAGTTTGTTGAAACCTGAGATTCTGACGTTGGCCAGATCATCCTTTCGCCTACAAGTCTCCGGTTTCGTTCAACAACACTGCATCGGAAACTTCTCTACAGAGAATCAGCGAGTGGCTCCACGACTGCAACTCAATGCACAAACCCTGCATGTCTGGTCCAGCCGCCGAACTGCCTAAACGGGTCCTTGAAATGACACCGGACTCGGAGAATAACATCAAAGTTCGCTTGGTTCAAGACGTGGGCGGGCAAGAGAGATATGCATGCCTGAGCCATCGTTGGGGAGCGTCGACACATCTCTGTCAGACGACTGTTGAGAGTCTCCCGTCGCATCTTGAGGAGATTCCTTGGAGCCTCTTGCCAAAGACCTTCCAAGATGCAGCCAGAGTTGCCGTGTGGCTTGGGATCAAGTATCTTTGGATTGACTCCCTGTGCATCATCCAAGATAGCGCCGAAGACTGGAAGGAACAGGCAGCACAGATGTGCGAGATTTACACTGGCGGTTATGTCACCTTTGCGGCGGCATGGTCTGCCGATAGTGATGTTGGTCTTTTTCGAGAAAGTCCCTCGTTCACAGTACAATCCTCTGCCAATGTCGGGCCACAGGCTGCATCGTATCTCATTCGGAGGGTCCCTGAGCACACGACCTGGGACGTTGCGGGTGTGCTGATGATGACCCCCGAGCTTCCCCTTCTAAGCAGAGCCTGGGTCTACCAAGAGCGTCTTCTTTCTCCAAGGATTGTCTACTTTACACGTTACGAGGTCGCTTTTGAATGCGCAGGGAGCAGCCGTGACCGAATCTGTGAATGTGAGCATATCCCAGGAGGCATCTGGGGAGGCGGCAGCAATGGCGCGGGTGGTGGCACGGGGGAACATACGGATCACCGCAAGCTATACCATTTCGAAGGCCTTGGGGCATCAAACCTTGCGCAAATCAGAAAGTACTGGCACCAGATTGTGGCGGAATACTCTGGGCTGCGCATCTCATTCACATCTGACAGGCTCCCTGCTCTTGCGGGTGTTGCGAGACAGTACGGGACAGCACACTCAGTTGATCTGGGACGATATGTCGCGGGAATGTGGGAGAATTGCTTTCCTTCTGAGCTGCTATGGTACTGTGCTTCACGGAACATCCACGACCGTCCTGACTCCTATTGTGGCCCGACCTGGTCTTGGATTTCGACGGGAAACATAGCCACTTATGCGACGGGCTGCCCAAGAACGTATCCCGATGATCTGGAAGTTCTGAGCATCGACTTCAAACTGAACGGCCCAGACAAGTATGCGTCTATATCTGATGCGGTCATGGAGGTTCGAGGTTACTTGGCGCCGGTGACGTTGATAGAGGTGCATAATGCTCTGTCGGATACCAACAGTATACGCTTTGAAGGTGTGGCTGGGAACTCTGTAAGCTTTCATTACGACTACCCTCTGGATAAGCCCGGTCCAAAGCATATCCCTTTCGGAAGCCAGATATTCTGTATGAAGACGGGCTTTGTGTGGGGAGGGCGGCATATATGCATGTTACTGCATCGGACAGACAGGGCAGACGATACGTATGAGCGAATCGGTCTTGCCACGGAGGTGAGTAGAGCGGATCTCGACAGCTGCTTTATTGATTTGAAGGACAAGAAGACTATTAGAGTTGTTTAGACAGAAGGCGTCAAGGTCTATATGCATGAGAGAAAGCTCTATTAGTACGGAAGAAGAGGGAAATAAATATCCATGGTGGCAGTGAGAGTTGAGTGAAAGCAGTCCCAGTGCTCACCTTGTCATTGTCTCGTGTGCACAAAGCATATGTTACAGCAGTATCTCATCATCTATGCCGCTGTAGACGTATACTTGATGTTGAATGAGCGAGTCTGTTTGGTGAAATAGTCATCCGGATTCTCCTCGTCTCCAAAAATCTTGAGCGCTCGCAGCAACACTGCATAATTTCCTTCTGGCAAGATTGTCCCTTCTTGCGTCACGCCATTGAACGCGACCTGATTAATGTTCGTATTGAGCCATCTCACAGGATATCCATGCAAACTACCAGCGACATCGACTCCCAAAACATTGGAGGTCTTCGCGGGCGTACTGCCTAAGGGGATGATGTCTGCTCGCAGCAACGGGATACCAGCATCCGCTTCAACACCAAGCGCAGGATAGTCAATAGATGATGATGTCGAAGGCTGGCTGCCCACTGTGGGATATGGAATCGTCCACGTGTCATTGTCCGGTGCTTCTTGTGGGACGCAGGACAAGGCTTTCGCCGTTGGAACCGCCCAGGGTGATGTACCCTCCGTAGACGGGGAGATTTGATGCATTGAGCCCTTGGGGAGGAGTTACTTCAACGGTAATCCTGACAGATCCTCCCGCTGGAACTGTGACCTTTGACTCAGAAAAGGCGAGAGATACTGCAGCGTCATTTGGGGTTGTAGACCTTCCCAGCGTAAGTTGGCCAGTTTTATAAGTTTCTCTAGATAGAGACGGTACATGGCCAATGGAATACGTCACGGCTTGTTCAGCTCCATTGCTGACTGTAAAGACCGTGCTATTCACGAAATGATCTGTATCGTTGAAAGAGATGCTCGACACGCTGGGGGAGGTGGTCGCATGAACCGCATCATATGCCTGAGCCAAGCCAGCGCCCTGCTGCGCTACGGGAGCCAATCCCTCGTAGAAGACGCCGTTGTAAGAGTCATAGTATTTCGTCTGTTTTGCCGTAGATGAGACCAAGCTCATCAGAGCTTTGGGGTCTTTGATCGATCTCGCCTCCATGATCAAGGCATAGATCGAAGCCATGAGCGGCGCAGCCATGGAAGTTCCAGAGTCAACGTAATAGCCTCCCATCGACAACGGATACGTCGAAAGAATTGAGCCTCCTGGTGTTGAGCTGCGTGGGTTCAGGTCTGCCTCCCATGTCGGACCCCAGCTCGAAAAGTCATCTACATAGCCGCCGTTCGAGTCGTTTGGAAAGTAAGCCGCAGTGATGTTGGCAGACTGAGGCTCAACCATTGTGGCATACACTTGCGTGCCGTTTCCTAACAGGTCTCGCCATTCCAGGACTTGTTGAAGGGGGACCATTCCAGCGCCGAGAGTGTCTGGGGTAGTGCTGACGCTGTAGAGGCTGGACATGGCACAGTAACAGACGGTTAACACATTTATGAACAACCCTGTTGATGGGAAGAAGCATCATACTTTGAGAGATTGTCATCAGAGTTGTAGAACATGATGTACTTTGCATTGTTCTTCAAAAGATTGTTGGCGATATCAGGGTCGCTGCAACCGCTCAACTCGACGAGAACAATGTTGTCACTAAGATCTGCTAGTGCGTTGTCATTGAGTGGGCTACACGCAGTCCAGGTGCCATCTGCCGTGGCATTCGGGGCAACAAGCCATAGCGGTAAGGTAATGTTGGGAAATGCGGGAGTTCCAGGCACCCAGACGAAAGAAGTCAGGTTGTCGGAAGAACCGTCCAAGCTGGTGAAGCCCTCGGTCCCCAGCAAAGGCGTCATGGTATTCTCAATCGATGCCACTGCCATGACTCCTTTGCCGTCCGCGGGAGTGGCCGAGCTGAAGACGAATGGCCCATTGTTGCCGTTTGCAATGACACAAGGGACACCAGCGTCAATAATTCGAGAGACGGCGACTGACAGGGGATCCTCTTTCCAGCCGGAGATGATGCCGACAGAAAGCGAGATGATATCTGATCCATCCTCATACGCCTCGTTGAAAGCGGCAATGAGCACGTCGTTGGAAGAGACGCCGGCGCAGTTCAACGCCTTGTACATGCCCAAGTTGGCGCCATATGCAGCACCGACGAAGCCGAGGGGATTCTCTTGAGCGGCGATGATACCAGCAACATGCGTTCCGTGACCGAGGCAGTCTTGAGGGTAAGGACCGGGAACAGGCGTGTTTGTGCCGTTGAAGCCGTCGCCAATAAGGTCCATCCCATAGCTGATGATGCAGCCTTTGCCAAAGCATCCTCCTAACACCGGATGGTTGTAATCGACTCCCGGCCGATGCGGATGCCTTTACCAGCGAAGCCCTCTGCGTGAAGTTTATCGACTTGCGTTATAACGTGTGGTGCATACCCAACAATGTCATTCTCTGCTGCTGCTTTCATGGAATGCTTGGATAGACTGTTCAAGTTGCCGATATAGCTGTCTCCGAATGTACGTTTGCCATTGGCTAGGTGCTGAAAGTAACGGACGGGCCATACATTCTTCACAGAGGTGAGCGATGCTATCTTGGTGGAGGCGTGATGGGGATCCAAGTCGATCGCGTCTAGCTGGATGGAAGCTCCTTTGAACAATGAGTACGACAAGCCCATTCGCTTGGTAGCCGGAATCCCACGTGTGTGAAGGTCGCTGAAAAGCGACGCCTCGTTCTCCTATTGAGGGGCATCAGTTCTGGTCATCATCCCTGAAGAAGGATTTACTCCTTTCTACGGGAATGGCGGTCCACTTACATGGCCATCCTCATACTCAATGATGTAGGCACCAGGAATATAATCCCAATTACCCGCAGTCCGAGGTCGGTCATTTTCCAGACTCACAGCATTCACACGGGCTGTTTCTATGACCAGCAAGCCCAAAATAGGCAGCAAACGGAGGTACGCCACCATGCCGACGTTGAGAAGCTGGGACAAAATTGCCGCGCCTTCAGCGACAGCAGAAGGGCTTCATTGTTCTGGCTTCTATCTTATATATAACGTTGATAGCACCGTACACTCCCTACTTTCGCCTGCCAAGTTGGGCACGCCTCATCCGACTTTCTCCCCGCATGTTGGCATGGTCAAGTTCCGAGCTTCCACATTCGATCATTGATGGAACACTATCACTGTGACGAGTGCTCATCGGGATGAGGGGACTTGGTACTCATGGCGAATGCCGTTATAGTCGGTCTAAGTCAGCATTTGGATCATTGAGTGCTTACCATTTGGTCTTTTTGCGTTCAAATCATGTGCGCTAAGGCATCTTATATCACTGATAGGGGAGCAAGAAGTTGTAGTGTCACTCACGCGAAGAAGCGTATCGGTCGCCGCAAGGCGGAGGATATTGTAAGTGGCCAAACGCTCAAAGCACGACACCATGGAAACTATTCCACATTCAACATTACTTTGATACATTGCTCAATATCTCGATAGAGTGTCCTACAAGACTCGTCTACGACTCTATTAGCCGTATTCAGTTGATGTACAGCTCGAGTGTCATGGCTTGTCTAACGGAGTAAGTAAGTTGCCATTTCAGGCAGGATCTTTGACCTGGGACGCCACTGTGTCTTCTTCAACACCATGGAGGTTGAATAGAAAAGAAATCTACTCTACCAAATGATTCCAGTCAGTCTACACATGTAGTATAGCGATATCAGGTGAAGTGCAGTTTCCGCTGCAGAAGTCTCAAGATACCATTCGTCTTTTTACTCTTAACGAGTTCAAGAAGGGTTACCTGCAGATTCGAGTAGTCGTAAGCGAGGAAGAAGCACAAAGTTTCCCGACTCCAAGAGTAAACGAAGATGAGCATCTGCTTTTCGCCTTTGCTACGGGACACGCGGAAAGTCAAATCGCAAGTCGCCGAGAGGAAATTCATCAAGCATTGAGAGCAGGGCAATATTTTAGGAAGCCATTGGATTGCAGGCTTTGAATCAAAGTTTAGATACACGGCATGGTGCTGCGCTTGGTTGCCATCTGTCGGCGATGGCTGGAACTCACTCAGAAGATTCAGTCGCGGTGGTTATGCAGTTTCCTTGGCTACCTACCCTGCAATAAAGCGATTGACACGAATGCCAATTCTTCAGTAACATGACATCTTCCATTCAATGTACGCTGCTGTAACAATGGCGGTTAGAAAGTATGCGGTAGGAGTCGAAGCTCTGTAGTACATCCACAGCATGCTGGGCAGGGTATATAAATCCGGTATGAGGCGAACTGATTGATTCATCAAGTGAGCCCTCCTTAGAAGTTCAAAATCAATCCTTTGATCAAGCAGTTGAAACGCAATTGAGATCGACTAGAAAGGTAAATGGGACAATTATGTTCCGTCAGTTATGCTTTCGCTGCCGGGTGACGCCTCTCTACTGATTTCTCGGTGAGTTTCAGTGTTGGGTTTTCGCCGAGATTACTATATGCATTTGATTCAGGAAGAAAAAAAACAAGATTCTCGGTGACTAGAGATGTTGCCAAACTCACTACTAGCAAACGGCGATCAAATTAACTCTGAGAATGCTCCGGCGCTTCCCAACTTTCATCGAGACGACGAGCAGCGACACAAGGCCGCGGTAGGCTTTACGTTGAAATGTGGAAAGGGCAAAGTTCAAGCGTAACTTCAACCTTCATCTTTCGGGTTCCTGGTATAGAGTTCGTTTTTGGGTTCGCTGTTCTGGCTGAAGAGACTAGCAGACTGCAATGGAGGACAGGACAAAAACCATCAGCGTTGTTGCCGAGAAACCTTGCAGATGGCCGACGACCATCTTATGAGATCATGTTCATATTACACTAGAGCGTATCTCCGACGACTATACTCATCCAGAGAAGAAGCGAAATAGATTGAAGTCAAGCTCCTCTTTCTCAGCTGCTGGCTTACTCGGAGCTTCTGGCTTGCAGGGAATCTTTCCAAAGAGGTATTTTCCTCGCTTGTGTCTCGCGAAAAAGACCTCGGGCGTCTCCAAAGTACCCATACGCAGGTCTCTTGCGGTGAGGTCGGCGGCTCTCATTCGAAGCTCCCTCAGTTCAGTCGACTCTCCTTGATGGTTGGTCATCTCAAGGTGAATATAGTAAAACTTCTGATCGGCCCTCATCTCGGGTTGTCCCGGCCTCGGCGCCTTATACTCGAGAAGTGTCGCGGCGCAGAATCCCCTCAGTTTGCTGGTCAAGCTGACAATGTGTCTATCAGCATTCCAGAGCACCCAACGTTCTTCTGGAGGCGGACCTGTCCTGGGTCTGACGCGGAAGACGTAACGAAAGTCGTTGGGGAAGTCATAGTTTGACGGTGGCGCATAGGCAGGGAGAATGTCAAACTTGGTAACGTGTTCCTCATCGTAGCCGAGTCTTACCACTGCACGCTCGCTATCTGGGATGAAGACGAGATATAGGCGCTGGTCCAGCCTGATCTTGTTCGTGATGGAGGCCTGAATGGCTTTGGAGTAGAAGCCAATGTTGAGCCAGCCACAGATCTCGTCGAGCATCTTCTCATTGATGCGAGTGCCCCTGGATGCGTCTTTGGAGTTGCGACCGTGGTTGCTATGCTACATCAGTAAATGTCTGGGTGACGAACTGCAAACCTCTACGGAATGTTGATGAACTCACTGAATAGCGACCGCCGTATCGAGGTCTTTATAGGGCATGACCACTGGTGATCCGCTAAATCCTTTGTCTGTTCGGAGTCCATACTCGAGTTGATCAGGCATACAATCCACGCATTTGCCGTTGCTGATGGTCAGTTGATAGCCGTTGGCAGATTCCTTCAAACCATAGACGTCGAGTTCGCTGTGAGTGAGATCGTCGTGGCTACGCTTCAGGGCGAACCCGAAGCCCCAGTAAGGACGGCCCGGGTTCTTGTTGACCAGAATGACGCCGTAATCGTCTTCTTCTCGTTTTTTCCTTGTGTACGCTGCAGAGACGTAGAATGCGGAAGCCTTGAGAGATGGGTTCCTCGGAGACTCTGAGTAAATCTCCAAGTTTTCTCGCTTCACTCCGATGAGGTTATGGCCAGCAGTCAATATCACATGGTGTGTTGGATGTGGCATGTTGACGTAGAAGCCGTTCCCTTCGCCCCTAGCTCCTGTTCCCACTCAGGCATTAGGATCGAAGGCCTATTTGATCTCTAAACGGTATGTAGTGACGAACCGTCCTGCGTGAACCGAAGTCTCACAACCCATTTCTCCCGGTCTTGAGTGCTGGAGGACTTTGCTCCTCCTTCTTGCTCAGGATCTATGGGCTCACTATCCCGATCAAAATCCCTGTCTGCGTCGTCAAGCTGGGAGTAAGAGTCCTCTTCTTCTTCCTCTTCCATCATGCTTCGTTATGATGTAAATGGGTAATTACTTCAACCATCAATTGCCAAGGTTGAGGCTGTGAATGTTTGAAGCGGCTCTGTGAAGGTAAATGAGGCTGAGATATTTCGGGCATCAACGAGGGAGTACAGGCTAAGCATTGGGTATGCATGCAGTACAAAAGCTGGCTCAACACCGAAGCGACATCTGATTGAACAGATATACAACCGGAGGCTGTGTCATGTATGGCCACGTATTATACGGAAGAGATTGAAGTCTGACCCAAAAAGCGGGATGATGAATGCCATCATTTGGTGGTAAGGCGGAGTCACTACACAACGATGAACGCCTTTCAACAGCGTAAACATTTTATATGCAGGCGATATTTCAGTGGCTGCATGTGCTGTCTTTTCTCACAGCCACAGTCATTGGGTCATTTGTGGCGAAGCTGTTGGAATAACATCTGTAGCCAGCTCGGCAGACAGTTCATCGTACATATGTGGTGCTCAAGGATTGTCCCTGCTTAACTTTACATATTCCCAAAGCATCCCCGAGATTGTTTTGTAACACCCCGTGAATCTCTTGACCTGTCATATCCCACATCTTGGCTTTCATTCGCCGCTTGTTTACACCTGATGCCGTCAAAAGGTGCCTGGACAGCGTCATAGGTCGAGATTTTGCGACATTCAACTCCCAATCACCAATCGCTTCACATCGCCTACGCCAAAATGCAGGCCCCCGACAATATCGGGAAGCCCCCCAAGTCTTTCAGCTATACAGACTACAGCGTGGGATGGATCTGCGCGCTGCCGAAAGAGCTCGCAGCGGCCCAAGCGATGCTGGACGCAGAACATCCCGATCTCCCACGCTTGGAGTCCGACCACAACACCTACACTCTGGGGTCTATCGGCAATCACAACGTCGTCATAGCATGTCTCCCCAGCGGCCAATTGGGAACAGCCTCGGCGGCCAATGTCCTGACACAGATGACCAACACATTCCCTTCCATTCGATTCGGCCTCATGGTCGGCATTGGCGGCGGCGTCCCTCCTCGAGTTAGGCTTGGGGACATTGTTGTCAGCAGACCGAGCAACACATTTCCCGGAGTTGTCCAGTGGGATCTCGGAAAGTCCGAAGAGGCTGGCTTCAAACTAACGGGGGCGTTGAATAACCCCCCCAAGGTCCTATTGACAGCTTTATCAAAACTGGAAGCCAATCACGATGTGAAGGGATCAAAGATGCTCACGTACATGGCGGAGATGGAGGAAAAGTATCCGAATATGGTGGGCAAATATACGTGGTCCCCTCACCTCAAAGACCCATTGTTCGAGCCATACCAATCGACAAGAGCGCCGGGTTTGTGGCCAAGCATCGCGGTCATCATCTACGAAATGCTTCTTGTTCTCTTCAGGCTGCTATCAGGCCGCGATGAGCCGACGGGGAAAGACATGCCAAGCATGTCCGATCCTGACAGCGATGACTGGAAGCCCAGGGGGGTGAAGATCCACTATGGCTTGATTGCATCTGGGAACCAAGTGATCAAGGATAGTGCTGTAAGAGATCAGATCAACAGGGGTCTTGGGGGCGAGGTGCTATGCTTTGAGATGGAAGCCGCGGGCTTGATGAACAACTTCCCCTGTATTGTTATACGGGGAATCTGCGACTACGCGGATGCTCAGAAGAACAAGGACTGGCAGGAGTATGCTGCAGCTTTAGCAGCTGCATTCACAAAGGAGCTTCTGCAACATGTGCATTCGACGGATGTCGCCAACGAGCAGCCTATCAAGGAGCTCCTATTGCAGCAAGGTTAGCTATTTCCAGTATTGTTTAATCATAGAGCCTCTTGTTAATGATGGAGATTATATGCAGTTCATGACATTGTAAATGATACCAAGGCGAAAATAGACCATGTCGACTCGCATATACACGAAGTTGAAGCGGAAAGGATTCTCGAGTGGCTGACGACGGACGAGCACGGCAAGCAACATACGAAGCACACAATAACTCGCAAGAAAGGCACTTCCGAGTGGATTCTCAAGACGAAAGAGTTCCAAAGTTGGCTCGATGGGAGCAATAGGACTCTCCTTTGCCACGGGATGCCGGGCTCTGGCAAAACAATCATCACCTCAGTTGTCATCAACCATCTGACAACTCGAAACGGAGGCGACCCCACCATTGGGATAGCCTACCTCTATTGCACCTACAAGAGGGAAAGGGTTCAGACAACTGAGCAGCTACTTGCAAGCGTTCTAGGCCAGCTGGCCAGGGGCCGTGATCCGTTCCCAGCCAGCACCAAAAAGCTGTATGACCAACACAAAACCCATCAGACTGAGCCATCCCGAGAGCAGCTTGTGGCAGCTATCGAGGCTGTGGCCAACCTTTGCTCGAAGGTTTACATGGTTATTGATGCGATTGACGAAGGCCATTTGCCTTCTATACGGCAATTCGTCCGTGTGCTCTTCGAGCTTCAAGCGAGCTGCAACATGAGTATATTCGCAACATCGAGGTCCATTCCGGAGATTACACAATGGTTTGAAGGAGTCAAAAGCTCGATCCTTGAGATCCGAGCTCGCTCGAGTGACATTACCAAATACCTGGAAACGGAAATGCAGGATTCGTCGACAAATGTTATCGAGGACAATCCAGAGATACAGCAGGAAGTAAAAGCAGTGATATCCAAAGCTGCAGATGGCATGTAAGTATTCTCCTCCTTCCAAGCCCCATTTGCAATCGGATGAGAAGGGCTAAGTGGTATAAGTTACTGATAGTATCCCATGCCAGGTTTCTCTTAGCACACCTCTATCTAGAGCTGCTTCGAGACAAGACGAACGTCAACGATATTCGAACCCAGCTACAGAGTTTCAGAGTTGACGCTGGGGTCCGGAGCGAAGGAGTCCTGACGAAGGCATACGAGCGAGTTTTTGAAAGGTTAACTGAGCAAAAGCCTGGGTTCAAAGACCTTGCCCTAAAGGTTCTCCTATGGCTTACATTTGCTAAAAGGGAGCTCACCACCTCCGAGCTTCGACATGGCGTGGCAATGCAGAAGGGAATGAAAACAATAGGACAAGACCATCTCCCAAATCTCAAGGATATTGGCCGGGTTTGTGTCGGTTTAGTGACCATTGACGAGAAGAGCGGCATCATTCAATTGGTGCACTACACGGCGTACGAGTTCTTGGTAAGAGTACAGACGAGCTGGTTCCCCAAGGCTGAGTCTGTGCTCTTCGGAGCCTGCATTACCTATCTCTCCTTTACGGATTTCGAAAGCGGATTCTGCGAAACGGACGACGAGTACGAAAAACGGCAGAAGAGGTTCCCACTCTGCAACTACGCTGCCAGCCATTGGGGGGACCATGTTCCGAAGGGTGTGAAACCGAGCAAAGAGCTTCTGGACTTCCTTCACAGTACGGCAAAGGTCGATGCCTCAGTTCAAGCACAATATGCCGTGAAGCATTACTCCTCTCACTCGAATTACAGCCAGGAAGTGCCGCGAGGGGTGACTGGACTTCACTTGGCCGCACATTTCGGTCTTACTGGACTAGCAAGGGTTCTGCTGGAGGGAAGAGACAAGTGTAGATGCAGTCCCAACTCAACAGACAGCGACAATCAGACACCCTTATTGTGGGCGGCTCGAAAAGGCCATGAAGAGGTGGCCAAGTTGCTGATAGACTCGAATGCGTCGCTTGAAGTGAGAGACAAGGACCAAAGTGCCACGCCACTGATTTGGGCTGCCCGGAATTGTCATGAGAGTGTTGTTCGCCTCCTGCTTGAAAGAGGCAGCGAGCTTAATGCAAGAGATCGCTTCAAGAGAACACCACTGTCACTGGCCGCCCATTATAAGCATGAATCAATCATTCAGCTTCTTCTCAGGGAAGGGGGCGTTATCCACCCAAAGGACGAGGCCGGCAAGGTGAAGCTGCTTGCAACTCGTTTGGAACATCACAAGGTTATTGAGATGCTGTTTGGGCACGAGTACCGGCTTGCATCAGGAGGCAATGGGAAGGACGGGATGATCCCTTATACGGCTGAGAATTGTTCGGAGATGACTCTGCAAAGAGTGCTCAATGGCGACGACAGTATCTATGAGACTGATCAACAAGGTCGAACGCTACTTTCTCGAGCCGCTGAGAGAGGAGATGCACAGATTGTCGAGATGCTGATCAAGACCGGAATAGCGGACATCAACGCCAGGGATCGAGAACACGGAGAGACGCCCCTGATATGGGCCGCCAGAAAGGGACACGGCGGCATCGTCAAGCTGCTTCTCGAGGCGGGCGCGGATGTCAATGTGCAGGAGCGAAGAGAAGGAGAAACAGCCCTGACCCTGTCCATCGAGAACAGACATGAAGCGACGATTCGGGCGCTCATAGACAGAGGTGCCGATGTCAACAACAGGGATCACACAAACCACACGCCTCTCCACACTGCAAGTTGGCAAGGCAGCGTGCCGGTGATGCAAATGCTGCTTGGCAGAAAGGTCAATGTCAACGCCAGGAACAATGACGGCCAGACTCCCCTCTTCAGCGCCTGTGCTTTTGGTCATATCGACTTGGTCAGAATGCTGCTCGATGCAGGCGCCGATATTGAAGCTAAAGACGAAGATGGTCGCACGCCGCTCTTCTTTGCAGCGGCTCTGGGTCATTCGGATATCGTGGAGTTGCTTCTACAGAAAGGGGCCAATGTTGGGGCACGCAATAATTATGGCCGGACAGCAATGTTTGCTGCTATCGGGTCTGGGGAGATGAAGGTTGTCGACTTGCTTCTCGATGCAAGTCATGTTGACGATGTTCACAGGGCGGACGAAGAGGGGATCAGGCCGATCGACTGGGCGGAAGAGAACGGGCACAAGGGTATTATACGGTTGCTTCATCATCGGGCAAAGACATTTTACATTGGCGTATAATCGATAGCCCGGTGAAGTTTGTAGTTACTATAGAAAGGTCTCTCCCCTGAAATTCATCCGAAATTCTGAGTCCCAGAGCGCTGACTGCTTCTACTTGGCTTCAAGTATCGGCTCCATCAACAGTTCCAGAAGCTGTAATGAATGTCAGCATTGCGGGGAAAATTCCGGAAACGCAAATAGACCGGATTGACTCACCCATTGTTCAAGACGATGCTCATTGTCCCGAAAGGTTTTGAACTCATCATCTAGCTGTCCTACTCATGCAAATCTGTCAGTGCCCAACATGGTATGCAAAGAGGTGGCATCGATAGGGCCGCATATGAAATGAAAAGGGGACTCCTTACGTGTAGTGCAGTATAAGACGTCGTTCAAGAGGGGGTCCAAAGCAAGGTTCTTGATAAAGTCCTTTGCGGCTGCGTCTTGTCCAATCTGGCTGATCTGAAAGCGGACAACTATAAGGCCCATGTCAGATGTGGTGAATCCTTGAGTAGATGACGGTGTCTCACCATTCCTCTTGTACCCATGCTTGGTCAAAAAATCACCGCACTCCGTAATGACATCCTTTAGCGTATCTCGCGTCTCACTACTTCCAGGAGGCCCCAGAGGGCAGCCATCAGTTAAGACGGAAACAAGTACCGGACGATCAAATCTGCCCTCTTTGATTGGTTGGTAAACAACTTCGTCGAGGATCTTTGACCTGCAGTTGGTTCCGATCTCGGTCGGGCCGGTGTACGTGACTGTGTTCATAAGAATATCGTTGACCTGCTTCGGAGAAGGATTTGACATGAAGTCCTGAGTTGGATAGTTGATGAGTCGTAGCTCAATGCCGGTACCGTCTGGAACAAGCCTCGTGGTGAGACTGGTGATTCGCTCACTCAAGTCCGCCTGCAGCCGGATCCGGTTGTCTTTCTTCATTGAGCCGCTATCGTCTGTGTGTAGGTGGGATGGTTTAGTTTCAAGTGATGTAAAATTTCAACAACTGAGTGATTATCAGATTGTTCACATACCGCAATAAAGCACAGGCTGAAAGAGTGCAAGACGGATCAAATCTTTAGGTTGAGCACCGTTTTTCGGATCTGCTTCCAACTCAACGGCTTTTTCAAGGACTTTGTCTAGAAAGCCCTCCTTCTTGAAAAACTGGTCAAGATGCGCCTTTTTAATGTACTTGCTCACTTCTTCCTTGAAATTCTTTTTGGTGTTATCCTTTTCAATCTTCTCCAAGACATGCTAAGCATTCTATTAGCGACTCATCTCGACCTCGCCTATAAGCGTGAAAGACGCGAAACATACCGGTGGAATCGTCTTGCCGAAGCGACCCCTGATTTTGAACCTCTTGGCAATATGCCCATAGGCACCTACCGCAGCGGCACTCATACCGGTAACAGCCATCCCAACATGGCTTCCGTTCGCCCATGCGAATACAAACAGGATGAGGGATGCAAGCATAAAGAGATCTTTGATGTGGCTACGCTTCCACTCCTTGGGAGACAGGATAGCCAATATCCTTTTGTCGTTTCGTGCAGCGGCCACGGACTTGGCTGACTCTCCCCTGTTGTTTTTGGCATCCGGATCAGCGCCGGCATCCACGAGGGCTTCAATTACGTAGACGTCGTCTTCCCTCCTGTACCGCTTGACGAGGGCATGCAAAGGAGTAGACTTGTTGGTGAGATCAGAAGCGATGTTCACGTCCGGCTTGCGAGCAAGAAGCATTCCGACGATGCTGCCGATGTGCCCCTTTGTCCTGGCTGCTGCGATCCAGAGAGGGGGGTAGGACTCCGGGACGCCATTGGGGTTCGCGCCGTTGTCGAGGAGCAGCTTGATTGCCTTTTTGCGGCCGGAGAAGACAGCCGCGCCGAGAGGGGTGTACAGAGTTGCTCTGTCGACTGCGTCTATTTCCTTTTCTCTGCCGATGAGATCACTCGGCTTGAGAGTTCCCGCGAACGCGAGGTCGACAAGGGAGGTCATCGCATATGTTTGAGCCCAGCACTATCAAATTGAGAAGCAGGACAAGAAATGAAAGCTGTCGACCTGATATTTCTCTAAGCCTTTTGTTCCCATCGAGGAAGCCGGGTTATATCTATGAAGTTGAACATAATCCACTGTACACTGCAGGCCGTCTATGAGATTCCACATCGGAATCCTCATGATCATCGAAGCAGCAGCTTGAGCCAAGGCTTGAGCTATACTGCGGCTCTTCATCACAAATGCAGTGTCTTTGTGCCCAATCGTCACCGACGCCTTGGAACTTGGTGGAATATCGGGCATTTAGGTCCTCAAGGCTGCGTCTACTGCAAAGTGGCGTACCCCTTGCCCGGTAACTTGGGCTATGCAAGCATTCCCCGGCCTATGGGAAAAAGATCTCGGTATCAGATGACTGATATACAGAGCCGACAGCCTGGTTCGACTGCGTCATTGGCGGCATGGATTCGGTATCGCATCGGCTGCTGATACCTGACGGGTGAGAATGATTGGCCGTAATCGCATTCGTTTGTTGAGTTGCACCAGAGGGTTGGACCAATGTCTTGTCAGCCGCGTCGAACATTTTGACCAATATATTTTTTCTGGCTTGAGCCGCATGAGATTGTCGGCTATGAGGCATGAGGAGCATCCAGTATCAGCCCAGCAAGTTGTACTCCATATTCTTTTCTAATTGCTTACAGATCCATGAATTCCACCTCAGTCCCTTGCCTAAGAGGGCTCTCGTTGCCCAAGGTGGATATCCCGGCTCTTACAAACCAACAATATGCGGCCAATCACCGGTTGAGCGCATGCGTCGGGCTTCTACGTGTGCGCCTCGATATTGCTTGCAAGCGTTGGAACTATCCTTCTCCTTCAAAGACACGTTCCAGCTCTTGAGTTCTATTACGCACTCTGGATTCCTACCGATACGATGGCCACAATCATCACCTGCCAAGCATCTTCTGATTCGGTCAATTATCAGCATCGATTCGCCTTCACAAGGTATGACAAGATGAGGGGGGCACTTCAAGCACACATCCTTTCTTCTGCTTTGACCAACACATCAGGCAAGGCAGAGGCTCCCTCTACCTCCTCTTCCCCCCTTTACCGCCCTTTCCTCCTCCCGTGGCATTGCTCACCGCAGTCGATGCAGATTTGATAACAGGCCTATTGTTCTCCTTGTCTGACGTATAGCCAAACACGCCGTTGACAATCTTGCCCAACACCGTCCGCTTTCCATTGCCATCGACGCACACCAGCTCCTCTGGCTCCTGCCCCTTGTCCTTCTTAGTCAGAGCGAGGAGGCAAAACTCTGTCTCATCTCGCGGCTCACTCCGTGACTCATTCCGAATCTCATTCACCCTATTGTCATCTATGCTGACAATAAAGTTTGCGACGTGAGTGTTGGTGAAATCTGCACCAGAAAGAAGGCTATCTGTCATCTTGTTAGAGTGTAGCATCTCGTAACGGGGCAAGAAATGACAGAGGGGTGCAGACCACGGTAGAATCTGGATGCGATCCCCATGCTCATCTGATGAATACAACCATCCCGATTCACGTAGCTCAAGTAGGCGATACCATCCTGGACTTGGGCGAAATGGGGGTTCCCCGGTACAGAGTCCACTGAAAGAGAGCGGAGAAATCTCCAGCTTCCATCTTGTTGCACGCGAATGCCTCGTATATGGCCTTTGAAGTCCTCGAAAAACACCAGGCTGCCACCGCCATCAACGCCTCCACTCAATCTGCTCGAAGGATGCACCAGAATATTGCCATTTCCGCTAAGATAAATCTCATGCCACTCATCCTCCCTCAGCATGAAGAGCCTGAGCGCATTATCTTCCCCGACGCAGAAGACAGACCGCTACAGAAATGATTAGGTCCGCTTGAGCCAATTTCCCCAAGGCGCCTTTGAAGCTCACTATATCATCATGGACAGCATAAACAGCCGGCGAATTAGTCCTGATGCCTGATGCGATGAAGGTCTCGCTAGCAAGTTGTGATCCGAACCAGCGCAATTCGCTCAGTTCATTGCTCTCCTCAGCGACGACATAATATTCGGTGCCGTTGATATCGGGGATGAAGCCGCCGGCGGCATGGAGGATTCTCAGAATGTCTTGGGCCGAGGAAGCCATGGTCGCCGTCAGATGTTTCGCATGGAGGCAACATGTAAGTTGAGAAAGCTGGAGACTGTGCGGATGGTGGTGGGCGAAAAAATGCCCTCAGCTGCAATTCGCTCAAAGTTTCTAGTGAAGCTGCTGAGCTTGTCAACATTTGAGCTTATGGCCTGTAAAACCACAGAGTGCAGCAGCTTCCAGTGTTACGCAATCCCAAGACTCAGGGGAAAGCGAGCGATATATCGAGCCATGGATGAGATACAGCCACGAAGCATGGGTATAGAAGGAGAAGCCCCTGATAAACAACATCTTTTTTGACATTACAGGATTTTTTAGATCGCTGTGATAGTGAACATATATCCTCGGGCAGAACCAGAAGGATGCGGAGGCAGTAGCCTAGCCTAGAATGCCCGTCAATTGCTGATCTGTGTCGGGGAGCCGAAAGGCACAGAGGTGACATTCAGCAAACAGCTGATGGAGGGGGATTCCATTGTTCTAGCGCCTCGCTTAGCCGCTGTAGAAGCGCTAGAACAAGAATCCCGGCGGCCCGAGATCCCGCTAAAACTGGGACCGTTTGCACACTAACCACTCGAGAGGGAGGACCTGGAAGCACTGTGGAAGAACCGCATCTTGTTCGTCAGACTTGCCTCGAGACTTCTTGACCTCAAGAGGTTATCATGATGAAATAGGGTCCTCATGTAAGAAGAACCAACCATGTCTCGGCTTTGGCATGCGAATCATGACTCTTTGGTGTTTTAATGATCATTCAGACACGACAGCTACCATGCAACGTAAAAGCAATTGAGACGGGATGGGTAGCTCATGATCGCACGCTCTTTGTGCGGTTCTATATAATTCCCTGCTACGTAGTTGTGCTTCCATAGTCTCTGGCAACTCGCTTCGTATACAGCTCTGCGGTGTTCCTGTGCTGTTGCTCGCAGAGAAAACGGTGACGAAGGATGGCTACCTATTTGAAAAGGGCACACAATGTGTAAGTATGGGAATTACCGGAATAGGCAACTGATGCAAACCTCGAGTTTCTACGTTGCACAACACAACCTTCACAAATCCGCCCCAAAGACGTCGACTAGACGGATAAGACGGCAACTTTTATAGACAGCTCAAACATTTGAAGACCCTTGCAAGCATGCCATATTGCTAGACGTGCACAGCATCGTGCCTCATACGATACCGGGCCGCGGCGTTTCTGCAGTTAATTTATCGACCGGTTTCATCAACCTTTAACCCCTTCCTTTCCCATGGGATAGGAAAGATATGATTGGGAGCGCATATGGTCCGGATTTTCCGCGGAGCCTCTAAATTCATACACGACATCCACAAGTGTCCTGGGCTCATCAGCTTGGTTTACGTCTGCGAGTGTTCAGTCATACGTGTAGCTTGTGATCGAAGCTTTTTTCTTTCTTTCCTTCTTTTTTTTCCCAAATTTACAGTTCGCATAGAGTAGTGACAACATGATAGACGAGGTGATTATGTTTCATTAAAAAGATTTCATATGTTGGTCATCCAGTGCTAGATGTTGGATTTGTCAACGTAGTTATTACTCCGAGGTTGGCTTCTGAGAAGTAAAGACATAAGTGCAGATCACTGGATGCAAGCTGATCAGCCGGCACTTTTCTCGTAACCGCTCACAGAAGCTTTGTATGTAATACACGCCTGTTTCGTACCAGCACAGCAGGTCGGTAGTTCTCAAATCAGTACTGCAACGGAAAGACCGTGCGAATACGCAAGAACGGACGTCGAGGTGCAGCTCCATGGACTCACGGACTACTCCGAAGGTTGAGTAACCATATGCAAAAAACTCGGGGTTCCATAATGTTGATATACACATTGTCAGTCTGCTAGGTGGTGGGCCGGGGATAGCTTCAACAGCCTACCTTGCATGAATTGTAACATAGACTGGGGAAAAGAAGTGGCTACTTCTCGTCATGGAAAATCTCCTATTCAACAAGATCGCAATTCCTGCTTCCAGACCCACTGAAAGCAAGTATATAATACTACTCCTGTACTCGATTCCCATAAGATCAGAGTGGATTCCCTCGAAACCACAGCAAAGTCAACATCAAACTCTAGCCAGCTCATTTTGCGACACGCTCCCTTTTCCGCGTGGCTGCCTCATCAAAGCAAATATGCTGGACCCGACTCTCTTGGGCTATCGAAAAATGCTCGCCTTTGCCCAGTCCCACTCTCCTCACCTCTTTCTCGTCTTTGTCTCGGCCCTCCTTATTGCGTCCGCTGCCTTTGCCGTCTATCAATGCTATTTCTCACCCTTAGCCTCGTTTCCAGGGCCCTTCGCGACCAAGGTGACTACGTTATGGCGGGCATATACTACTTCTCTAGGCCAATGGCATCGTAAGTAGAGCGAGTTGCATCGTCGGTACGGCAGTGTTGTGCGAATCGGACCGAACCAGCTGGGAGTGTTCGTCCTCATCCCCTTCTCACATACTATCCCTTGGTGATTTGTCACAAGTTGATACTTTTATGAGTATTGTGAATGCTTTTGCAGATTCATCCTGGCTAACCATCATCTCCGAAACGTCGGTATACAAGAGCGTCGGAGACCCTGATGCATTTCGGATGATTTATAGTATGGCTCGCGCCCCTACCCCTACTTTGCAACCTCTTCCCCTCAGATCACTCTGTTTTCAATCTGCTTCTTTACCGCGAGCATGCAGAAGTTTGTCAAATCTGGCAGAGTTCAGACGTTTTACTCCCCTTGTCCATGACCGCTATACTCACTATTATCTAGGAATCAGAGGTTCATCTTGCCCTATATTGGAAACTTCTTAGCTGCCAATGACCGAAACGGCTACTTGTTCGAGTTTGCAAAGTCCGAAGTGCAAGATCGAAGGGACAAGGGAGGCAACGACATGAACATTGTCGGACAGTTCTTCCAGACCGCACGCAGCAAGTCAGAACTGTATGCTCTATCCTACAGGACCAACTTGATGTTCCCGTCTGCTAACAAAGACATAGAACCAATCTCTCCATTTCATTCATGATGACGACCAACTTCTTTGCAGGATCTGATACAACAGCCATCGGCCTGCGAAGCATCTTCCTCAACCTCTTGAAGCACCCCCGCGTCCTGGCAAAGCTCAGGGCCGAACTCGAGGAGCGAAATCAGCAGTCCAGCTCTCAAACCCAGTCACCTTTTAGGAAGCCGAAGCCTGTCCCTATCTGCAGGCCATCATCTACGAAGCACTGAGGGTCTTCAGCCCAGTCGGGTTTACCCCTGACAGAGATGTCCCTAAGGAAGGCATGACCATCTGCGGCAAATTTGTTCCCGGGGGTGTAAGTCAATCAAGAGCAGCATCTCCGAGGGTTATTCTGGTCTGCTGACATTTCGATCCGGTGTTGCTCTTCCTTGCAATCAGACCGTTGTTGGTAGTAGCCCTTGGGTTATACATCATATGCTCGAGATCTGGGGTCCCGAGAACGAGGAATTCAAGCCTGAACGCTGGTTGGGAGAGGATACTAGTCATCTAAGTAAGATATGCAACGTCAATATTGACAAGGTGCAAATGTATGGACAACGCTGACACCCCCTATCACAGAGAGATTCTTCTTTGCCTTTGGTGGCGGCACGCGGACATGCATTGGAAAAGGTGGGTGACATGCAATACAAGACATAAACACAACATACACGAATTGCACAAAGCTAGTGGAACGGTGAGGATGCTGACGAAGGTTCACAGACATTAGCTGGCTCGAGATGGACAAGCTGGTTTCCACTCTGCTAATGCGGTACAACTTTAAGCTTGTCGATGAAGCAGATATTACTGATGTTTGCAGGTGAGTGTTACTATTCATATCTTGTTAATTTTAATGGTTGGCCATGCTAACACAACTCTCCAATCAGTGCCCTCGTCTTCCTGAAGGGATTGAAGGTTAAGATTACGATGAGGGAGACCTGAAACCATCATAATATCATATCCAAATTCTATTTTTGGAGAGACTGGCGTAGATAGCATCATTCAGGTCGGAAAGTCGTCTAGGTACTTGCGTTCCGGGGGCAGAGGTCGCTCGGCAGACTGAGCCTTCAACTGATTCATTGTGCTTGATTGCAGAGAGAGTTAAACAAGTCCAGGAGAGAAGGCGAGCAGCACCAAGTCCCGAGAAGTGCCTTCAAGAGCACGTGTGATGTTAAGGGCAGGAGAGTCAAGATCTCGAATAGTCTTCACGCGAACTACGAAATACTCCGCATACTTATGATACTCACTTCCCGGGAGCATGGGCCAGCCTCAAAACTCGATAGCACGTTGGGAGATAACCATTGGTAATCAGCTTGCCTTTTTTCTACTCTCAAAGGGAGAAAAGTAGAAGTCACAGAATGGCACAAGTACAGACTTCCCAAAAAGAGCAACAGTCAAACGATAGCGGAGCAGGACCACAATTCGAGGCTGGGCCTGACAGCGTTTGCCTTATCGAGCGTGTTGATGGTGTTCTTCTTCTTCGAATTCAAGCTGCTATACCTATATAAGTTGCCCTGACACAAAAAGTAACTTTAGTTAACCCATCAAAGAAACTAGGTTTGTTGGTCCTTCTCAGCCCGAATGTTGCCGAACTACTCCGTACCTAGGCAGTCTCGTGCGGAAGGTTTAAGGCTGTACGAGCATCGTGAAGAAGGTTCAAAGGCGCACAAGTATAAATAACCCCCCTTCTTCCTGCCCATAAAGTTCTTTCTGCCTCTTCTTCTTCTTCCTCCTCATCTCCCACCATTCATTCAATAGACCACAACAGTCCGCCAAAGGAGGACTCCCAGCCAGACACCATGTGCAAAGCAAGCGAAATCCACTGCTGCAATAGCAGCTGCTGTCGGCCCGTCGGGTGGTACGTGAAGCAGCCATGTACGCCCTTCGTCAAGGCCAATCAGGGCATGCCGCCGGCGTATGACGGGAGCCGCGACTTGAACTGGAACACCAGCACCAGCGACTGTGGCGTCCCGCGAGTGGTCTCAACAAGGAAGTCTGCCAGCCGCGCATGTCAGCCATGCTGCTGGAAAGCCCTTTGTTTGGAATTTGCGTTTGTGCAAGATTGGGCCTACGTTGCCAAGTCCGATCGACAGTGGTTGGCAGAGAGTCCCGGAGACAGTCTGCTGTGGAGAAGGACAAAGACGAGGTTGCGGAGGGAATACGACGAAGCTCATCAATTTCAGGGGAAGAAGCGCAAGCGTGTGAACGAGAGCGCCGAGCTGCCCACCCCTCCTCTGAGCAGAGAGTCAAGCCAGCAAGAGACAAGGCCTGGTCCATCCACATATCCGAGCATGACAGGCCCTCTTGACTGCTATCCGACACCTCCTCAGGAGTTTATCGATCCTGCGCAGTTGGACCTATCAGATACAAGCATCTATCCGCCCGCTCCCACCGCTACGTCGCCAAGCGGGCAAGATTAGACATCTGGGCTATTCTAGGGCGAGGCAGAGACTCCAGTTGAGAATCAGCTCCCTCAGTGCCACTTCCCTCAGGATCAATTCTTCTTCGAACTGTCTTTCGATAGTCAACATACTCAGAACCAGTTCCTCCAATGATACCACGGGGCAATGCAACGGGAGCTCTTGTAGAGGAGAGAAGAAGAGCTGTATAAAGCAATGCTGGTTGAAGAGGTCCGACCACAAGCTATGCAACTCTTGCGATATGGCAGAATGAGAGGATTCAAGGCAGCACAAACCGCTCAAACAACACACCGATGAAGAGATTCTGTTCCCTGCAGCTCCAAGAACCCGCTTTACTCAGCTCGATAGCAATTGGCGGTGTCTGCACGATCGATCATACAGGAAGAAAGGCATGACAATAAATCGAAAGCAGCGACGACAGCCAATCGGCCGATAGTTGACAGCAAGGCGTGTCTTTGAAGACCATATGACTGGAATATTAGGTCGGCAGTAGGGTGGAAGAGACACAAGGAAGGACAGAGGTGATTCAAGGATGGCGGACACAGAACGAGGACGTGAGGCGGTAGGCTTCATGATGTACACTTAGCTGTAGCGATAGCACCATTGTCACAGTGTATCGCCGTTCAACGATTATATTGTATGAAGCATTGAACATAGTTCTGCTCTCTGTCTACTGCCTGAGTCATGGTTGGTTCATGAAACGTAACAAGATAAGCTCACGGAAAAGGCGCATTAGGCTCTAATTGCTTTGTGCTCCTGAAATCATGAGATAACCAGTGTAAACCTCTTCCGCAATGCTATCGCTATCTTTCCAGTTGTGGGCAACTCAAATTGATCCAGAATGGCATGTGAAAGAGTTGACATTTCACTTGCTGCAATTGTAAACCAGGGGACAAGGAGTCATACACCATTGGCCGTACTCGGCTATGGAGTGACTCATTTCATTCGCATATCAGTCGTTAAAGACCCCAGACATCAACAGACATTCTTCCAGCCAAGTTCTTTTCCTCGGTGAGCTATTCAGTATGGGCAAGAGAATCTCGAAGCAGAGTCTGGCACCTCCTCAACATCACAATTGATAACTCGTCACAATGCCTAGCATAGAGAAGAACAGAATCCTCCCATCGCCATGCCCGCCTAGCAGCGACCCCGGCACCGTCCTGGTCGAAACGGAAAGACTCATCATTCGGCGGTATCTCATCTCAGATGCCCCGGCCCTGGCCTTGGCTGCCAATCATGAACAAGTCGCCAGCTACATGAGCGACCGCTTCGCCAGCCCATACACCACTGCCGACGCCGAAAAGTTCATCCAACAAACCTTCCACGACGACGATACAGCGGCATACCCGCATGGAGCCGCAATATTGTTAAAGCCAGGATACCCGGGAAACTCTTCGACAACAGATGCGCTCCTCATTGGCGGAATTGGCACTCATGCGTTGACAGATATCCTCTACAGGACGTGGGGCTTGGGGTACTACCTCTCGCCGTCGGTGTGGCGGCAGGGCTACGGAACAGAGGCGCTGAGGGCATTCACCAGATGGGCGTTTGAGACGTGGCCAACGCTGAACCGCATACAGGCGCATGTGTATGAGAGCAATACCGCGAGCCAGAAGCTGCTGCAGAAGTGCGGCTTTGTGCTGGAGGGGAGGGGGAGAGGGGCTGTTGAGAAGGGCGGGAAGATTATGGATGAGGTTAATTTTGGGCTACTGAGAGATGATCTGAAGTAAACTTGAGCGCTTAGGGATAGACAACTTGAATGCAGTAATGATGAATTATAGAGAAGTTACATGTGAATGAGGGCCGAGGACATGCTGGGTCATCCATCACACGCGCGGCTCCAGCTGCGTATATGAAGCTAAATGCAACTAAACGGACGTCTCTGTGATGGACCAGGCTGCACTTCATATCTAATTACCAAAAGTCCTATTATAATCTTGAAGTTGAGAAGAATAGTCAGGAGCATATCATGTCTCAATCAAGTCACCTCTGGTCAAGTTCAATATACCGCCACAAGTCGATGAGGCAACGACAAGAGGCAATTTGCCAATTGCAGCGCGCTGATTGGCCCTCGGCGCAAAAATGATACTCCGGCCCCCCACCATCACCGGAACTGCAAGCTTCCCCGATTCTTCGATCCGGGACATTGACGGGCCACGAACCTCCAAGGCGAGCATCTTGCGTCCAAACCCAGCCATTGATCTCGGGCCAGCAGAGGCTCCTCTGGCGATTGGAACACCGTCTTCGCCTCTTCAGCCTCTCGTCTAACTCTCCGCCCTGTCCGCCCGCAATGGCCGCCGTCCACAGACTCATTGGCCAGAGTGCCAGGCGCCTCTGCCTTCGACCGGCGACTGCGACCTCCTTCGCCGCTCGCCCGTTCTCAACATCTGCCGTCCGCCGATATGCGACGCCCGAGCATCAGGGCACGCGCATCGTGCCCACCGACGAGCACTTCAACACGACCGGCGACGTCTACGGCTTCCCGACCCGGCCCCAGCCCTCGAGCACCGACAAAAAGCCGCGCGACAACAGCGTCGAGGGTCGCAAAGTCAGGCACTACACCGTCAACTTCGGCCCCCAGCACCCTGCCGCCCACGGTGTGCTTCGGTTGATCCTCGAGCTCACCGGTGAAGAAATCGTCCGAGCCGACCCCCACGTCGGCCTGCTGCACCGAGGCACGGAGAAGTTGATCGAGTACAAGACGTATCTGCAGGCCCTGCCCTACTTTGACCGTCTCGACTACGTCTCCATGATGACCAACGAGCAATGCTTCTCCCTCGCCGTCGAGAAGCTGCTCAACATTGAGATCCCCGACCGCGCCAAGTACATCCGAACCCTGTTTGGCGAGATCACCCGTGTCCTGAACCACCTCATGTCCGTCCTCTCACACGCCATGGACGTTGGTGCCCTGACGCCTTTCCTGTGGGGTTTCGAGGAGCGAGAGAAGCTCATGGTATGCGACTCCAAAGCTGAAGAAGAGGAAAAGCGAAAAGCTAGGACTCTGAATTGGTGGGACTAATCTTGTTTGTTTCACATAGGAATTCTATGAGCGAGTCTCTGGTGCTCGTCTGCACGCTGCTTACGTTCGTCCTGGAGGTGTCCACCAGGATATTCCCATTGGACTGCTCGACGACATCTACCAGTGGGCCACACAGTTCGGTGACCGTATCGACGAGACCGAGGAAATGCTTACCGACAACCGCATCTGGATCGAGCGTCTGAGGGGTGTTGGTGTCGTCTCTGCGGCGGATGCTCTGAACCTGTCCTTCACCGGCGTCATGCTCCGCGGTTCCGGCGTTCCCTTTGACATCCGCAAGAGCCAGCCGTACGACGCCTACGACAAGGTCGAGTTCGACGTCCCCGTCGGCGTCAACGGCGACTGCTACGACAGATACCTGTGCAGAATGGAGGAGTTCCGACAGTCCCTGCGCATCATCCACCAGTGCCTGAACCAGATGCCCGCCGGCCCCGTCCGCGTCGAGGACTACAAGATCTCGCCTCCTCCCCGAACTGCCATGAAGGAGAACATGGAGGCCCTGATCCACCACTTCCTGCTCTACACCAAGGGCTACGCCGTGCCCCCTGGAGAGACGTACTCTGCCATTGAGGCGCCCAAGGGCGAGATGGGAGTCTACGTCGTCAGCGACGGCAGCGAGCGCCCTTACAGGTGCCACATCCGTGCTCCTGGATTTGCTCACCTGGGTGGCTTCGACCACGTTGCCAAGGGACACTTGTTGGCTGATGCGGTCGCTTTAATCGGTACCATGGATCTTGTGTTTGGTACGTACATCACCAGAATCCAGATAATCCTTCGCTTCTTGAGAATCAAGCTTACTAACTGGATGGCACAGGTGAGGTTGATAGGTAGAACGAAAGGGGGGAAAGGCAAAAATATTAGAATTCCGTTTCCTTTTGTCTGTAGCCATAGTTGACTGGGAGAAATTCGTAAATACTCTCAAAACTTTTGTCATGTTCATATTCGGTGGCTCTCTGGAGTTATTCTTATAATCCCGTGGCATGAGACTGTGATGTCTATGTGGTCATATTAATACAGTTGGGGCTAAACCCCGATCAAAAGGGAGAAAGCATCTGGAGATCGAGCCTCTATTTTTCAAACCCTCAACCCCCGACCAGAAGCCTGCTCCATGAAGAAACTCTTGAGCGGGCCAAGCGCATTCGCAGCCTTCAAGCCAAGCGATCTCAGGGGAATCAAAGGCCCGCTCTCAACGGAGTACAGCTTGTGAAGCTTATCGCACACCCCCATCAACACATGATTCGCCGCATATCTCTCGCTGTTGTACGACTCGAGCGACATTTGCGTTCCCAGGTCTTGCCCATGGGCAACGGCATACTCAATCGTCTTGACCAGGCTCTGAATATCGCCCTGGCCCTGGTTGAGGCCTTGTCCAGCGAGCGGGTGGACGGTATGCGCTGCGTCGCCGACGAGAGCGATGCGCTCGCCGATGTAAGTGTCCGCATGGCGGAATTTCAGAGGGAACGATGCGACGCTGCCTTCTTGCACGCCAACGACCAGCTGTGGAATGGCTTCTGGGTCAAAGTGCGTGTGCTGAGTCCGCCATGCGAGTTCGTCGTCCTGCCCAGTGGTCTGAGTATGCATATACGCCAAGTCAACGGGGCTCAGTCGAAACGCAGCGTTGATCAGCGCAATCAGGTCCTTGGGGGCCAGCTTCTTCAGCAGCGCGGCGTTCGCAGGCGTCGTCGACCAGACCAGGGTCGCGTAGTTGCCGGGCAGCGGAAGCATGGCAACCGGTCCTGTTGGGAGGAATCGCTGGTATGCCGTCTTGCGGTACTCGCCTCCCCAACCATCGCCCTCGAGCTCGAGCGTCGCGACAACTCCATGCCTTCCATAATCCCAGCCGCGACTCTCAATGCCCGCAAATGATCGTACAGGGCTGTTGGCTCCGTCAGCGCCAACAAGGAGTCGTGCCGCAAGAGACTTTCCGTTCTGCAAGTGCACGACGGGCCACTCTCTCAGATCAACATCCTCCGTCTCCTCTCCAAACGTAATCTTCTCCACCTTCGAATTATCAAAGACGTCCACCCCGCCAAGCTCCTTGATCCTCTTCAGAAGGCCAGACGTGATGTTCAGGTTCTCAGCCATGTACGCAATGACGTTCCCCTGACTGGCATACGAGCCAGGCTGCCAGTCAAACTCGATGCGCGCATCCGTCACGCCGTCCCAGACCTGCATCTCGTGGAACTCCTGGATGCGACTGCGCTTCATGTGCGGCCATGCGCCGATGGTGTTGAGGAACTGGGCTGTCGTGGGCGTGAGGGAGCTGCATCGGTTGGAGAATTGGGTGGGCGGGAGGGAGAAGGAGGCTGTTTTGGAGAGGTCCTGGGCTTCGATGAGGGCGACGCGGAGGCGAGAGGTGGTGGGATTGGCGCCTGGTTTAATGTCGTGTTAGCATCAGCACTATTTGCCTGTATGATGCAAGTATGGCGATCTCCTACGGAGTGCTGTGAGGAGACTCAGCCCAGCTGGACCACCTCCGATGCAAACCACATCGTAAATGTCGTGAGAAGGCGACGAGGCCGTGGCATAAGACCTCCGGTAAGAGCTCGAGCTGCGCGCCTGGCGAGAGCAGCTGCGGCATACAAACCGGGGGCTTGCTGTTAGGACCCTGTTTGATGCCATCATAGAGAGACGGGAGGTGAATTCAGCCTTCAATGGCAGATGCGACAAACTGGCATCTCGTCACCAATCTTGTTGGAGCTGCAGCATTTCGATCACCAAATGGCATGACGGAACGTCGCCGTTGGCGGGGTGTGGCGACGACGGGTGTGGCTGTGGCTGTGCAAGCCACACTTTGAGATGCATACGCACACAAAGAGGCAAGGCAGGCAATCAAGGACCAGCAGATTGGCGACCAGCAAACAGCCGGAGCCTGTCAAACCATTGTGGGAACCAATCGTTTTTTTTTTCTCCCAATTTTTTTCCCTCTTTTTTTCTCCGTTTCTAGGCTCCAGACGTTGCCACAGACAACGGCGCTACCACGTTGCGTCAGAGGCGAGTAAATTCACGGGCCTACAATAGCTTCGACGGCCAGCTCAACAATCACCACACTTTTACTCCTTACACACAACGGTTCAAAAAAAAAATCCAGCGTTTCGTCAAGGGTCGCAAGACGAAGCGTCGCCTCTCATTTTCTCGACCAGGGTGTGAGACTACAGACTAGTTTCACCTTTTGGCGAGACCCCGGCTCTCTTTTTTTGACCGGGTCGATTTGTTTTGAACGGCTGGCCGGCTGTTTTATTTCCAGCTAGCTGTCAAGTTCCCGAGACAAACGCCTTGAAAATCGCATCGCATTCCTTCTGCGCTTCGCTCAATTCGTCTTGATTTCTGCTTGATGCTTGTTCTTTCTTGCTCCGGGTCGAATTGAATCATCCTCTACTTCCGCAACCCGCAAGCGCAAAAGCTCGCGAAGCAGCCCACCATGGCAGACGCAGACGACTATCTCCAGGAGGGCTTCGACCCGCGCAGCGTCACGGTGCCTCGCCTGCGCTCGATCCTCGTCACGCACAACGTCGAGTATCCCGCGACCGCCAAGAAGCCGCAGCTGGTCGAGCTCGTCGAGAACCACGTCCTGCCGCAGGTCGCGAAGCTGCGCGCCCAGCGCGCCAAGGCGAAGCGGTCCAGCTCGGGCATCGTCAACGCCGGCAGCCCCGAGGACAACGGCAGATGGGAGGACTATGGCCTGGAGCACCAGCCCACGCCCGTCAGGCCGCGTCGCTCGGCGTCGCCCCGCAAGGCATCGGCTCGCATTAAGAAGGAGGACGATGACGGGGCCGCGACGACGCCCACGCCCTACAAGAGCCAGACGAAGCGCGGCGCGCGATCCGCCAGCCGGTCAAGTCGCCAGCCGTCCCACTATGACGAGGACGAGGCGCCCAGGTCGACGCGCCGCTCTCGCTCCCGGAGGTCCGCCACACCTAAGATCAAGAACGAGCCGGAGGCAGAGGAAGAGACGCCTGTTACTTCTCATTACGCGCCTACGCCTTATTCTGCGGCAACGCAGTATGCCACGGCTCATAACACTCCGTATGGTGCTGCTGCTGCTACTCCTTTCGGCGCCACGCCCTACTATCCCGCGCATCAGAGTCCCCCTACTCCATCCGCTGCTCCCTACGAGGAAGAAGAAAGCGTCTTTACCGATGATAACCCGTTTCAAAGCGGCTCTCCCGCCCTCAAGACGCCCAGCCGGAGACGATTTGGCGACGATTTTGCTAGAAGCGAAAAGCCCTCTCGAAGACGGGAAGAATATATCGAGCCTCTGTCCATCCCGCGGCCGTCTACCGCCGCGAGACCATCATACGAATTGTCTGCTCGTAAGCCGAGACACGAATCGCCCGATTACTCAGTGGACGCCGGTGAGGAATTCACCCCCGACGCGCAGCTAGAGCTAGAAGAGGCAGCGAGGAGGGGCGAGACCACCATTGTGCCTAGAAGGCAAAAGCAACCCCGCCAGACGAACCTCAAGACACCATTCTTCGTCCTCTTCATGTCTCTGCTTGGCGTCTACCTGGCTTGGTATCGACAGGAAAAGATTGCCGTTGGCTACTGCGGTCTCGGTCGGCCAGCAACGCAAATCATCCCGCCCGAGCTCCCCGTGCCCGATGTCCTCGTTCCATTGGTCGAACCTCAGTGCGAGCCATGCCCTGCACATGCTTATTGCTACGAGGACTTCTCCGTCCGCTGCCACAACGGCTTCGTCCTCAAGCCTCATCCCCTGTCCTTCGGCGGCCTTGTCCCGCTTCCCCCGACCTGCGAGCCAGACGGCGAAAAGGCGCGGCGCGTCCAGGCTGTTGCCGACAAGGCCATTGAGGAGCTGAGACAGCGCCGTGCCAAGTACGAATGCGGTGAGCCCCTCGACGAGTCCGGCACCACGGTCGACTCGCCCGCCATCGCGGAGGAGGAGCTCAAGTCGTCCGTGAGCAGGAAGCGCAACAAGAGGCTCAACAGCGATGAATTCGAAGACCTCTGGGTGGCCGCCATTGGCGAGATCACCTCCCGCGATGAAGTGGTTGTGGAAATGGCAACGTAAGTTATTACAAATCTTCCTTTCTTTCTCATTTGGGGGGAATACTTGAGCCATGGCTTCGGCCCTGCCCTCCTCCGAGCCCCCCCCCTATTTCAACTCGCTTTCTGACATAGCAGCTAATCAGAGCCGCTCCTGATCCCACAGATCGCCCGGTTCCCCCGATATTCCAAACCGCAAGCTATCGTCCAGCTCTCTCGCTCGCCTTCCGCTCGGCTGCGCGCTCAAGCGCTCCGTCCGCCTCGGGCTGGCAAGACATCGACTCCCAATTGGACTTTTAATGTCCGTCGTGCTCGCGGTCCTGTACCTGCGCGCCCGATACCGCCAGCACCTGACGGACTCGGCGCAGGTCCCGGCGCTCGTCGACTTGGTGCTCGAGAGGCTGGCGAACCAGAAGGAGCTGGGCGAGGAGGATCTGGACGACCCCTGGTTGTTTTTGCCCAACTTGAGGGACGACGTGCTCCGCTCCGTGCACAAGGTGGCTGAGCGGGAGAGGATCTGGCAGAGGGTCAAGAAGGTCGTTGAGCAGAACAGCAACGTGCGTACAGGCCAGCGCGAGGGCAGGAGCGGCGAAGTTGGCCGGGCGTGGGAGTGGATCGGTCCTATCCATGGTGGTGGCACCAGGAGGAGACGTGCCAGCGGCAGGTGGGCGCGGGATCAGATTCTTGATACCCCTGAATCGACGATGCCCGCTGCGGCAGCGGAGAGCAAGAAGTGGACCGAGTCGAGGCCGATTTTCTAAGGAGGGGTTTTGCTTTGATGGGTTTTGTTCTTGTGTTTACTTGCCTTGTTCGCGAGAACTGGGGTGTTTTTTTTTTTTTTCCTCTCCGGTTAAGATGAGGAGGGTAATGTTCTTTTCTGGTCCAACCGCTGTATTTATCCATGTTGTCAAGATATGTTTATAATGTGCGGATGTGTTTATTTATTGGTGGTTTGGGTAGGGTAACTGGACTGGTAGACATGAATATCAGGGTTAGGTAGTATCAATGGAATAACATGACATGGAATTATCAAGCAGCCCCTTTCCGCTTACCTTTCATCTTCTTCTCGACCTCTCGTCAGTGTTGCGGATGCATAGGTAGGTATCCATGCATATGTATTCTTTGTTTCATTTGCTCCATCATCTAGAACATAAAGAGTATATTACACCCGCAATTCTCCACCCATTGCCTTACACCTGAGACATCATGCACTCATTCCCTCGGTCAAGAATCATCCGTCGTGACGACAAGATAATCGACTAGTGTCTTTGATTGATTGGCTAATGCACAGGTGCTATTATATGCACAGGGGGAGGATTTCTGCTTCGAGAGACAAAAGGAAAGAAAGTTTGCGGCGACCTTAAATCTAGACTCTAGTAGCTTATTTTTTTGTTTCTCGTGTCATCTATCTAGGCCTTGGCAGAGGAGACGATCTCTATAGTCGTTCACCGTCAGTAAATCGCAGTCCAAAATTAACTCAATGACTCAAAAGGGTTGGGGGGGGGGGGGAAACGCACTCTCGACATCGGCCACGCTCTGCTGCAGAATCTGCTGCAGGACCTTGGGGTTCTCGAGCTCCTTCTGGACCTTGGCGATGACGGCGGCGGCCAGCTCCTTCTGCTGGCGCTGCTTGACCTGGCCCTCGTAGCGGACCCAGGAGTCGAGGACGGCCTTGGCCTCGGCGGCCAGGGCGGTCTGCTGCTCGAGCTCGAAAGCCTTGGCCTCGAGCTGGGCAGTCTCCTATAATCGTTGCATCAACACGACTTGTTCCGTATTTATCGGGACGGCGCGATCGTGACCCGGGCTGGGCTATATACCTTGGAGACCTCAAAGAGGGCCTTGGTGATGTCGACAACGCCGCTCATCTGCTTGACGTCCTCAATGCGGGTCTTGACGGCCTCGGTGTGGTCCGCGCGGGCGCTGTTGAGGATGTTCTTGATCTTCTCGTTCTGGGCCTCGGCCCACTCCTTGTAGGCAGGGCCGCCGTACTTGAGCAGACCCGTCCAGACGGCCAGCAGGCAGACGGCGACGACCGTCTCCTCGTTCATGACGTAGTACTCGTTGCTGAGGGCGTAGACGCTGAGGCCGGCGGTGGCGCTCAGGAAGGCCGTCTTGCTGACGAGGCTGTTGCCGGGCAGGGAGTCGATGATGCTCTGGGCCTTCTTCTTGGGGTCCTCGGCGGGCACGTTGCTCGAGTATCGCACGGCGGCGGCGGACATGGCCGGGGCAGCGGCGCGGGAGATCGAGGTTCGGAGGAGGGGAGCGCCTGTTTTCGTTTCAACATTGAGGTTCGCATCTTCGGTCAGCCTTTGGCGCACAACTGCAATTGGGCCGGCAGGCGAAGCGACAACATACCGACAGCGCTTCGCACCAAGCGGGACGCCATTGTGAAGATGGGGTTTCGACGGGACGGGGGGGGGGGTTTATCGCCTTGTCATTGAATCGGGAGCTGGGAATGAGGTTTGAGGTTTTATCGCGCTAGTTCGGCAACACGTTGGGATCACGTGATGGATGACTTGAGCTCTTGGAGGCAGTTTGAGCAGTTTTGAAGCCGAGCTTTTCCCGGCTATGGGGATCGAGGGAGCTTGGCGCGGAAAAGGCTGAGACGGTCATTGGCCAGAGGATGCAAGGCTGCAGTGAAATTCTTCAATGTCTTTTCATGAGATGAGATTTTCAGTCTGTCGCTCAGATCAAACCGCGATTGACAGCCGCATTTTGCGATATCGTTTACAGCAACTCTTTTCTAGATCATCGCGAGTCATTCTATTCTTTCTCGTTTCTTTCAATACGCCCTGATTGGGTTCGTTGACCCATCTAGATTTTTTTTTCTTTTTTTTTTTTAATTATATCTTCAGTCCCTCACAATGCCTGCCGGCGCCCAAGACAGCGCAAAGCGCAAAAGAGCTTCCACGGGAGACAAAGCCAACAAAGTCGCCAAGCGGCGCCGCTCATCCAACGATGACGCCGAAGACCCAAACGCAAAGATCCTCCTCATGGAACAGGGCATCCTGGAGTCCAAGAAGAACTACAACGACATCGCCACTCTCCAAAGCATCGCCAGCCGCTACGAGGACGGAGAGGACGAGCCGACGCTTGCCGCAGTCGCTCTGTGTCGCATCTTCTTGCGGCTACTGGCCCAGGGCTCCCTCGTCGCAAAGAAGGGCCTGTCAGAGAAGGACACCGTCGTCGTTGGCTGGCTTAAGGACCAGTTTGCTCAGTACAAGTCGCTGCTGCAAAAGATGTTGGCGGATGAAGACCTTGCGGCGACGGCGCTGACTCTCTGCATGAGGCTTCTCAAGGCAGAGGGGGAGCATTTATATGACAAGGAGGAATACACATTCCCGTATAATTTCCTCGAGAGCATTGTCGAAGTCCTCATCATGTCAGGCAATGAAGACGTGAGAAAGGCGTTTCTGGAGTCTTATGTCGAAGAGTACGATGATATCCGTTACTACACGTTCCGAGCAGTAAAGTAAGCATTTCCAGATTTTTTTCAGATTCCAGTGGCCATACTCACCTATTCTTAGGGCAATCTTGGACCGCTTGGACAAAGACATTCCGGACAAACTATTCGACCAGGTGTTTGCTCTGCTGTCAGCGCTGGACGGCGTACCCCAGTCTGCCGAGGAGCTCGAAGACTTTTACGTCCCGCGCCCCAAGAAGAAGTCCCACAACCTGAGGACAGTTACCCAGCACAAGCGACAAGGCCAAGACGCTTGGCTGGCCATCCTGAGCATTGTCCGGACCAAAGAGGAGCGAAAACGCATCCTCAACGTCATATCCACGAACATTGCACCGTGGTTCACCAAACCAGAGCTGCTGTCCGACTTTCTCACGAGCTGCTACGACACAGGCGGCTCCATGTCCCTGCTGGCCCTGTCCGGCGTCTTCTACCTCATCCAGCAGCGGAACCTGGATTACCCATCGTTCTACCCCAAGCTTTACTCCCTTCTCGACAAGGACATCCTGCACTCCAAGCACCGCTCGCGCTTCTTCCGCCTGCTGGACACTTTCCTCGGCTCAACACATCTTCCCGCCGCTCTCGTCGCCAGCTTCATCAAGAGGCTTTCTCGCCTCGCGCTCAACGCTCCGCCGAGCGCCATCGCGACAGTCGTCCCCTGGATCTACAACCTTTTGAGGCGCCATCCGACATGCACGTTTATGATCCACCGGCCAGTTCAGGACCCGGAGTTGAAGAAGCACATTCAGGACAATGGCTTCGACGATGCCTTCAACCCTACAGAGCCGGATCCTATGAAGACTGGCGCAATCGACAGCTGCTTGTGGGAGGTTGTCCAGCTGCAGTCGCACTATCACCCCAACATTGCAACGATTGCCAAGATCATCTCTGAGCAGTTTACCAAGCAGTCGTACAACATGGAAGACTTCCTCGACCATTCGTATGCCAGTGTAAGTACAACTCCGCATTGCTCTCTTTCAATGAGTACAGTTGACGCAAGCACTAACACATCTGTAGTTGCTGGACGCAGAGATGGCCAAGGACATCAAAAAGGCTCCGGTGGTGGAATTCCAGATCCCGAAACGCATCTTCCTGCCCCAGGACGAACCCGCCACCAACCCAGACAGCCTCTTGGTGAAGCTGTGGGACTTTGGCGAGCCGGCAAAGGGTGTCGCGGCTGCATGAAAGAGACCGGGGTGAAGTGCAGCAATAGTGCGTGCGTTTCTCAGTGTTGTAGCATCCGGAGAATAAGCTTCGGCCGGGGTTTGGAGAAAGGAAAATGGCATCTCTCGGCTATGTTATTAGTAGTACGGAGTAGGGATCTAGACGTTTAATTCATTGCTTGCCCTCAAATGTCTTCTCAGACAGATCAAATACAGGCATCCACGGATCGACAAGCCGAGTCGCCTCTCCGCAAGAAGACGCGATGGGCTGTTAGTGGAGACGCCACTTCTCGTTCGAAATCTCGCTGTCCAGAGTCAAAAGGGGAGCCCAAATTCAAGGCAAACCTGCTGGAATCAGGCATAGCTCTGCGCTAGCAACAACCTGCTGCCACCCCCGCAACGCCTTGGAAACTCGGGCAGCTAATCAATTTGCTGGAACTGCGCCCATACCAGCAGGGCTGCAGCTTATGAGCTGTGCTGACATCACCAATTCTTGGCCGTCTTCCAACAAACAAGCAACCAACCAACCCTGGACAAAGGACGCTGTTCAACAACGCTCAGCCCCCTATTCTCTACTACGAGCGCTCCTCACCATCGTCATCATTTGAGCCTTCAATCGCCCCTCGCGCAACGCTTACAGCAGATCATGCTGCTTTGCACGCCCTGAAGAGACGCTGCTGAAGATGTCGAGCAGCAATCGCCTTTCGCCCCTGGGCCCCGATCCCTCGGCCGCTGCATCGCCAGCTCCCGCATCAGCTCCCGCATCCGCCCCTCTGGCTACAGCTCAGCCAGCAGCTCAGCCGTCGCCTCAACCGTCGCAGTCGCAGTCGCAGCGGTCGCAAAAGAAGAAGAGGAACCACCGCGGCGGCAAGAAGAAGCGGCCCAGGCGCAAGAGCTTTGCCCTCCTGCACGACCACGACGAGCTGGGCGAGTCCTCGGGCAATGGCTTCTACGGCGTGGCGCAGGCGAACCTCAGCGGCACAAGCATCGACAGCGAAGCCCTGCTGGACCACAGGTAGGCCCTCGTGACTGACTACAAGTCCTTTCTACCTTTGCTTGGCTGGAATGCCATGTAGTAACATCTCCCTTCAGAGAACAGCAGCCGATGCGAGTCCGCCGCTCGTCGACGATAGCTGGCCCCGGTTCCTTTCAGAATCCCTTCTCGTCCGTCAGCAACTCCCGCCTCCGGTCCATGCACACGGCGCAGAGCGGCGATGAGAGCCCTTCTGGCCGCTGGGATGAGTCCGCGCCGCTGCTTTCAGAGCTCGCAAGGCGTCCGGCATCCCAGGCGGGTATGCCAAGCTACGGTGCCAGCGATGCGCGCCAGGGCCGCACTCGAAGCCGGAGGCAGTCCAGCTCCTCCTCCAAGGAGCGGCTAAGGACCGCATACAGTTCAATGGATAACAAGTACGACATCAACCACCCGCCCTCCATCCCCGGCTCTCCGACCTTTGGCCCTTCGGACGGCATCGAGCTCAACTTTGGCGATGTCATGATGCGAGATGAGCTCAGTGTGGAAAGCGGCGATGAGGCGCTTTCCGACGCCGAAGGCACCCATCGGCCCGATCGCGAGATGAGGCTGCCGCCCCAAGCTTCTGGCGACGTCTGTTTCCCCGGCCCAGGCATGTCCGATATTGGCGACGACGAGATCGCTTCTCGGTACGACGATCGACGTTACAGAACCCGCCGGCGCCGCGGTCAGTGGCCTGATCTTTCTGTTTTGGAGAACTGGGCGCAGTTCGAGAAGGAGGACAGCAGCAACGAGCGACGAGTCAAGACGATTACAGAGCCACAGCTCATCAATGGCCGTCTGCGGCCCATCCGAAAGGGCTGGTTCCAAACCGAAGAGGAGGCGCCCTATAGATTCACGTATTTCAACGAAGAGTTTCAGAGCACGATTCACAGCCAGTCCATATCAGGGCTCGTTCAGCAGGGGAGCGACTTCCAGGCACTGTTCATTCCTGAGCCCCGCATTCTCTCGTCGGACGAGGAGAGCGATTCCGAGGATGTCACGCCTCCGCCGTCCAAACCGCGATTCTCAGCGGAGGGGCTCGAGGCCGACGCCAAGCCTCCAACGCTAGACACGAGGAAGGATGGCCTCATGTCGCCACCAGCGAGAGACGGGACGAGTTCCAGCTCCAGGTCTGCCTCGGTCCATGGGAACAAGTCGCCCGACCATCTTACGCCAAAGGACAGCAACAACAGCAACAACGCGGGCGAGCCCAAAGTATCTGAGAAGCCGGTGCGATACGGAGAGAGGCCAGTGTGGTGGCTCGACATACTTAGCCCGACGGAAGACGAGATGAAGGTCCTGGCCAAGGCCTTTGGCATCCATCCTCTCACAGCTGAGGACGTTATGCTCCAGGAGGCCCGTGAAAAGGTCGAGCTGTTTCGCAACTACTACTTTGTCAACTACCGCACCTTTGATCAGGACTTTACCAGCGACAACTTCCTGGAGCCCGTCAACATGTATGTGATTGTCTTCCGGGAGGGCGTCCTGAGCTTCCACTTCTCCATGACGCCGCATCTCGCCAACGTTCGCCGGCGGATACGGCAGCTCCGTGACTATCTGATTCTCTCGTCGGATTGGATCTCGTACGCCATCATCGACGACATCACCGACGTCTTCCAGCCCTTGATACAGAACATTGAGGACGAAGTTGACGAGATTGACGACTCCATCTTACAGCTACACACATCGACAGACAAGCGACTAAATGATGAGAAGGCCGCAAAGCACGATGACACCGCGACGATTCCAGATTCGAGCGGCGACATGCTTCGACGCGTGGGAGACTGCCGAAAGCGAGTCATGAGTCTGTACCGGCTGCTGGGCAACAAGGCGGACGTCATCAAGGGCCTTGCGAAGCGCTGCAACGAGAAATGGGAGGTTGCCCCCCGGTCAGAGATTGGCCTGTATCTCGGCGATATCCAGGATCACATTGTGACTATGACCTCCAACCTTAGTCACTATGAGAAGTACGTGCCCTCTCTCCCTTCGTCCGCATCAGATATGGTCAAATTAGCTAATGCCTTTTCTCTCTCCAGAATCCTCGCCCGGTCTCACGCCAACTACCTAGCCCAAATCAACATTCGCATGAACGAACGCCAAGAACAGACCGCCGACGTCCTCGGCAAGCTCACCGTCCTCGGAACCATTGTGCTGCCGATGAACATCATCACCGGCCTTTGGGGCATGAACGTCTGGGTGCCGGGGCAGGAGTACGAGGGCGATTTGACGTGGTTTGTGTGCATCACGGCGGGGCTGCTGCTCTTTGGGGTGGCGTGCTATATGATTGCGAAGCGGGTGTATAACATTGTCTGATCTGTTCTGGGTGGGGTGAATCTTTGCTTTCTTTTTTTTTCTTAGTATCCTACTCTTGTCTTTGCGGCGAATACGGATGGGGCGTTTTGAGGTGGATTTGGTTTCTCTCTTTTGCAAAGCGACATCCTGCTTGGATCAGAATGAATGGCTTATATAGAACAGGATATCAGGGGGAAACGGCCATCAAAGGTCGCACAACTGGGAAGCATATCCTTTTCAATCAGTTATACCAGTAGCTATACCTTATATCAGTATAATTTTCGTTCAGTGTTTATTCACTCTGTAAAATGCTTGCTGTATTAATCTCAGTTGTCTTTTTGAATCATTCATGTCAGTTGGTGCTGGCAAACTCTCGTATGTGTTGGCGCCATCATAAAATCTCACCAATGGGATATTGAGCCTCGTCGCTACCCTGTAACCGTGCGCAAGTGTGCTTTGTCAATTTTCATTCTCTCCTCACGCTCTTCCTTCAATAGTACCTCTTTCAGTTTTCAAAAAAAAAAAAAAAAAAAAAAAAAAAAAAAAAAAAAAAAAAAAAAAAAAAAAAAAAAAAAAAAAAAAANAGAAGAAGAAGAAGAAGAAGAAGAACCGTCCGCCAAGTGTTCTCATGAAGAAGAAGAAGAAGAAGAAAACAATTCTGCTGCGCGCGAAGAAGAAGAAGAAGAAGAAGAAGCCGTGCTCCCTTGATGACATCACACGGGACATACAAAGAATGAGTTCCATGGCATAACTACTAATTGATACTCTCAGCATCCTGTTTCTCATTGGTATTCTGTTGCTTAGATTCCAGGCACAATTTCCTAATGCGCCCCTCTTGATGTCTGCTCTCTGTAAGATACCTTATACATATACATTTGTACACTGGGTGCTTTCTAGGTATCTTTGGGAAATTGCTGGCTGAATGCAGGCCGTTCTGCACTGCCTCACAATCATTTCCCCTCCCCTTACAAACGAAGCCGAACACCGGTTCGACGTCATGCTCCTTCGTTTCATATTGCTCTCATATTGCGTTGACTTGGTGCTCAGATGCTGAAGCGCTTGAGAGCTGAAATGTATTGCGTAGCTTCGAATAGAAACGGTGCTGTCTCGGAATGATGGAAAATCGTTCCTTTGAGATTATCATGTAAGCATTTTGGTACGTCCATGACGCTGTCGAAACTGCTGTCTGAAGTCGAAACTCCCGTCTGAGAAGCATGTTACAGATATCTCGTTTGACATCTTGCATTACTGTCAGCCGATGCTGACCGCAAAACTAGCGCCGTTGGCTGGCAAACGTGGCTCTGAGAGCCATAATCTGCTGCCTATCGGCCTCTGGAAGCATGTCAATCTGAGCCTGCGGGAGCTCCATGACGGCTCGCATCAGAGCATCAGGGTCCTGGGCCATCCCTGTAGGAGCCGCCGCTGGGGCTGCCGCCGGAGCAGCATAAGCCGCGTTGTTTGCCGGCGGAGGCGCGTAGGGCATTGCGGTGACCGGGGGCGTGTGGTTTGCGACGGGGATGCCGGGAAATCCAGCAACCGGTGCCGGTGGAAAGTTGGCAGCCGGCAGCTGAGCCGGAGGCGGCGCGTTCGGGTCAACAACGGACTGGATTGCTTCGGGGGACACGAGCCCCATCAGCAGGAGAGCCTGAAAGACGGCATAGGCCAGCTGAGGAGCCTGCTGGAGAAGCTCCGTCGCCCGTTGAGGCTCCGAAGTGGCCAGCGCCTTCATCTGGCTCAAAATGTCCAGCAACTGGGGCGGCGGCAGGGTATTGAGTGTTCTTGAAATGGCGTCGGTGCATGTCAAGCCTGGCGGAATCTCCTTGCCGGCGGGGAGCGGAGGAAGGGGTGTCGATTGAGAGCCGTAGCCTGAAGCGCCGCCGTTCGAGGCACCGGTGTTTTGTCCGGGTGTCTGCTTGGGTCAGCAAAGACCGAATATCCAAGACGAATATCAGGGTCGCATCATACTTGGCCATCATCATCTCCGCTCTTTTGCTCATTGGAGAAGTCGACTCGGAGCTTGCGACCCATGATCTCATATTCGTTAAGATTGCGGACAGCCGAGGAGGCCGAGTCTGCGATAAAGAGCACGGTTAGCCAGCTGACGGATGAGGATGGGATGACCGGAACTTCGTCGTACCGGTGTCGGGATAGTCTGCGAATCCAAAGCCCTTTGGCCGTCCTGTCTCCGAGTCGTAGACAAGGCGAAAGCGCTCGACCTTGCCGGCGCTGCTGAAGATGTCGGTGATCTGCTCCTCGGAGAGGCCTGTCATCGAGCTGAGGCGTCAGTCACATGCTTTGCTGGCGCGGGCGTCACTGCAGCCCATTGGCGCATCGGCAACTGACCGTAGGGGATGTTTCCCACAAACACGACCCTGGAAGGAGGCCTGCTCGACATTGGGGGCCTTTGGGAGACTCGTCGAGGTCTGGATGTGGCGTTCCTGGAGGTTCGGCGGCGTCTGGCTGCGGATAACGGCCTGGAAGCTCTGCCCTGCCTATTCCTGGGCCCTTTTCTTCTTGGGTTCTTAGAGAAGGTGTATCCCGCCGTCCGCGACTGTCCTATGGTCAAATACGGATGATTGAAATGACAGAAAACAAGGCGCAAATGGGTATCAGAGGCTGTGGGAGAGACCGAAAGTAACGATGTTGAGAGAAGCTTGGTGAATGTGAGGTCAGAGGCGAGAGCTTCGCGTTTCTGCAAGAAAAGAAACATGAACCCGCCCCAAGCCCATTCACTGCACCGCGCCGAAACAGGCAACGGATCGCCGTGAGCTGCCTCCCATCCGAAGATTCGCCGACAGCCCGCTCAGACCCCCCCTGTCGCTGCAGCCCGCATTAGCTCCAGGGCCTTTGCGGCGCCTAGACGCCCTGAGACCCCGGGTTTTAGCACCATTGATAGCGAGGGTAGCCTGCTTCAGGTGCTCGATTGCGACAAGGTGGCCTCAAGACGACATCTGATCCGGTTGACAACCTCCAGCCTCTTCGTCAGCCGCTCTTCTGCGCTGCCCTCGCCCATGATTCCTCGCCGTTGATGCCAATTGACGAGGAAGATTGAGCCCCGTGCCTTGTCTTTCTCCGGCTATTGTACACGAGACGGCGCTTTGACGGAAATCTAGGATCATAGCGGCTGCTTCTCGTCCGAGCAGCTTTGCTTCATCAGCGGCTCGAGCTTTGGTCACAACTTGTCATCTTCCAACTGTCCTCAAAAATGCCTCCCAAGTCGCGATTCACAAGGCTCGATGCCTTCACGAAGACGGTGGACGAGGCGCGGATCCGGACAACAAGCGGAGGAATCGTCACCATTGTGTCACTGCTGGTGGTGGTGTTTCTCGCATGGGGAGAATGGACCGACTACCGGCGCATCGTGGTGCATCCGGAGCTGGTCGTAGACAAGGGCAGAGGTACGTTGGCAGAGGAATCCAAGCCATCTCTTGTCTAGGATCTGCGCCTTGCGCACAAGGACACTCGGGCACGGATGAGCTAACACGAATGCGACTGTCAAGGCGAGCGAATGGACATCCACCTCAACATGACGTTCCCCAACATGCCCTGCGAGCTGCTGACGCTCGATGTCATGGACGTCTCTGGCGAGCAGCAGCACGGCGTCGCTCACGGAATCACCAAGATCCGTCTACAGCCTGCAGCGCTTGGCGGCGGCGAAATCGAGAGCAAGGCCCTCTCCCAGCTGCACGAGAAGGCCGAGCATTTGGATCCCAACTACTGCGGCGCCTGCTACGGAGCCACTGCCCCCAGCACTGCCTCGAAGCCTGGGTGCTGCAACACATGCGACGAGGTCCGAGAGGCGTATGCGCAGGCGTCATGGGCTTTTGGTAGGGGCGAGGGCGTGGAGCAGTGCGAGCGAGAGCATTACGCCGAGCGACTGGATCAACAGAGAGAGGAGGGCTGCCGAATCGAGGGTTTGTTGCAGGTCAACAAGGTGATTGGAAACTTTCATCTTGCCCCTGGCCGAAGCTTCAGCAACGGCAACATGCACGTCCACGATCTTAAGAACTACTGGGACCTCCCCGAGGGCAAGTCGCACGACTTCACCCACATCATCCACTCTCTTCGATTTGGACCCCAGCTCCCGGATACCGTCATTGAGAGGTTGGGTGGCAAGAATTCTTGGTCGAACCACCATCTCAACCCTCTGGACAACACCCGTCAGGATACCCGGGACCCCAACTTCAACTACATGTACTTTGTCAAGATCGTTCCCACCTCGTATCTTCCCCTGGGTTGGGAGAAGCGAAAGCCCAGCACCACCAACGGCGGCGTTACGACGTTCTACTCTGACGGCAGCATCGAGACGCACCAGTATTCCGTCACCAGCCACAAGCGAAGCCTGATGGGCGGCGATGATGCAAAGGAAGGCCATCCCGAGAGGCTGCACGCAAGAAACGGCATCCCTGGCGTCTTCTTCTCCTATGTAAGTACAAATCTACCGTGCATCGCATGTATGCGCAACTAAATCCAGTGTCTAGGACATCTCCCCTATGAAGGTCATCAACCGCGAGGAGCGGGCCAAGACGTTCCTTGGCTTCTTGTCCGGGCTCTGCGCGATTGTCGGCGGTACCTTGACTGTCGCTGCCGCTGTGGACCGAGGATTGTTCGAGGGTGCTACCAGACTGAAGAAGCTCCGATCCAAGGATCAGTGAGGGTGACTGTCGCTACCAAAGGAAGGAAAAAAGAAAAGAAAAAGAAAAGGAAAAGGAAAAAGAAGAGGTCCCGCTGTAGAATGCTGTGGATGATATTTCGAGGTGCATGGAGAGGGCGTTTTTGGCGGGTATACATGTTTGTATTCGTTCTTGTCTCTTGAAAAGGGCTGTCAGTATGTCGTATATAGAAGTTGCTCTGAGATTGTAAAAGAGCCGCTTGGATCTACTCGCGGCCATTAGCAGTCGTGTTTGTACCTTACCATCGACCTGTGACTATTTTGGGGTTTGTTCTGATACTGCTCGAGGCGAGCCTTGAAGCGACTACTGAGGTATTGTACATTACATTGCCTGGGAAACACTCAAAAGGGAGCTGTCATGTGGCAAGCACAGGACGAGAACTCAACAACACTCCAAAAGCATCATCATTGCCGATCGTAGAGCGCCGACACGCATCTCGATACACGGCATCATCGACAGCTGCACAAATCCATCAGCCAGCGATCTCGTATGCAAGATGGATAAAAATAGAACCCCATGGCGGGCTCTTCCGTTAGTTCTGCCTTGATCCACGAGCCAAAACGGAGCCTCAGTGCCGACAAACCGTCCGGACCCGAGCTGAGTCTGACCTCGTGACCTCGAAAACCGATATTGGATGAGCTTGAGATTTGAGGCAAGAAAGCGGAAATGCTGCCGCGACAGAGCCCTCCTGGATATCGTTGACGAGCCGAGTTCAGAGGCCAACAACTCCATGGAGAGCGCAAAAATCGGTCATCGGCTCCGTTGTGGTGACGCAGCTGTGCCCTGACGTTGGTCTCAGAAAGAGGGTCCGTGGGATATGCGGCGTTTGGCATGTGCAGCACCGTTGTTTCACTCGTTGCCGTGGCGGAGTCTGAGTTCCAGGTGTTTTTATGCTCTTCTCTGCCCCCGTGTAACAAGACGGCCCTTTTCTTTTTCTATTTGGCTCTCTTTCATAGTGTCTTTTCACTGGCTCTCTGACGTTGCCCCCTGCAGGAATGAAGCCGACGCAGATGAAGATTCGGGGCATCTCCATCATGGGAATCTCCCCTTGCGTCAGGTTGCAGGACTGAGCGATCTAATCGCGCATGCGCTGCCGATATTTCCTGTGCGACCGGGCCTCGTCAAACGGAAGATTCCGCAGTGCGCAGCAGCAGCAGCCGAGTCGAGCACAGCGTATCTCGTACGACTTATTGCGTAGCAGGTGCTCCGTAACACCAGGCATTATTACACGTAGATGATGAAGCTGCATGTCATTTCTGGGTACAATAATAGCATCAAGGGTCCAATTTCTCTGGGCTCCATGATTCTCGCTTTTGAGCCCCCCCTGGCTAAGCGATAGCACATGGCTTGATGGGTACACTAAGGTAGCTTGAAGCTGTGGCTTATTTGCCGACGACATGCGATTGAAGCTGCAAATAGAATTAAAATGCACGTGGATGAATGCGGCATTCGTGCGTAGGGTATCTGTAGACATTGCAAGGCATCAATTGCCACGAAGACGGCGCAGCTGCGTTGCGTGTAATCACAGGTACATATGTAGTTTCTGACGGCATATGCGTGGCCTTTGCCACTGATGCGATCGACGATGCGGCTACATGTGCTGGAGAGACGAGAATAGAACAGGACACATCAGCTGTCCTGCCCTGTGCAGCATTCGGACTTGTCATAGGTACCTTACCTTACCTACCTTACCTGTATGTCAATGGTCTGTAGGTCCGTATTCAGAGGTACCTACGCAGCTTCAATGTCCGTGGTATCGATGGGTAAATCAGTACTACATCTGCAATCAAAGGATTGACCCGGTTGATTAGCCTCTGCAATCCAATGTTTGAAAGTAATAAAAAGCTCCGTCCCGGTCGCTGAGCTAAGAAAGAGCCGTCGCTGCTCTCAATCTTGCTGCTGCACCCCAGACGATGGCTGTCGCCAGTGCGCCCATCCAAGGCCAGGGGACCCTGAACTCGTCCAGATGGGGGGCCTGCAAGCATCATGTACCTGGTGACGGGGCGGCAGTGGCGGGCGTAAGAGGGCTTTTAGGCGTAGAGGATACATGTACTCGTACGTGAGCGGGAGGGGGGTGGCATGGGCGCAGATGGGACGCATGCATGTGCTGTATCAACTGGGAGGAATTCGAGATGGGGGATGGACAGTTGATGCATCAGTTTCAACGGCTGGTTGCTGGATGGAGATGCTTCAGTGGTGTGGATCGGGGACGAGGACGTGATGTTCTCGGTGTAGGACACCTGAATCATTGACCTATGGGATCATGTAAAGTCGATGGCAATCCTGGCAATAGCATGGGCACCGTAGGTTAGTACTGGTTAAATCACAGCCATCAGTAGCGAGAGAGACCGAGGGTCGGATGACTTGCAGGCTGGGGATGCTCAAAGGGCCACGGCATGCTGGGGAGATTGCCCGAGATTATGGGGTGCATGTACCGTCTGCTGGCTGCTGCAGCCGTTCAAGCCACAGAACCAGGGTTTGCTGTTTGCTATTGTACGGTGATGCTGCTCTTCTTTTCTCCATGATCCGGCGAAGAATCAGGTAGATTGCTGTCTTGTTGTATCAGAGCCATCATCATTGTCGATACGTATGCATGCCGACCTTGATGGCGTCTGTCCTCAAGCAGCACCGAATGCAACAGACAAGCAGCCCCTACATCAGAGCGCATTGCCACACTTCAACCCAACTCCAGATCCCTCTAGGTAGGATGGGCGTCTCTGCCGCGGCACGCTGGAAACCACCCTGAAAACAACACCGGAGCAGAGGAGGTCGTCCAGAGATCAAATAGCCTTTCTGTGCCTTGAAGCTTAACGGCAAGCCACATTCGCGGGCAAAGTCCCAAGAAGGAACCGCAGGGTCCAGCAGCCGTGCACTGTACTCGCTGTGCCCGCCACCTCTGCCCATGCCCGCAGGTACCCAGCACGCGGCCACTAGCCGCAGCTACGGGGCGCCACTGGCCGGGCCTGCTCAGAGGGCTAAGAGTGCTAAGAGCGTTAAAGGCAGTGCTAAAGAGTGCTAAACCTCCTTTTGCTGCAGCGCCTCTCGTATCCATTCCGCCTGTACAGTACTTTGACCCGTACCTCGCCTTACCTGACCACTCGCCTTGCCCTCGTGTACCATCTCCGTCGTCTTCCTCCTCCTTTCTCCGTCCACAGCGTCCAGCCGCCTTTTCTGATCTGATCGGTGAGACAAGGCACGGCGGAAGCGCTCGACTTGCCGCCAAACGGGTTTCTGTAGCAGGCCTCACTCGCCGAGCTTCTGCTTCTGCTTCTGCTTCTTGCTTCCGCTTCTTCTTCTTCTTCTCTGCTGCTGCTTCTTCTTCTTCCTCCTCCCTCCTGCTCTTCTGCCTCGAGCCCTGCGTTGCTGCGACACCAGCAGGGCCATTGTCCTCCCTCCTCTTCTCTTCTTCTTCTTCTTCTTCTTCTTCTTCTTGTTCTTCGTCTCTTCTCGTTACGACCTCTTCTCTTCTTCCTCCTTCTTCTCCCCGCGACTACTTCTGCAGCACCCCGTGTAACCAGCGCCGCACCTTGTCGAGTGCCACGTCCTGACTCGGTGGCCTCGCCCTTCGTCCTGTGCCTCGTATCCTTTCACTTTTGCACATCGCCAGCCTCAAAACTCAACCCGACGCCTCGCTGCGACTCCGACGCCTTTGACACCGCGCCTCTTCGACCCGTCTTCGATTCGCCCGTATAACTCACCCCAGTCCATCCTTGACGCCTTTTCTTCGTCTTCTCTTTTGTCCTTATCCGTTCGCTTCTTCTCTCGGACCCATCGTGCCGCCCGCCACCGACGCTCGTAATCGAGACCCTTGGATACCCTACTGTATCTCACACCTTTCGCTGGTCTGGTCATCAGAACGTCGCCGCACTGCCACAATAGCCTGCACCCTCGTCCACGCCTAGACCTGCAACGGCATCTGCGACTGCAGCTGCGCCTGTGCTTGCGCAGTAGTAGCGACAACAATAGCAACGGCGAAGACGACACGACGACATCGCGAATACCGTACGCCCAATCGACCCGCAAGCCCTTCTGGTCGCTCTGCTGCTCGCTATTGTGGCATCGTTCGGCGTCCCACCACTCGGTCTTTTGATGCTACCGTCTCGGAGCCTGCGTGTCTTGTTCATTTATCCCGTCTAGCACCGCACCTTGCGCTTGCGCCCTCTGCTGATATCCTCCAATACACGCGCTGGATTTGGGCTTCAAGCAACCAACCATGAAAGACTCCTCCGTCACCAATCGCCCGTCCTTGCTGGACCTGCGATCCCAATCCTCCAATTCTGCGGCATCTTCGTCTCGAGCTCTTCGATCGCCGCGCCTCCATGTTGCTGGGGAGGCGCCTCCCGAGCTATCTCCCTTGGACGCCTTTGCCTTACAGAGTCGGCTGCTGGCTCGACAGCTCCAGGAGACAATCAACAAGGATGGTAATCGCGTCAGCCGACTACCGCCTCTCACGGCTGAGAGCCCTCTGATCGTCCAAGGCCGGTCCGAGTACTTTCGCTCCATGTCGCAGGACTCCGGATCCGAGCGCGGCGAATCTCCTGCCCCTCCGCTCTCTGCAGGCCTGGGTGGCTTGGGACTGCGGAGTGCGATGGAAGACGCTTTCGCGAGCGAAGAGAGGCCCAGATCAATGCACCCAAGAATGGGTCGAATCCCACCCACGCCCGACGACGGCGTACCTCCTCTTCCAGAAGACATGCCCGATGTGCCAGACATTCCCGACTTTGCTCGGGGCCGACAGCCGGGACAGCAAAACGGCACAGTAGACTTCTTCGGAGCACGTCAGGACCGTTCCCCATCACCGCTACTCAGCGACAGCCTCTCTCAGCTGGACCGGCAATCAACCAAGTCACCTGCTCCCCCGCTAACCTCCTTCCCTGCTCCCCCACACTCATCATCTCCTCGCAGCAGGCCAAAACAGAGCTCCTCCTTTGACGACGTTGGATTGGCGCCACCCAGAAGCCTATACCCTGGACGGTCGCCGAGCGCCTTGTCCTCTCCGGCTACCCAGGAGGAGGATACCTTTGGCAACTTGTCTAGTTCTGTTCAGTCTCTTCCCTCGCGCAAACTTTCCTCTGGAAGCGCAGCCCTTCCGCCGCACATGGCGTCCTCCGCCATGCCCCCCTTCCAACGATCCCCATCCGTTGCGTCAGAGTCGTCCGCTCCTCTTCCCCGACCTGCGTTCAACTTCTCTCGGCCAATGAGTAGGGCTGGTACGCCGAATCTGGACCATCCTATTCGACAAGCTTCGTCAGATAGTCAGCCGTCCTTTATCCTGGCCGATGAGTCGGCTCAGACCCCGATAAGCATGCACAGCGAGGCCTTCATGGAGCAACCAGCAGATGGGGCAACTCACACATACTCCAAATTTGTTCTGCCGCGTGGAAAGTCGATCCAGCGCTCAGAATCTTCGGACAACCAACCTCAAGCGGGGGCACCACCCTCACCACCCACTCGACCTTCTAGCTCCTCTGCTCGCAATGTCCCTGATGATGCCGCCAGTGTTTCCGGTGCCATGACCAGGCAACGAAGCGATGCGGGCAAGCTCAGCTCGGAGAGCTCCAGCTTCAGCCCCTTTGGACACCCCACGCCGAATCGCGGCAGACCTTCAAACGAAACCAGGCGACCATCTGAAGAAGCATCCAGAGGTAGGGCACCGGCTTCTGTTGGCACAAGCGACTCGGCCCAGACAATACGCCCCAGCATGTCTGTGCGATCCGCGACCAGCACAGCGCCGCCCACCGCCGCCGAAATGACGGCCGAGGAGCATCTCGCCAAGGGAATCGAATGCCACGAGAACGGCTCCCTAAACGAGTCCACTTACCACCTCCGGCACGCCGCCCAAATGAACCACCCGACAGCCATGCTCCTGTATGCTCTTGCCTGTCGCCATGGCTGGGGCATGAAGCCGAACCAGAAGGAAGGCGTTCAGTGGCTACGGAAAGCCGCCGATATGGCCAGTGGCGAGGTGGCCGAAGACGAAGGGATGGTCAAGGAAGGGAAGCACGTCAATATCGCTGAGAACAAGACCCACAAGGCCCAGTTTGCCCTGAGCATCTATGAACTGGGCGTGAGCCACATGAACGGATGGGGCATTGAGCAAGACAAGGCTCTTGCACTGCGCTGCTTTGAAATCGCTGGCAGTGAGTTGAAGCTACCATATCCTGTCGTGATCGTACTGCTAACGTGTCGTGAACAGCGTGGGGCGATGTTGATGCTCTGGCGGAAGCTGGTTTCTGCTACGCGCAGGGAATTGGCTGTAAGAAGAACCTGAAGAAGAGTGCCAAGTTTTACCGCATGGCAGAGGCTAAGGGCATGAGCATGGTGGGCAACAGCTGGTATGTTGGGACTTCGTTTCTGTTTCTCTTCGTTCGTGAATAGATTGCTAACTCGGACGGCTATGTAGGATTCACAAGTCGAAATACATGGATGATGAGGATGCTCCTGAGATTCCGCCGAAAAAGTCTCGAGCCCGTAGCAAATCTCGCTCACGCGCAATGTTTGGTAAAAAACCCGCTTCGTGAAGGGGCAAACTAATGATGATGATGAACTCTCTCTTCGTCTCTTCTTTTTACCCATTCTATACCGGAGTTTCGGAGGGTTGCCGGCTGTTCTCGCATCGAATACTATTGGGGATCTCTTCTTATCGGCCTGCCTTGCTCTTTCTCTTCTCCCTCCTCTTTTAGCCCTTTCACTTCTTCTGTGTCTTTTTTCTGTTTTCTCTTTTTTTTTCCCATTGTTTGTTCCCCTTTTTTTTCTTTTTTTTTTTCGGTTCTTCTCTCTTCTGTCAGCGTATTAGTAGAGGCGAGATCTTTTGCTACCTGCGTTGTTCTGTGTACTATTGAAAGCACACTCGAGCTTGTAAAAGGGCTCGGTAGACCCCTTTTCTTCTTCTGCTACCTCCTATTCTACTCTTGGGAGCACAAGGCTCCTGCTGTTTCCTCTATTCTTCCTCCTTTTCTCTATTCTTTTCTCACCTCTTTTTCTACCTTTTCCAGCTTCCGGGGAAGTCTCTTGTTTTCTCGTTTCTTGTTGTTTCTAGGGAGGGCTGGCTGTGCGGCGTACATATACTATCTTTCCTTTGTTACTCTTTCCTTTCCAATCTGAGCCCGTATAGAGTGCGGCTGGTTCCATCTTCTTCTATTTTTTCGCTGCGCCGGGCGTTGGGCTGTTTTCGATATATCCAAACCAAAAAAGCGGACGTTTTGGGAAACGTCTCGTATCTAGGGCAAAATAAGGCGATCACAGAGTTATCAATCCAATGATTCCCAAGCAACCGACCGAGCGCCTCTGTTGTCTTCCCTGAAGGAGAATTCGAGGAAACAATGTCGCCGTCATATCATGTGGGTAGCTTAGAATTCTCCTTTGTCTGATTTCTAGCATTCGTTTACTATTTCATTGGTGACATCAACAGCCATGTTCATGGCAAAAGCCTCTCTCTCTCTTCCATCCTTTCAGCCCTCTAGGTATCAACGTCCATCTTCTCCCCCTCAACTGGTAGGTCGACAACGGTGACATATCGGCCAATGTCCCTCTTGGTGATGATCTTCTCGTTCAGCACGGCAGTAGTGCCCTTGGGGAAGCGGTAGCTCTGCAGCTTGGCGCTCTTCTCGTTGGGCTTGATGTAGTTTCGCAGGAGCGTCGTCTTCTCCTTGGTAATGACAGCAACGTCGACGTTCGAACCGGAACCCAGATCGTTCCACACACCAGCAAGAATAGCCTCGCTGCACAGCTTGACGGCAGCATCCCTCGACAGGTCCGGCGTCCACTGCGTCTCAAAGACGCTCATCGCAGCAAGACTGCCCGAGCCCATGGTGACGTAGGGCAGCTTGTCGGTGCTGCCGTGGGCGTGGACGGTGAAGAGGTGCGTGCCCGTGGGGTCGCAGCCGGCGACGACGAGATAGGCGCCGATGTGGCCCTGGTGGCGGAAGAGGTGCTGCTTGAGCAGGGTCATGCAGGTGACGACGCGGGGCTTGCGGCCCGTGGAGAGCGAGTGCAGCTCGAGCTGGGAGGAGATGAGGGCGGTGGTGAACTCGGTGTCGGCGGCGGTGCCGGCGCCGGCGCACCAGATCTGGGGGGAGATGTAGTGGAGCTTTTCGCAGTTCTTGTCGGCGACGATGGGGCCTGACGTGGCGCGCGTGTCGGCGGCGATCTGTAATGGTGATGATGGGTTAGTTTAAGACTCTCGGTGACCATAGTCGTGACAACGGTGTAGGCGCGGAGGGGGACGCTGTGCCGACTTACCACTACGCCGCCGTCAAAGATGCAGCCGACAATGGTCGTTCCCGTGCTCGTAGCCTTGGGCAGAGGCACTCCCTGGGCGTGCAGGGCCGCATTGCGGTTGTAGTTGGAGAAGTCGAAGCCCGGCATCTTGTGCTGCTTGTGATGCTGATGCCCTGTCCAGCCGTGCCCGGTCTCGCCCTAGATCTCGCGTGTGTCACCGCTGGATGAAGAATATATTCGTTCTTTTGATGCCTTCAAGTCTGCATTCGCTATGAGAGGAGGCCGTCACGGGTGGAGTTTTGTTGATTATTCGCGGTTCAATGGTGTTGCTAGAGGAGAGAGAGAGGTCGATGTTTGGTTTGGTTATACTAAGCCGACGAGCACCAGCTGATGACGAGGCTAAAAGCTGCCTTCCTGCCTCCAAGGGCTTGAGCAGGTACCGCAGCAGCCAATTTCGCGGGGTAGGTACTTTTGTCAAGCTCCCGCCTGCTGTTCCTCCTTCTGCCCCTCTGTAAAGCCACCAGATTCCCCCTAGGCAGAGAGAGCCAAGCTCTGATTGGCCCCGATGCTGACTGGCCAGATGGAGGTCCAGCTGCAGACGCCCATTGGCCAGAGCTGCCTTGCTGCCACGTGATTACACTGGGAGCTCTCCAGAAAAAAAAGTTGCTTGTATGCGTGCATGGGTCGCGACAGACCGCCCGGTAGAATTCGATAGGCGCAAGGCAGTTCGTTGGCTGCTGCAACACTGATCGCTGCGTTTTATCGTCATCATCAGCATCGCCCACAACAAGCGCCACACCGACGCGTCTCATCACTTTTTTGGGGCGTCTTTATGAAAGTATCGCCATTTCCCGCAGATTCTGAACCCGGATTGAGCTCCCGAGGCCGGTGTAAGTGAGCTTCTCTCTGCTCTGTGTCTGCATCTGCTGGTGCTGGTGAGGGAGCTCCAGCGACGGATTCGTTGATCGCGCCGCAGACTCATGCTGGGAAGACTGGGAATTTAACGAGATTCGGAGCTCGTCCGGATTCACCATCTCCGCAGACGCAATGTCCTTTGGCTTCAGCGCTTCGACAAACGCCATGAGTGGAGATGTGAAAGTAGGGCCTGACTTGGAGACGATCCAGACAGAGGTAGGCAGCGCTCTCTGTTTTTCTGACGATTTCTAGATCTTCGACTTTCATTGCGACCAAGATGACGACAACGATCGCGCTGCTAACACACATGCTCGCAGGCTCTCGGGTTCCTCTCTATCGCCGGCGATGCCAAGGTCCGCCTCACGTCCGCATGGCAGTCGCTTCCTGCCGCGACGTCCTCGCTCCTCAGCGTCGCCTCGAAACGAGGTCTGGTTGCTGCCGCCGGCCCCGATCAACTCGTCATCGCCACAACCGAATCGATTCGAAAAGCGTTTGAAGCTCCCAAAGATGGCGACTCGGACATTCGCGCCTTTGAGCCTCAACTCAAGATTCCCATGTCCATGAGGATCTCACAGCTTGTCTTTACCTCCGATGAGAATTACTTGGTGCTCTCTGCAGAATCCGGCGGTGGTCTTGCTGTTTACCAAGTGTCGAGTCTTCTTCAGGGATCTACGAATTCCGCGTTTGAGCTGTCGACCAACGGGGAGGCGTTGAGGGCGCTGGTGCCGAACCCTACCGTTCCAGAACTTTGCGCCATCGTCACAAATGGCGGCAACCTTTACATGGCCAATCTTCAAGAACGGAAAATAAGCAATGCGCTCAAGACCCAAGTTAGCTGTATCAGCTGGAGCTCAAAGGGCAAGCAGCTATGTGCCGGGCTGGCAGATGGAAGCATCCACCAGATGACGCCCGAGGGAGAGGGCAAAGCCGATATCCCCAAACCCCCCAACGTGGACAACTGCCATGGTAAAGTCGTCCTTTCCTCTCAGCAAGATTGCCCGCTAACAGCTCATCCCACTAGTTTCATCGCTCATATGGCTTGAGAACAACCTCTTCCTTGCTATCCACTCAACCAACGACTCGCCTCCCTCCTCCATCTATCACATCATCACACGCCAGCCTCCTTCATCCTTCACCTACCAGAAACTTACAGACCCGGTCGAGCCTTTTGGATCGGACAAGACCCCCCACCACACTATACTGAGGCTCAGAGACTTCCCTCCCGACCTCCAGGACCTTCTCATCGTCTCGTCTACAGCGTCGACCGATATTGGTTTGCTGACGCGATCGAAAAATGCGCTGGCAAACGACAAACCTGCCGAGTCCATCACCGGCGTCTTCACAACCACCGAGTTGCTTGATGACTCTAAGCGACCAACTCTTCCCATGACCGATTCTATGGAAGACTCTACGCCCATCGGCATTGCGCTGGATCTGTCCAGTAAGGATAAGGTGTATAAGCCTATACCATCAGACGAAGAGCTCGAAGAGTCGCCTACTCCTTTGCCAGGGTTCTGGGTTCTCACTCACGAAGGTGTGCTTTGCTCCTGGTGGATCATCTATACCGACTCCATCAAGAAGGGTACTGCTTATCCTGGATTGACGGCAGTCCAAGGAGAGACGGCGTCTGCGCCGGCAGCAGTTGCGTCTTCAGCATCGCCGTTTTCTACCAACGCGGGAGCCTCGCCCTTTTCCTCGGCAACCCCAGCAGCTCCTGCTTTCGGCTCGGCAGCACAGCTAGGCCAGAAGACATCTCCCTGGGGCTCGGGAGGTTCCGGCGCTGCTGCCGCACCAAGTGCGGGCGGAGGAGCTTTTGGATCAAGTGCTTTCGGGTCAGCATCAACGGCCGGTGCAGCGTTCGGGAAGCCGAGCGCCCTAGGATTCGGCCAGTCGGCGCCACTTGGCACACGAGCCTCTCCTTGGGCATCCGCTGGTGCGGGAGCAGGGTCAACGGCGGCGACCCAGCCTGCGTTTGGTCAGTCGGGCTTTGCAGGTTTTGCCAACAAGACCCCCCAAAGCGCCTTTGCAACCGCAGCTCAATCTTCCACGCCTGGCTCTTCTGGAGGCTTTGCCAGCTTTTCCACTCAAGGTGGGTTTGCTTCCCTTGCCGGTAGCAGCGGCAACACCGGAGGTAGCGTCTTCGGTAGCGGCGGTAAGCTGGCCGGTGCTGGGAGCGCCTTCGGATCAACCTCAACAGATACGGCCTTCCCGCCGAAGCCTTCAGGGAGCGTCTTTGGGTCTGCTCAGGAGAAGCCGTCCGGTAGCGTCTTCGGCTCTACTCCTTTCAAGCTGGAGAGTTCGTTCAAGCCTGATCCATCTCAGGCGGAAAATGACACAGCACCAGCACCTACTGGGTCGTCAATGTTTGGATCCGCCTTCGGATCGGCTCTCAACGATGCAGGAACCAAGGCTCCCGACTCCTCTGCGTCGGCCAAAGACGAAGACATGGACACCGGCGAGGCGTCTCCAGGAACCGAAGTTGAGTCTACAGCACCTTCAGCAACACTGGGATCTGGCTCAAAGTTTGGTACTGCCCCAACGACTGGCACAACTTCCATCTTTGGTGCCAAAACAGACGCTCCTCAGACCACCAGTGGCGGTTTGTTCGGATCAGGAGGAGCCACCCCCAAGCCTGCAGGCTCAAGTGTGTTTGGGTCTTTTGGAAGCGCTTCAAAGCCCGCCGCCTCGTCCGGACTCTTCGGTTCTGCTTCCAAACCCGCCGACGACTCCAAGACCCCTACGGCGAAGAGTGTGGAAACGTTCAACGCACCTCTTCCTCCGGACGCGACCAGCAAGTCGGCGTATCTGATTGGCGAGTCGTCCGATTCGTCTGTTGCATCTACCGCTCCCAGTCTGTTTGGCAGCGGTGCTGCCTCAAAGCCTGCGAGCACTCTCTTCTCTACCGCTGCCAAGGATACGGCTGCAAAGAGCAAGACAGCAGACTCATCAAGGCCGAACCCCTTCCTCACAGCTTCCAAACCCTCCGAGGAGAAGCCAACAGTCATTGAAGACGCCCCTCTACCCCCCGATCCAACCAAGTCCAACTTTTTCTCCAAACCCAACAAGGCCCCCTCCCCTTCCAGCTTCGAGCCCCCTTCATCTACAGACAAGGCCCAGCCAAGCGTGCCCTCTCCTCCGGCCCCCGACGAAGAGTCAGAAAGCGACTTGGACGACAATGCCTCCGAGGGTAGCGGCGTGGACGTGGCTAGAGACCTCGGACTAGGAGGCCGCACGCCTCAGAGCTCTGCAGAAACCGCCGCTCGGCCACTGTTTGGGGAGGTCGGCCGATCCACCTCTTCGGTTCCCCGGCCGAGCGCCGCAGGCCCTCGATCACCCAGCCCCATGAGAGCTGGAGCTCGAGACCGCGCCCTGTTGTCGGAAGCCACTAGATCTGTCAGCGCACCGGGCGTGGCTTCTCAGGCGCTGGCCCCGAAGAGGGCGCAGCTCGTCGCATCCACTGCTGCCGGCAAAGAGAAGACGGCGGCCGAGGATACATTCATCGCGCAGTCGAGGAAGCTGAGGGAGCGGCAACAAGCCGAGGAAAGCCGGCTGTTGATTGACGAAGAGGATGAGGAGGTGCAGAGAGTACTGGCCTCTGAAATCGAAGGCACGCTGGAGTTGGATGAGTTCATCGCTCACTCCAACGTCGCGCCGCCGGCCCAGGAGAGCATTCCTGCTCAAGTCGAGGCGGTCTACCGGGATATCAACTCGATGATTGACACCCTTGGACTCAATGCTCGTTCCGTGAGGGCCTTTATCAAAGGCCATACTGAAAACCGCGTTCCCGACGGTCGGTCCCCAGACGATCTCGAGGATCCGGACGATTGGGTCCTGTGCGAAATCAGCGACCTGGGCGAGATTATTGACATTGAGCTGTTTGGCGACCTGGAGGAAGGCCGAGTGCAGGACCTCCCCGACAAGCTCGAGGCCTGCCAGGAACTCGCCAGAGACATGCATCGACTCCGAGCCAAGCAGGAGGATCTGAAGCGCATCATCATGACGCGGGTTGATCCCAACCAGGCAGACGCTGCGCGGTCGCTTCCTCTCAGTGCAGAGCAGCAGGCGCAGCAGAATGACTTGAGGCGCGAGTATACCAAGTTTTCAAAGCTTCTCGCCGAAGCGGAAGAAGCACTGACCCTGCTCAAGACGCGCATTGCATCGCTCTCTGGCGCCTCCGGCAGGGGGGGCACCAACGTTCCCACCGTGGAGGCCGTGATGAAGACGATTACCAAAATGACCAGCATGGTGGAGAAGCGCAGCGGAGACATTGACGTGTTGGAGACGCAGCTGCGAAGGATGCGGCTGGAGCCTCCCAGCAGAGAAGAGTCTCCTTTCCGGACACCGCAGGCAAGGCGAAGCATCCTGCTTTCTCCGGAGGCTACGCCGTCTCGCAGCTTGCGCCAAAGCGCCTCGGGCAGCGTCATGTCCTTTGGGACTCCTTCAAAGACGGCGACGCCACGGAAGAAGGTCAGTGGCTTCAGCAGGGAAGAAAAGGGAGAATTGATGGACAAGAGGGCAAAGCGGCAGGCGGTGCTCGGGAGACTGAAGGAGAGCGTGCAGAAGAAGGGCGTCAGTGTGTGGAACATGGAAGACATTGAATGACTGAATCGCCAGAAGCAGAGAAAAGGGACGACGAGCAGATTGACACGAGAGCTCTACAAAGGGTAGCAGGACTGCTTGATTGGGAGAATGTAACTTTACGGTACTGGAAAGGAGGAGATCAACAGGTTAGATGGCAGCATGTCATGAAGGGTTTGACAGAAGCAGTGAAGCAGCTTACTACGGCTATGGTCCTATCCATCGTTCCTCCATTACTGCCATTATATTCCACGTGTAGAACCAATGATTGATACATACTCAGCCTCTCTTTTCCATCGCCGTCCTCTTCATCCTCGCCCTCCTCTGCGCACGCGGGTTCCGCAAATGCTGAAGCAACGACGCGAGAAACCCGCCATCCCGCTTCGCCTCCTCCCTATTAATCCTATGCTCATCCATGAGCGTATACGCCCGAAACGCGTCGAAATCGCGCCAAACGCGGACCCTGCTCCCCGTCCGCCTGGCATCAATCAAATCCACGATATTAACAAGCTTCTTCCTAAGCTGTCGTTTGCATTCCACCACCGAAGGCTGCGGCGTAATGTCCACTTCGACGCATAGGTCTTGGTAGCCCTTGAGGATTTCTTCTTCCGTGAGTTGCTGCGCGCGGCTGTTTGATGATGGCTGAGATTGAGATTGAGATTGGGATTGGGATTGGGAGGAAAAGTAGTGCGTCTTGAGTTCTTCGCGGAGAGCTATGGTGCGCTGCTTTGTGTATTGCTGGGAGCCGGGTGTCCAGTGCTGGGAGAGGGCGAGGAGGGCGAATTCTTGTTCGAAGGGGGTGCTTTGGGAGGGGGTGAAGTTGGGGAATTTGGAGAAGTGGGATTGGGAGGATGGGGGAGAGTCCATTTTGGGGGGATATATATATATATATATACGGGTTTTGTTTTGTTTGAAAGTGATGGTGGAGAGGTGTGAGGGTGAAGGTGAGCGTGTTGTGATACGCGTTGATTTGGGGGGGTGTTGGATGGCAGCTGGCGAGGTGCATGTGCCTCGGTGAGCAGCTGCTGGACTGCATCATTGCAATAATGTAGGCTTTGGGAGCAGACTAAATCAAGAGACAATCTGGTTATCATGAATGAAATGAGTCAGCACCTCCACTGAAGCAGACATTATCTCCTCTCCTCTCCTCTCCTCTCCTCTTCTCTTCTCTGCAGTCTCAACTTACAAGACAAAGTACAAAAGTACAAAGTACCTCACGTCGGAAACGCCAACAAGCACCAAAACGGCTTAGTTCTAGCGGTGGACCCCCTTCCCTCGGCGAGAACCTTTCCTTCACCGACGACTCACCGTGGAGGGGCTAAATATTTCCATATCAATCGTCAATTCGTTATCGCAGCCAAAAAATTTCCCCAGATCATCATCCCCCGAGCCGAACCTCGCCCATTGCCTCATCCATTCGCTCCCTTGCAACCTCAGAGATACAGAAACCGCCATGGCTCCCTCACGGCATTACGCTCCCAGCGCAGAGGAGCAACTCCGCCGAAACGTAAATTGAACCTCTGCTACTCCCGCCGTTCTCGTCGCAAGTTAAAAAAAAAGTCCCTTACTGACAGCACGACTCCTTCAACAGACGGTCGGCATCAACAAGGAAACAGTCTCCAACGTCTCCTCGACAGACTTCCCCGGCCACTTCCCCGGCGAAGACCACGCCTTCTCCATCGACACCTTCCAGTCCGCCTTCTCCGTGCAGTTCCACCGCAACGACCCCAACGACGCGTCCTTTTCCCTCGTCGGCATCGACGCCTCCCTCGCAAACGCCTTCCGCCGCATCCTCATCGCCGAGATCCCCACGCTCGCCGTCGAGGACGTCTACATCGAGAACAACACCTCCGTCATCCAGGACGAGGTCCTCGCCCACCGCCTCGGCCTCATCCCCTTCAACGGCGGCCGCGACGGCATCCACAACTTCCTCAAGTGGTACAAGAAGCCCGAGGCCGGCGAGGACCCCTACGCCAACAGCTTCGACTGGAACACGGTCCGGCTCGAGCTCAACGTCACCTGCACCGTCAACCCGGACGCCTCGCCCACGGAGACGGACCCCCTCAAGGCGTACCACCACGCCCACGTCTACGCGAAAGACATCGTCTTCGTGCCCACCGGCAGGCAGGTCGAGTACTTTAGCGGCGAAAACGCAATCGCCCCCGTCAACCCCGACATCCTCATCGCCAAGCTGCGCCCCAAGCAGTCCATCAACCTCGCCATGCACATGCACAAGGGCATCGGCGCCGACCACTCAAAGTTCTCCCCCGTCGCCACCGCCTCGTACCGCCTCCTCCCGCTCATCACCATCACCCGCCCCATCATCGGCGCCGACGCCGAAAAGTTCCAGCGCTGCTTCCCCCAGGGCGTCATCGGGCTCGAGAAGATCACGCGCGAGGAGGCCGCCAGGGCGGGCAGCGGGTACGAGGGCCATGCGGGCGAGCTCAAGGCCGTCGTCAAGGACACCATGAAGGACACCGTCAGCAGGGAGGCGCTGCGGCACCCCGAGTTTGAGGGCAAGGTCAAGCTCGGCAGGAGGAGAGACCACTTTATCTTTTCCATCGAGAGCACGGGGCAGTGGGATAGCGACGAGCTGTTCCTCGAGGCGGTCAAGCATCTGAAGCTGAAATGCAAGAAGCTGGAGCAGCAGGTCATCAACATGGTTCAGTAAAGATGCTTTCTCTTTTGTGGTTTCTTTTTTTTCCTCCTTTCGGTTGAAGGCGTTTTGTAGATAAAATGGAGGGGCATGGTTATTGCGTGTTTCGACACATGCTGTTATTTATTCACCTTTTAGTGTGTCGTGTATATCTTTGGGAAGATAATCAAGCATAGAAAAAGACTCAATTTACCTGATATTGCTGAGTCTGTGGACATGTTCAAAAGATGAACAAGACATGCCCTACAGTAGAAAAAGAAGAGAAAAGTGTAGTATTTGCATCCCAAAGTAAAGAAGTAGGTAGTATCGTATTGCGTGCCGGCCAACATGTCTCCAACGCCATGAATATGCCCAAGATGAACGAAAACTCCATGGTCATGCCAAGTAAAATGAAGAACAATCAGTAGAAACCAAGTGTTTCAGGAGCTTTCGGCTTTGAACCTGAGGTAGAAGTTAAACTCCAGGGGAAAAGCCGGATCGGTAACCACAACCTCCTGGCCATTCTCCAACCCCAGGTCTTTGAGGGACTTGCTCAGATTCGGCCTCGTCTGCTGCTCCAAGCTTTGCGGGACTTGCATGTACAGAGTCTTGCCCTCCGCTCGTATGGACGGTTTCTTCAGCTGCGCCTCTGGACGGACGGCAAGCGAGTCCAATAGATCCTGCAGCGTCATGTTGGGGTCAACCTCCAGGGGCCGGGCTTCTCGGCCGCAGACTGGGCAGTCGTCCTTCTTCTCGTGCTTGAACGTATACGTGTAGATGCTGTCGTTACCAGAGTACATCATATAGTTGTTCTCAAAGCCCAGGCACGTTGCGGTCGTCGTGGCAATCTTGAAGGCCTCATTACAGCAAGCCGCGGCAATGATGGCATTTGTCGAAGCAATGGCGGGGATGATGTTCTTGATGGTTCCTTGCGTAAGGGAGTACGTGATACCCGGAATGTTAAACTCCTCTGCTCGCTTGAGAGCCTTCTGGTAGATCCATGTGACATGCTCGGGATCGTCCTTGTCGAGCTTCGGAAAGGGCTTCTCCTGCTCCCAGGCAATGACATGCGCCCACTCGATGCAGTGCTCCGGCTGTCTCGGGATAGAGGCGATGGTGCAAAGAGGAACAGCGGCTCTGGGGGCGTGCATGTCCAACTGGCATTCTATGCACGAGGTGAAGGAAGGGAAGATGACCCTGGCTTGGCCCTTGAAGCCCTCCGTGCCGCCATCAATCAGAGGCTTGACGCCGTCAGGGTCCTCAGATTCCTCGGCAATGGAGACTAGCATCGCGTTGATCCATCGCCGAGCCTCGATGCTGTCCAGGCCGCAGATGACGAGCTGGAATTGCTTGTAGAACTCGTCGTCAAAGTCTTGGATCCGCTTGTTGTGCGCCGTGATCTTAACACCCTTGACCCTTTGCTCGACGAACTTGGCTGCGACCTCGGCCTTGTACTTGCCAACGTCTGATTTGCGGAAGAGGAACTGTCGGTTCAGATTCGAGATGTCGATCGTGTCTGAACGCCGCGCGCCATGTTAGCACGAGTCGAATGCCACAGGCTTGGGCGTGGGGTGGATGATGCGCCTTACCCATATCAATGACATGGATATCCTTAAACTTGGACATGGCCAGATTCTTGAGGATTTCGCATCCCAGGCCGCCTGCGCCACTGCCACCGCCATCAGTCGTCAGTCGTCCGCGAACAGGATCAAGCAGGAGGATCGGTGCGAGGTGGTACAAACATGACCCTGTGTCTGGTTAGCCAAATGCCTGTTCGATCCGGCTCTGCTTCGTCGCTTGTGCTTGTGATTGTGATTGTGATTGTGCCACATACAGGATCTTAAAGCGCTCGAATTGAGCCAGGAACTCTTCCTCCACGGCTTCTGGGTTTGTGAATGGGCCCGGATTGCGTCTGATCTGCTCGAGGTACTTCCTGCATCTCCCCGTCAGCACATGCTCGTGCTCAGCGCATCGCCAGCTGGGGCTTAGGCACTGGCTGACCATCGTCTCGTCTCCCTGTCGGCATCAATGGCTGGTGCATCTTGCATCTCGACACTCATCTCGTGGCAGGTGATGGCCGAATAGGAATCCGTAGGGTATCGATATCAAGAGTTAAGGTAGGTAGAGATTAAGGAGGAAGAGGAAACTTGATGCCAAACAGACTCGTGCAGATTGGAGGTGCTATGGAGGAGGGAAGCTTGGTGCAGCTGTTAGGCAAGCATGGCAAGGTGGGGAGGAGCTCGTCTTAGCCTCGGTGGCTCGGTGAGGGATCGGTGAGATCAGGTGAATGTGGGGTCTTGACCGTCCACCACAGCTTGAAGCTCTGCCTCTTGTCTTTCTGCACTTCTCACCTGTCCAGCCCTTCATCAGTTTGTCGTCGTCTGTTGACTTTCTTCTCTTCCTTACATGCCGCTACCACTACTCTGAACCATTTTCAGGGGCCCAGGTAGCGGCCATGGACGAACTGCTGACTCCGGTCAGCACCACATATCTCAAGCCTCGAAAGGACGCCCAGCCGCTGCTATCCGAGCTCAGCTCGACCAAGAGAGTGGCCGAAGTTCCAAAAATTTCTCAGGTGAACTCTCCGGATGAGGCTCTAGAGATTCTGAGAAACCAGCCTGATTACGACTCCCTCGTCCGAGTTCTAAGGTATCTCACCGAGGATGCCGCACAGCCCGATGCCTTCAGCGTCCACGTCCTAGGTCCGAAAAGCGCAGCCATCATCCACGTGCTGGTCACGGATATCGCTGCAAACTACTGGGCTCTGTTGAAAGAAGGCGGAGCGAGTGACAGTGCCGAGGATGACCGGGAAGACTTACATTTGTTTGTAGCTTGTCTACGAAGCGTGACCGGGCTCAATGCCGTTCTTACTCATCTCAAGGCTCTCATACAGGAGCACAAGCTTGGGTCCAAGGATGCTAAACGACCCGACCTAGTGCTGCACGTCAACGTTTTCCTCGATTTATTGGCGACAGTGTTGGAGGGCGACTCTGCTATCAAAGCCTTGTGGACAGCTTCGGCACACAGGCTGGCCACTCAGACGCTGAAAAAGGTGCAATCCCAAGCACTGCTATCCTTGATCACAGGGGGGCGTATCCTGTCTATATCCGCCGAAGCAATCGAAGTTGCTGGCATAGAAAACATCGACGCCAAAGCCATTTGGCTGGCTGATGGCGCCAGATTTACGCAATGGGTTGCACACAACATCATTGCCTGGGCTAAGCTCACCAAAACTCAAGATGAACTGCATTTCTGCTCAGACGTCTTCCAGCGAGCCATGTCGCTAGGCTACATGGGTATGTTACACATCTGTCGACATCGCTGCCTACCTTATCATTGACTCGTCGCCAGAGAGCCTTGTAAAGACAGTTATTGACGGCCTTCTTCTTCGAGAGGGAAGCAATCCGGAGGACTTTTCCAAAGTTTGCCTCTCTCAGCCATCCAGCGCCAAAAGGACGATGAATGTTCTGCTACAGCACCTCGGCCAGCACCTGAATGGTCTCGACTTGGATGCTCCGTCTTCCAAAGAACTCGTTTCTGCCGCTGCCGGCGTCATTGATGCTGTCATCAAGGATAATGATGCTCTCCACAACCATCTGATTGCTTGGTGCACTTCATCGTCTGGTGCCGGCCTAGGGGACGCCGTAGGCATTCGAAGAGCCGTTCTCGCAGTCATAGCTCAGGATAAGGACGGAATCACAACTGTTTTTGAGAAGAGTCTGGCTCAGTTCGGCGACCAGTTATACATCAAGCATGCGGCTATACTACAGCAAAACGGTAGGGGTCCTTCAATCGTCAGCCACGTCATTGCTGCATCGCACTGACTCCTGTTAGTCCACGCCGAAGTGTTGCTCCTCAGCGCAGGTTATGTCTCCAGACTATCTCCCATAAAGCTGAGAATCATTGTGAGATCCGGTTCTTACTTGACAGCCATCTCAAACAGGATAGCAGCAACTCAGGCAAGAACTCGATTCTTGGGCTTGGTTGTCGGCGAATCTCTCTCCACCCTCATGGACGACAAGAGTCAGAAGCTTGATTTTCATATGGAAGAAACGGATAGCGAAGAAGCCCAGTGGCTCAAGTCTCTCACCGCCGTCTCCGACGAGGTCGGCTCGATCGAGCCTCTCCTCAAGACACAAGTCACAAGGCCACCAGCAAAGACAGAGGACCGCCCATCACAGAGACGGGCGCAAACGCCCAAGGCTAAACCCAAGATGAAGCCAGAAGCCAGAATCTCGACCATCAAGCCAATAGCCGTTGTCGAGGAGATTGATTCTTCAGAAGACGATGAAGATCTTGTACCTTACGCCAAAGGCTCTGACCCAGAAGACTCCGACGACGACGCCACATTAGTCCAGCGCAACAAGCCAAAGGCTCCCGTTTACATCCGCGACTTGATTCTCTATCTCCGCGACACGGAATCATACGATAAGCAGAAGCTGGCCCTGCAGACGGCGCCGCTGTTGATTCGCAGAAAGGCAAACTTTGGCATGGAAGTGAGCTCCCACGCGGATGAGCTCGCAGGCTTACTCGTCGGACTGCAAGACAAGTTCGACATTGAAGACTTCAACGACTTGAAGCTGCAGGGCATGATAGCCTTGATAGTCGCCCAGCCGAAAACGATGGCCCCCTGGTTCTCTCGCACCTTTTTCGAGGGAGACTATTCCTTGTCACAGCGAACGCAGGTGCTCGTTGCCATCGGCCTGTCAGCCAGAGAACTCGCCGGATTCGACACCTCTGAGTATCAGGCTGCCGCATCCTTCCCCTCAAAGCGTCTACCGGAGAAGATTGAGCAGCTCTACCTCGCCTCATCCAAGCAGGGCGAAGCCAACAGCCCATCTCAACTCAAAGCACTCCCCTCCACCGCCATCGACACAATCGCCCAGTCCCTCACATCATCCTTCCTAGAGCCCATGGCCGCCAAAGCAGCAGACGCCTCCACCGGCCCCGACATGCTCAAGCTATCCACCTTTACAGCCCGCTACAAGTCCAAAACAAAGGCCAAACCTCGGGTCCGCTCCATCCCAAACACCACCGCCGCCCTCATCGCAGATTCCTTCTTCTACCCCCTCACAGCACACTTCCAAGTCGCCCTCCGATCCTCCAAGCCCGTCATCCTGAATCCCGCCCTGTTAGCGTTATACCTCCAAACACTAGGCATCATCATCCACGCGGCCGGACCCTCCACGCTCTCCCTTCCGCAGCTCACGTCTGAGCTGTGGGATTTACTTCTCGCCGTGCGCGTCCACGCGCAAGATGACCTCGGGGCGCTAAAGGGCTGGTTCGTGGCCATGGCATCGCTGCTTGAAGTGAATGAGGGCGATGTGCGCAGGTTGTGCGAGACGCAGGGGCGCGAGGTGGTGGAGACGAGGGAGTGGGCTGCGACGGTGTTTAATCGGATTCGGGGCGAGGATGGCGGAGAGGAGAATGAGGTCAAGATGCTTTCGGCGGGGGTGCTGATCAAGCTTGGGGAGGCTATTGAAAAGTATCAGGCCTTGCTGATGGGCAACATGATTGGATTTTGATGGGTAAGAACCTCATGGCGTGGTTTCGTGGTGTGAATAGCATCATACGCGGCGTGGAAGAGATCCGTCAGAAATAATGTATTGAGACGTGGAAAACAGAACAAGAGCACTGCCTAATGTAGGTAAATACAGACCGATACACGGCTACCTTGTGACTCTACCATTGCCAGAACTTGCAAAAGACCCTCCCCTCCCCCCCTGAACTTTGAACAAAAGCAAATACGCGCTATTTGATTGTACATCCATTACCGTAAGTGACATAAATAATGTCACTCCAATCAATCGTCATAAAAGAGTCCCTTGTCTTTGAAACTTCGTAACAAAATTCCTCTCGCAACCGCCTTCAAACAATGGATAAGAAAACAAAACAAGGCTAAATCGCACCACCCTCCGGGTCCAGCGAGTAATGCGTATGCGTACTCTTCCTCCGCACAGGCAAGGTAGATATATACGCATTGACAGTACTCAAGTGATCGCCAAGGCTCATGGCCAACCGCCGCAACTCGCTCCGGACCTCCTCGGGAGAAGCTTGTCCAAGCATGACCTGCGGCAAAGGACCAGCCGGTAGCGGGGGAAGAATAGCGTCAAGCTGCTGCATAGGAGGACGGGGACGCCGAACAGGCGAAGACGTGCTTTGCGGAGACCGGCTTTTCGGTGAGTATTCTCGCAGCGACGGCGCATGCTTGGGCGTGCTGGGGGCGGGAGCCGGCTCGGGAGGCAGCTCGGGATCCATGTCCGCAAAGTCGCTCAGGGAGTAGGGCCGGCCTTCGCTGAACGCCGAGATGTTGGACTCCTTGCTAATGTGGGATTCGTCGTGCTTTACCTCGTCATCGAGCGACAGGTCCGGGATGCTCGTGATGACGTGCGCATACTCCGACTCGTCTGAAATGTAAATCGAGGGCTCTCGGTTCGTAGCATTCATGACGTAGAGCGAGGCGTGCTTTTCCAACTCAAAGGGGTTTGTGCCGCCAATCTCGGAGCCGCTGATGGACCCAACATCGGAATAAGACGTCGAGGGACGGGTGAAGTCAGTTGACGAGTCGGCAAAGCTCATGTCGAGATCTATCAAGCTGCCCACGGATGCGCGATGATCGTCCGAGGGAGTCGGTGCAAGCTCGCTGAAACTGGCCGTTCGTTGATTGGGCTCGGAGGCGTAGTGGGGGAGTTGGGGTCGGCCATCATCCGACGGGACAACGCTGTTGGTGAAGGGAAACTTGAAATCCTGGTGGCTTGCCGTCGTCGTGGCGGCCATGGAGGGGAATTTCCAATCCTGCGTACGCCTGTTGTCTTTCAGATCAATCGGGTCACTCATCGGGCCATTGACGAGACTCGGATCGTCAAACCCATAGTCCACCGACGCATGCGAATCGCTGGCTTTGATTGTGTCCATGTCGACAAACTGCGACAGCTCTCCCCCGTGCAGCGATACATCGAGGTCGATAAGGGACTCCCTCACGTCTGCCGGCTGTGAGCTCTCATCTCGAAGCGGCAGGTCTGATATGGGAGCCTGGAACGGTTGGCTATAGTAAGCCCTCGAGTTTTCTTCGTATGTCGATATCGTATTGGGGTCAAAGATCTTCTCCAGAGGTGCCTTCACCGAAGGAAGTTGAGGGGGCGGCCTTCTTCGGGACTTGGGCACTGACGGGCGAGAAGTCTCGTCGTAACCTTCTGGAGTGAATTCCACCTTTGATCCATATACATCGTAGACATCCTGAGCGTCGCCCTGGTCGAGGACCTGCTGGTCGAACGCTGCAGTCGTGCTAAAGTTCCACTCGTCGTTGGAAATGGCGATGGAGAGGTCAGCCAGGCCTTGGGCGCCGCCAGCCGAGAAGAGCGACCGTCGGTCTCCTCCCTGTGCCTCCCATAGTTTAAAGGCTCGAACCAGGTGGACGAGAGACGACGTTGGGTGCGACGTCTCCGTATTCTGGACATATCTGTGGAGTTGCACCTGCTCAATCGTCGGTCGATCTGAAGCATCGTGCTGAAGGCAGTACGCCACCAGGTCTTTCAAGCCCGCCGAGTATTGATCACCTTCGAGCCGAGGTGTATGGTTCTTCAGATGGGAACCCAGCCTCGCAAAGTCAATGCCATCAGTGACGTTTGGTGGCAGGCCAGAGGCAATCTCGTACACCATGGCACCGAATGCCCAGATGTCGACCTCTGTTCCATATGCCGCCTCCTTGTCGAACAGTTCAGGCGCCATCCAGTGCGGGGTGCCTATGAACGTTGTGCGCTTGTCGACCTTTGTCTCCATCACACCAGCAACGCCAAAGTCGCAGAGCTGGACATCGCCAGTCTCGGTGACGAGGACGTTGGCGCACTTGAGATCGCGGTGAATGATGCCTTGGCCGTGCACCCAGTGAATGGCCTCGGCAACCTCGCGCACAATGGGAATAATCCATTTCTCCTGCAAGCCTCCAGGAGCGGTTGGCCTCATGAGCGTCGCAACGCTGCCGCCGGCGCAGTACTCGGTCACCATCCACATGGACTGGCCAACGGGCAACGCCTCGATGACATGGTTGATGTTCTTGGCGCCGCTGTCGCTCAGCAGCTGCAGGGCATTGATTTCCTTGAGCAGATCACTGTACGTGTCTGCGAGCTTGGGGTTCAGGGTGTCGCTCTCCTCGATGTCGATGATCTTGACGGCGACCAGCCGCCCGGTCTTGATGGAAGTGGCCTTGTAGACCCTGCCGAAGCTGCCCTTGCCGACGAGCTCTTGCAGCTGATACTGCGGGGGTTCCTTGCCGGCCTTTGAGCAGCTCTCGAGGACGGCATTTTGCATCTTCTTTGCATCTTCAAGGGCCTTTTGCTTGGTGCCGGACACGTCGGGCCACTGGACTCGGAGCGACATGATGCATGAGCTCGGCCCACTTGGACCTTCAGGTGTGTAGGGATGATGCCGATCAGAAGCTTGGACAGACGATGCTGGTTGTTTTGATGTTCCGGATTCGAGTCCAGGCCGGGGTAACAGTAACCAGCAAGGCTCACGGCTCTGCGCGCTCTTTAAGAGAATTTGAGAAGACAGTCCAGTCTCGCCTCGGCCATCTTGGGAGGAAACTCACCAGCCCCAGGATGGAAATCAGCTGTCGTGGACGGAAATGATTTGTCGAGAGGGAAAAGGCTGGCAGAGACGATGCCTGAAGCTTCGAGTCTGAGGGCAGCGAATGGCTGAGGCGCAGCGCTTAGGCGGGGTTTAGCCGGGTGAGGCCTCAGCCATTCATTTGGCCAGCTGCCCAATTTGGCTCCTTCAATGGTTCATTCAACCTGATGATGAAACAACAGATGCCTGGTTCACGGGAGAAAGATGGCAACAGGTGACTGTCTGGGATCTTTGTTGCATCTACAGAGTGTCTAAACATGTTGATGGCCGTCAGCCAGAAATGCAGCGACATCAAACAGCATATCCTCGCCCTAACAAGCTGCGTTTCGACGCCCATACCGAATCAAGATGACGAGCTCTGCTTCATCAGCTCCACCATCTTGCCATGGAATGTCGTCCAGTTGGTGCTGCACATGTTCTTCACCGTGCCGACCAGCAACCGAGACGCCCTTATCAGCACATCCTCGACCAGTTCGAGCCCGCCGCTCTCCGTCTCTCGCACCGTCCAGACCGTCTCCATCACCACGTTGAGCGGGCTGTACAGCCTCACAAACATGCCCTTGTCCAGCTTCACGAACTCGTTTGTGCTCTCGACGTTGGAGTCCCATAGCCCTGCAGGCAGCGTGTGCACCTTGTCCGTCACCGTGTAATACAGAGGCTCGCCGACGGCGACGAGTCCTCTGTCTGCTGGGATCGTGGGAGACACGACCTTGGACGGCCGAGGAATGGGCTCGTACTTGACCATGTGAGGGTCCGATTGCATGTGAAAGTCTTGATTTTGCACAGTTTCCAGAGCCTTGTCGCGTGCGATGCCCGTGGGCAGAGCTGTTACGTTCTGCAGCGTTGCCGTAGTGCTGAGCCACGCTACGAGTGAGCGTCAGTCATCAGGGCCGTGCATGGCGATGAAGCTATGGATTCGACAACTTACACGACATGTTGTCTACACTCTGCTTTATCGATTCCTTGTAAAGTATGTCTCGTCTGACAGATTGTCTGCGCGGATAATGGCGTTGAAAGGAAGAAACAGCCGACTTATCAGCGACGTGGATGCAGCAAGGTAGCACGTGTAGGTGACCCTTCTCTTCTATTCCTGGAACATACCTACCTACAGGGTGACGACGCCCAGATACTTGCGCTAGGTAGTCAGCTGAAACAAGGGACACAAGGGCGCAGGTTAAATAGACTCTCGCATTTCACAACGTTGATACGAAGCAACAGGCCGATATTCGACTAAGAAACGCCATCAATGGGCGGATGAGCTCCTGGGATCTCGGAAGCGTTGGCCGGGACATCTTTTCGACCGCACCTTGTCGTCAGCGGGCGTTTACGCGATGTAAGTATTCGGTCGGCGCGAGCATGGTTTCTAAGCTCATCTCGAGACGTCATGCATATACCAATAAAATATCCTCATATATCTACGTATGATACTACACTTTGCACTAGATTTGATCTCCCTGATGCTTCACAGATCTTGAATCTGCCATTGAATCATGGAAGATCTCTCTGAAAGTTGAACGTCTATAAATAGTTCCTCGTGCTTGATGTAAGGAGACTAGCGTCAACCCCGCCAATTAACGATGCACGTGACTTCGTGAATTCACGATCCATCCATTACGCGGTTCTGTGAATCGACGTGTAATGCCTCCGATTTACCAGCAAGTCGAGCAACCAAGAGCAGCTGTTTGGCCACAGAATCCGCCATCATGGTCACGTCCACCAAGGCCAACCGCTCCAGCTTCTCGAAGAAGCCGGCGGCAGCTTCAAGCTTTGCAAAGAAACCCGCCAAGCCAAACGCCAGCATCCTCAACTTCTTCCAGAAAACGGCGAAGCCGGAGGATTCACTCTTTGTCGGTGCGGTCCCTGCGGAAACGGCTGATCAGGACGAGCCGCATGTCCGGGACGATGAGACCCGATTCAATGAGGTCGAGCGACCGAACAAGAAGAGGAGAGTCAGCCAAGAATTTATCCCATCAGTGGCGAAGAACGAGACAGCAGACGCAGTAGAAGCACCCGCCCAAGAGAGCACGATCAAGCCGGTCAAGCCTGAGAATGGAGACCAGCCGAAGAAGCCCAAACGTCAGATCAAGACGCCTTTCATCATCGAGTCGGATAGCGAGGATGACGACACCGAGAACAACGAAAACAACGACACACCCGAGCTCAGGCCTGTAATATCGCCCCCCGACAAAAACGCTGCTGCACAAACGCCGCCCTCTGCTCAGCCCGAGCCGTCCCGCGATGCCACGCCAGCCAAGGATGCCCCTGACAAGTATGAACCGCCGCCGCTGCTCAAGCAAGAGACCTCGACGGATGCCCAATTTAACCAGCTGGGGGATTTCGCTGACCTGGACGATTTCGGCTTAGATGAGTTTGAAGGCGAAGAGGCGCGGGAAATGCGCTTCATGCGGGAGCAGGCTCGTCTTGAAGCGGAAGAAGCTGGAATCCCGGGCGACGATGTCGACGACCTCTTGAACAACCATGCCACGGTAGAGGATTGCCCGATTTGTGGCGGAAGCCTGCTTGGCGTCTCTCCAGACGAAGCTACACGACACGTGAACTCTTGCCTCGATGGCAACCCAATTCCGCTTCCCACGAGTAACGACACGGTGATCAAGGAGGAGGGCGCAGGAACCAAAGAGGAGGTCACTCCGGTAGAGGCCGCGGAGATGAGCAAGAGATTTGCCCGGGCTGCCGTACCCAGGCCCGGCCAGGCAAACCCATTCGAACTCGGCACCGACAAGCAGCCAAAGAGCGCCTTCTCCAAGCTCATGTCCGGAAATGCGGAAGACACAGCCTGGGCCACGGCGGCGGCGACGGAAACGGCGTCTCGGGGCCGACCTGCTTACGAAAGGACATGTCCGTTCTACAAAATCATGCCGGGATTCTCAATATGCGTGGATGCATTCCGCTACGGTGCCGTTGAGGGATGCCAGGCGTATTTTCTAAGCCACTTTCACAGCGACCACTACATCGGCCTCACGGCAAACTGGCGGCACGGTCCAATCTACTGCAGCAAGGTGACGGGGAGCTTGGTCAAGCAGCAGCTTCGGACAGCAGCCAAGTGGGTTGTCGAGCTCGACTTTGAGAAGTCCTACGACGTTCCCGGAACCGACGGCGCGACCGTCACCATGATGCCGGCCAATCACTGCCCCGGGAGCTCCCTGTTCCTCTTTGAAAAGCCATTCGGGAATGGACCAAACAAGAGGGTCAAGAGGATACTGCACTGTGGCGATTTCCGGGCTTGCCCACAGCACCTACGGCACCCCCTACTCAAGGCCGATGTAGTAGATTCAATATCGGGGAAAACGAAGCAGCAGCGGATCGACATTTGCTACCTGGACACGACGTACTTGAACCCACGCTACTCTTTCCCTCCTCAAGGGGATGTCATCCAAGCCTGTGCGGACATGTGCGCATCGATGTCGGCAGATCCCCACTGCGCTGATGATGTTTGGCAAAGATCAGAGAAGTCGGCTGAAACAGGCTCCATGAGCAAATACTTTCAGAGCGGCAAGCCAGCGGAAGATGGTGACCAGTCCAAGCCCAAACCCTCCCGACCTAAGCAGCGTCTCCTTGTGATATGTGGAACGTACTCCATCGGAAAGGAGAGGATTTGCGTAGCCATCGCCAAAGCCCTTGGCTCCAAGATCTTTGCCTCTCCGGCCAAGATCAAGATTTGCAAACAGCTCGACGATCCAGAGCTGACCGCGCTGCTGACGTCCGACCCTGTGGAGGCTCAAGTGCATATGCAGATGCTCATGGAGATTCGCGCCGAAACGTTGCAAGAGTACCTAGACAGCTACAGGCCTCACTTTACCCGCATCGTCGGCTTCCGTCCCAGCGGTTGGAATTTCCGTCCCGGTAACGGCAGCAAGGCGATCGGAGCCAACACTCCACCAAGCAGCATCTCGACGCAGCAGCTTCTTCACGGGAAGGGCTGGAGGACAAGATTCGGCGCGAAAGACCTCGTGGCACAGAGGGGAAGCACGAAAGAGGCCATGTGCTTTGGCGTGCCGTATTCCGAACACAGCAGTTTTCGTGAGCTGGCCATGTTCGTCATGGGCCTGCGGATCGATAAAGTGATTCCCACTGTCAACGTTGGCAGCGAACAGTCACGGAAGAGGATGAAGGGCTGGATCGATCGATGGATGACGGAGAGGAGAAAGGGCGGGCTGGTGAGGCCGTTGGTGGAGGGGGAAGACGACGAGCATCAAAAGAGCATACCGTTGTGGGAAGGCAAAGCCGGCGAGGGAGGGGGAGCTTGGTGGTGAATAACCTGTATCAGAATAATAAGAGACAAGCAAAGCTGGGGTATTATAAAGCTGTATTAACACGTCCCAAAGTGACGCTGGTGAGAAAACCGGTAGTCTGTTGCCCATGCCATGAGAAACGCCAAATGACTGCTTTATATCTGCAACAGAACCCCAGATGAGCCATCCATCAAATGTTTTCCGTCACACGCCGATGCTCCAAGAATAGTTTCTTTCGTTTAGATTTTTTTGAAGCGCAAGCAAGCATTCAGCAATTCTCGTCTCTTAGCTAATGATTCCATTTCCATCCCATGCCGTCAAACGCTCCTCATTTCGCCTTAGCCTGCTGCGCAGCAGCTTCTACAACCACAGTCAGTCTCGATTAGACGATGCCTGAAGTAAGGGACATTCTTCAAGGGGCTTTGCTCTTACCTCTCCGAGTGGCATCCTCGAGCAACTGCGTGTCCACCGACGCCGCAGGAAGATGCACATACCGCACGACGGACCCCCGAATGAAGACATTCTTTACCGAACTCTGCACGTTTCACCTCTCGTCAACCAAACTGCTTCCGCTTGCAATTGTCCCCTTCCACCGCAAAACAAAAACAACAAAGTTACCCAAGGGTGGACGCAAAAATGGAAGACACTGGAAAGTACAAGGTGGGGGTGGTTCACGTACCAGGTGAGGATACTTGAGCTCCTCGACGACCTGAATGTCATCGAGCTTAATGTTGAGGTACTGGTCGACGCTCTTGAGGGTTCCCTTGAGCTGGATGTCGTTTTTGAGCTCGACGGTGACTTCGTGGTCGATGAGGGTTTTGAAGAAGCTGTTTGTTTATTTTATTTTTATTTAACAACTGTGTTTCCCAAATGCCCTTCTTGCTACTGTGGGCGGATTAGACCAGGGTTGTGAGGGGGACGGACCTGAAGAAGAGCATGATGACGGGATGTGGTTTTGAAGCTTCGTTAGGCGGGGGTGATGATGATGATGTTCTCGAGAGACCCGTGTCGAGCTGCTGAAGTTGTTCACTCTGGATGCACCAATGAGAGGAATGAGTGACGATAGATTGAGAGAGTCGTGTATGGGTAGTCGTCGGGATTTGCTGAGAGTATGTAGAGAGTCGTGCTGCTTTGATTGAGTGAAGTTGTCACAGCTCATGCCGAGTGAGGTTCCACACGTTGAGTTCCGAACTAGGACAGGCGTTGGGAGCTGTAAGGTCACGTGATGCGATGTATGCGATGGCTTTGGTGAGAGTATGGGCATCGTTTTCGCACGCATGCAGCAGCATAAAAAGAGAATCAAAGCACGATGTTGATAATTTTATCTAATGGTAGTCTCGAGTCTTGTACCGCGGCAAAGGCGATGTTTTGATACATGGGGGGTTGACGGCGGTTAGAGAGACTGGCAATGCGTGAAGCTGGTGGTGGCGGGAGGAGCTGCTCCTAACCAACCTCTCACAAGACTGTGGGAATAAGATGGGCAATGCTGGATGCTACTATGTATTTGATGGCAGGAGTCCTTGCAGCCGGGCTATGAGAGGCACTTTGACACCTACCAAATGCCGGAGGAGGGCAGGCTTCGTAATCGAATTGAAAACATCACCACGCTTGCCGGGTAGAATGACAAAATCACGTCTGTATTTATTTTCTAATCCTAAGCAGATAACTCCTAAGCCCAGCAACATGGCCCAAAACTTCGCCATGGCTCTATCATGTCCAATGCCTTCCTTCCTCACTAACAGCATCCTTCCCCCTCAAGCAACATGTACAAACGCTCGCTTCTTTGCGCTCCGCTCCCTGCTCTCCTCCTCCCACGTCTCGTCCACGTACTCCTTGACGCTCTTGTCCCGGATCTGCATGCCCACCACCTTGAGCGCCGCAATGTTGACGCCCATCTCGTCCTTCTGCTTCTTCAGCGCCGCCCGCAGGTTGGTGCGGATGCCGTCCATCATCACCTTCATCGTTCGGCTGGCCACAATCTGCTTGTGGTGCGTCTTGAGCATGAAGAACAGGATGCGGCACGTCAGGGGGATGTTCATCGACCGCATGGCAAAGATGTTGATGAACGTGAAGAGGATGGGGACCGAGGCAAACGGGAGCACCAGCAGGGCATCGTGCAAAGCGGATGCCTTGATGCGCTGGAGCACAGACATGACGTAGGCTTCAGCGGTGATGTTGCCGAGGGCGAGGAAGACGGGATTTCGCTGCGGCGGCATGGCGTGAGGGTTGGTGAGCTTGGCCTCCTCGTACTCCTTCAGCAGGTTCAAGTCGGCCATGCCCATTTCCAGAGCCTCCGCTATCCTCTCTCCAGCCATCAGCGTCTCTGTGGTCTGCTTTCCAGCGGCCGCAACCTCGCCATTCTCGTCGCCTTCCTGGTCCTTCTCCAAAGAGGCCGTCAGAGTGCTCTCGTACAGCTCTTCCATCTCCTTTTCCCGTTCTTCCTCCAGGAAGATCTGCTCGTCCGTCTCGTCCCATACGCGAATGCTCTTGTCGTGGCTGGCAGTGACGAGGAAGTTGCCGCTGTGGCTCATGGCGATAGCCCACACCTCGCCGTGGTGGCCGTCCAGCCTCTGAATCTGCTCAAACTTGTCTCCGTCCCAGTATCGGATGGTTCGGTCTTTGCCGCTGCTGAAGAAGTGATGCCCGTTGCCGTCCGAGTTGTGGGGGACGAAGGCCACTTGCAGGATACTGTCTTGGTGTCCAAACAGGGCCTTGTGGCAGTCACCAAAGTCGAGACCCCAGATCCGAATGTTCTTGTCTGCGGAACTCGTGACAATGAGCTTGCTGTCGTACGAGATATCCATGCTCAGCACAGGCAGCTTGTGTCCGTAGAGATTGAGGTATAGTTTGAGCGAGTCCACGAAGAAAACCTTGACCGTGCTATCGAGGAGCGACACTGCCAGCAGCCTGGCATCGGGCGAGAATCGCAAGCTGAGGATGTCGTCCGAGACCTTGAGCGCCCTGGACTGCACAAGCTTGAGCTTGGGCGTCGTTCGTTTCGTTCCCAAAACCTGTTCCTGCACAATCTTAAAGTCCCAGAACTTGGCGGTCTTGTCGGCGCTTCCGGAGACGACGGATCGGCCATCGGGGTGGACTTGCAGCGCCCAGACGGCTCCCTCGTGCGCGTCGACGCTGTCGAGGAGCGATGCTGATGCAACATCAAACAGCTGCAGCTCTCCGTTCTTTGTTCCCACGACGACCACTTTGTCTCCGGGGAGGAACGAGCAGCAGAGGGCATACCCACACTCAAATGTCCGGATGCAGGTCTGCGTCTTGATGTTCCAAATCTTCAGCAGGCCATTGGACGCCGATGCCAGCATCTTGTCATCTGAGCTTAGTGACAAGGCGCGGATGTCAGCTCTGTGTCCGGGAATCTCGACCGAGAACGCCTTGGCGTAGTCTGGGATGTCGTCCTTGGCTTTCTTATCGCTCTTCTCCTTGGGCTGCACATTGTAGTACTCCAGCTGGTTGTTCGTGGTTCCCACCACCAGATGAATCTGCTTCTGGCCGGCTGGCAGCGCCCAGTCCACCGAACGGACCTTGCCGCCTGTTCTTACGATGACGTACTGGACGAACACGTCGCTGATGTCGGCTTTTAATACGTCGTCCAGCGCATCATCTGCGTTCTCCATGTCCTCATCCTCATGCTTGGCATCCTTCTTCTTCTCTCGTCTTCGCCGCCTCTTTCGGGCCAGACCCTTCTTCACTTCGGCCTCTGATCTGATGCGCCAAATGTCGACGCTCTTGTCGGAACCATGGACGGCGAAGTAGTCCTTGTGTGGGTGGAAGATGACTTCTGTCGCTCGGTCCTTGTTCTGTCGGTGAAGGGTGCCCCGGTCCTGCAGGAACTGAGCGGAGGCATTGACTTCCACCCGCCGAGCTGCCGAGCTCAACCCGTCCGCATCCAGCGACCACACCTTCATCTCTCCGTCGTTGCCTGCGGTGATGCAGCCGCTCAGATCCGGGGACACGCCGAGAGCCCAGCATTCGCCATTCGTCTGCGAGATGTGCGTTTCGATGCAATGCCGTGACGACAGATCCCAGAGCTTGAGGAGAGAGTCCTTTCCGGTAGACAAGAGATACCCCTCGGGCGCATCATCGCCGTTGGAGATCATAGCCTTGTTTCCATCCTCATCGCTCACCTGGGCCTCGGGCTCGATGAATCGGAGTCCAGTGATCTGATCTTTGTGTCCGCGAAGCTTGTACTGTCCGACTTCCGCAACCAGGTCCCAGACGATGATGTCGGTGTCTTTGGCGCCGCTGGCAAGCCGCACTCCGGACTTGTCAAAGGCGAGGTGCGTGATGGCGGACTTGTGGCCGTTGAAGTTGACGAGAACAGTGGCAATCTTGCTGTCCCAGATGCGAATGCTGCCATCCTCGTATCCCACGGCGAACATGTCCTTGTCCACGCCGCTCTGCGCAATGGCAGTGACGGGATAGGAGCACCGCTCATCCCTCCACCGGCTGACGAGTTCGCCCTTCTTGATGTCCCAGCACAGAACTTCCTCGTTCGCGGCCGTGATCGCCTGGCCGGCGCCGGTTCCCGTTCGATCTTTGGACGTCCAAACGAGGTTCGAGGAGCCGGAGAGGATCGTGCCAAAAGACTTGGCGTGCTCGTACTTGCTGCACCAATTGTCAGAACAACTGCCTTGGAATCATGTATACAGCATTCATATGGATATCAGCAACTCACAGGTATGACTTGACCATGATGGGCAATCTCAGCCTCCAACGCGGGCGTCTGCTCTCACCAGAGGATCTGGGCTTGCATTTACATGCCGCTGCTAGCCAATTGCGCAGAGTCGAGATAACTTTTTTTTTTCCACCGCTTATCGATAACGGCCGCTCGCCCGCTGTAGCAACCGCACCGCCCACTAACCTCCAGCAGCCTCCAGCGCTCCACAGCGCTAAGCTTACGGTGCCTGCTCACTAAACCGCCCCCCTGTCACGTGCTGAGCTGTCCCCCCCGAGCTTGACGTCGTCTTCAGCAACGTAGCTCAGCCCCACCACGGGGGTCGGAGTCGCTCAACCAGCTCCCAGGACGACCCGGACAAGGACACGCTGAGACAGAGACACCAACCGCCTGAAGCCCAACCGCCCACGATGCTTCTCCTCGACTACCAGAACGCCCTGATCCAGTCGGTGCTTACCGAGCGCTTCTCCGGGTACACACAAGCCCCATTGCCCTGAGCGAGAGCCCAGCTGACCGCGGCAAACAGCGCCCCGCCCGTCCACATCGACCAGACCGTATCCGACTTCGACGGCGTGACATTCCACATCTCGACTCCTGAGGTCAAGACCAAGATCCTGCTGTCGATCCAGATCCGATGCTTCAAGGACCTCGCCAAGTATGGCGCCGAGCAGGTCCTGCAGCGCGAATATGGGCAGTACGTCGTTCCGGTCGAGGTCGGCTACGACTTCTCCGTCCTGGTTGACCTGGAGAACCTGCCGGAGTCCAAGGGTAGGCCATTGTCTCTCGTAGCGTAGCAGCAAATGCCTTTTGGACCATTTTCGACTCACTCGGGAACTATAGAGGAACGCGACGCGCTGGCGATGCAGTTCGCCCTTTTGAAGCGCCACGCCATGGCTGCGCCGTTCGAGCAGGCATACGAGGAGCACTACCAGCTAAAGGAGGAAGCATCCAAGTTCAGCTCAGAGGATGCCCCCAAGGGCGTCATGGAAGGCGGCGAGGTCAAGGCCATCCACTATCGAGAGGAGGAGGCCATCTACGTCAAGGCCAGCCACGATCGTGTCACGGTCATCTTCAGCACAATCTTCCGGGAGGAAACCGATCGGGTGTACGGAAAGGTCTTCATCCAGGAGTTTGTCGATGCACGAAGACGGGCCATCCAGAATGCGCCCCAGGTGCTGTTCAGGAACGACCCCCCGCTTGAGCTGCAGGGCGTCCCTGGCGTCCAAGACACCGGATCTGGAGAGATTGGATACGTCACATTTGGTAAGGAGGTGATGGATTGTCCAATTGGGTACTCTCTGTGCTAACTTGTCCAAGTCCTCTTCCCAAGGCACCTCACTCCTGCGAGAATGCCCGCTGTCATCTCCCACATCCAGACATTCCGAGACAACTTCCACTACCACATCAAGGCCTCCAAGGCCTACATCCACTCCCGGATGAGGAAGCGAACCGCAGACTTCCTGCAGGGTGAGTTTGAACTGCCGCACTTCCATGGTAGCACGATGCTAACGACCGTCAAGTGTTGCGTCGCGCGCGCCCGGACAACGAGGAACGAGAGAGGAAGACGGCCAGCGGCAGGACCTTTAAGGTGCAAGGCAGCTAAAGAGGACATTAGAGCTTGGCGCCCGTTTTCCTTCTCCGGCCAAAGGTAGATTTTGGTATCGTGTGCTTGGTAGATGCAGCCTAGTCAGGAGCTGGGAGTCGTTTGGGGGGTGGGTGACTTATTGGTGGGTGTAGATGAATTTCATGATGGGAACTATATAGCCATTACTTCTTTTTTCCATACGAATCAAGCATTATCCTAAGATTTCTTGCTCCTATAATCACCACATTCATACTACGAGATGGTGAAGATTATGAATGCAGGCAGCCTGGTCTTTTCGTTCGCAGCCAGCCCATTCCCAGGTAGCCGTTCCAAGAGAGGTCACTGCGCATAATACTAAGCTCCCGTCGTCTGGTTGGCGCTTTTACAGTGAACACACCACTGTACTAGGGAACAGTGCCCGCAGTAATCCGACCTCAAGCCTCGGCCTCATTGCCGTCAAAAGCTAAACTCAGCACATTCTGCGCCCAAAGCCGACCTCCGGGTCGCAACGACAATGGTATGGCCATTCGGAGCCTCCGACTCCGGCAAACGGGCACATGAAGACGCCCAGCCCAAGAAGAAGCGGCCCATCTCCTGGCCCGACTCCCTGGGCAACAGCCCCGAAGAGTCGGGCCCGTTGGCCGCCGCCAAAGCGTGGGCGCCCATGGTCGGCTTCTCGCTGGTCGGCCTCGCGGCGCTGCAGCTGTACGCAAACTACCTGCGCCGGATCCCGGGCGCCGCCTACGTGAGGCCCAACTTCTTCCGCAACAGGAGCCTGTTTGGCCGGGTGACGAGCGTGGGCGACGGCGACAACTTCCACCTGTTCCACACGCCGGGAGGGAGGGCCGTGGGCTGGGGGTGGCTGAGAAAGGTCCCCGAGACGAGAAAGGAGCTCAAGGGACGAACCGTGAGGATACACCCCCTCTCCTCCTCCCTTATGCCAATGGCAAAAAAAGAGATTTGCTGACCTGAGATTGGATTTGTGGCATAGATACCCATCCGCATCGCCGCCATCGATGCGCCAGAGGGCGCGCACTTTGGGAAGCCAGCCCAGCCCTACGCGGCCGAAGCCCTGCAGTGGCTCCGGAACTACATCCTGCACCGCAACGTGCGGGCGTACATCTACAAGACGGACCAGTACGAGCGGATCGTGGCGACGGTGTACGTGCGCCGGTGGCTGCTGCGCAAGAACGTCGGCCTGGAGATGATCAAGGCCGGGCTGGCGACGGTGTACGAGGCCAAGAGCGGCGGCGAGTACGGCGGGCTGGAGGAGCGGTACAAGGCGGCCGAGGCCAAGGCGAGGAGGAAGCGCAGGGGCATGTGGGCGGGGGATCCAAAGGCCTTTGAGAGCCCGAGGGAGTATAAGACACGGTGGGCGGCGCAGCAGGACAAGACGCAGTAGTGGTGGTGGTGAGGTTGAGGCAGCAGCCCGTCTGTGGAGTATCACAGAGTGATGGCGATTTTGCTTTTGTTTGTTGAGTTAGATACGGATGGATGTCTCAGTGCTAGCCATTTTTCTGTGGTTGGGAACGGCTCGGAGTTCAAAGTACGTGGGTGCTTCTTATCTGTGGCAGTGGGCGTTTCGAGGACAACCCGGGTGGAAGAAATTCTACGAGGCACGGCAGAAACATATCACCTACTCTGCCCCTTTTGCTTCGATGTTTAGTGTGAAACGGCCCTCTCTGCCGTGGCTTGGCCTTGACGTCCTGGATTCACCCGAAATGCAACGCAGCAAAACGTCAAGCTACCGAGTAAACGGACCGGCGTGGCATGATCACCAACTTGGATGTTATGCCAATGGCATGCAAGCCGCGGCTGAGGTTTGCAACAGCAAACAAAACACTGTCAGGACGGCTACTGGTGACATGGCCGCGGCACCAGGTGGTCACGGCTGCTTCCACGCTCGACGAGCAATAGGCCGCAGAAGCGAAGATTGGCTCTCATCGACTTGAGCACCGGGCAAGTCGCGATGAGTCCATTCCAGCCGTGATCCGAGCCGGGAGTGCTCCGTGGATTGTGCGTCTCTCGGCTCTCTTCCGCTGTCATCACCAGAAGAACCTTGAGCAGATGCGGGAGCCGAGATGGATGGCTAGACGGTAGATCTTATTCTTTGTTCCCTCTCAGGTCGTGCGTGGTCCTTCATTAGGTGCTCCGGTACGAAGTCATACTTGGGATCAGGGCTGCAGGGAGAAGGATAAGCTGCGTTTCGCATCTCCTTTGGTGTCTCCAAGCTAGAGTGGACCGACGTTCGTTTTGTGTCCCCCCCTGGCATGATGCGAAAAGGCACGTCCCTCGAATAGGAACATGCACCCCAAGGCGGCAGAAGAGAGCGCTGCCGTGATGCATCTCACAGTCACAAACGCCATCAGGGGTATTTCCAGCAGACTCTTTACGATCCTGTTTCCTGGACGGAGAATTCAAGCAAGTTATTAATAGAAGAAGGAGAGCTTCCTTGCTGACGCAGTCCTTGCCCTGTGCATCGTACCATACTTGGCCAGCAGTGGAGTGGAAGACGGATCAGTGGCCCTGTGTAATTTATCTCGGAGCTCACTAGGGCAGCAGAGGAGCATCGGGCATCGAGCATCTCTGATCCAACGATCGAGTCGAGGTCCCGAAGCAGTCGAGCTGAGCGATTCCTTGTGCTTCCATTGAAGCACTTGAACAGCTGGATTGGCTGCAGCGTCTCATCCGCCAGCGAACCATCAGACCGTCGCACGACGCTTTGCTTCACCAGCGGCAGCAGCAGTAACCGTACAGTCGCACCGAGGTCCCTTCAATTGCAATCGGCGGTTATACGAGCTGCAGCGCGCCGTACTCCGTATCACGGGCTGCGTGTAGCAGTGAGGCTTAGCACAGGTTCAAGTGCGTGCTCCGTGCAAGTGATGGCCTGGTGAGGGCTTCAGGCCGATTCGATCTCGTAGCGCACAATCTCGCTTCGCTCCCGGCCGGCGACGTTGACTTCACCGCTCTGCTTTTCCTTGTCTCCCTCAGCTGTCCACCAAGCAGTGCAACCGGCACAGTTGCTCACTGCACAACCCAGAGAGAAGAAGCCCATCTGTCGTATCAGTAACAGGGCAAAGCAGGAACAAGAAGAGAAAAGAAGAGAACCTGGAAACTTGTTCCTGATTCAGCGCCTCTCCCGGCCCAGGCCACTAACCTTATAAGGCTAGCCCCACCGGCCAGGAGCCGTCAGAGCAGCAGCCAGCAATTTCCCGCATTCCAGCCGCTTTTCCTCACGCCCTTCCTCCTGCTCGAGCCCAACCAGACCAGCCACCGCCGCCATCGCCAATTGCCTTGCCTTTGCCTCTTCAATCACCAAAAAATCCTCATCGCGGGCGACGAGACTCTGCCCGAGCATCTCCTATTCACGGCCATCGCCCTGCTGATTCAGCTTCAAGGTTCATCGTTTACGCTCGGCTCCTCCAGATCGATACCCCCCGGCCTCTGTCTATTTATTTTCCTTGTAATTGTTTTCCTTGTTCCTCCCTGTCGCTTCTGCCGCCGTTTGATTACTTGATCGCCATCGACGCAAAACATCGAAGTCGTCATGCGATAGCCTCCAGCCGACCTCATCCGCCAGCGTCCACCTGAAATGACCATTCGAATATCATCGGCTCCGACGTTTCCATCATCGTTTGCGCCCTGAGCGTGCGACTTGCCGCCGTTTCTTTGTTCCTCTTCACGATCCGACTTCTCTCCCTTTAGCGCGGCGCGAAACATCACCATGCCATTATCCTCACAACGACGCCGGGCGGCGCGACGCCCTCGTCTGTCGGGTATGAGCCTTGCGACTCTGGCAGCCATCGCACCCTCATTATCGCGAGCCTTCAACATCACAGCAGCGCCGCCGGCGAACCTCGACTTTTCCCAGCTGGGGAGCATAGGCATTGCCGGAGACTTCAATGGCATCTCGCTCTACCAGTTCCAGGAGCAAATCGCACGGCCCTTGAGCACCAATGGCAGCGAGTACCTGCTGACACAGTTGCCGAACGGCGTCCTCGCACCCATCGCCGCGACCGACGCGTCGATTCTGGCCATGTGCTCAGTAACGCTGCAGGATGGCGTCGAGGGGGTCGTTCTCGGAGGCAACTTCACCAGCATGGACGGCATCAAGTCGACAGCCATCGCCATCTACAACACCAACACGACCACGTTTACGCCGCTCGACGGCCTCGAGGGAGCGGTCAATGCCCTCTTGTGCGATGACGACAAGGGGATAGTGTACGTAGGCGGGAACCTTAAGGGAGGCAACTCGACAAACGCTATTGCGTGGAAGGTGGACGGCAACTGGACGAATTTGCCCTTTGCGGGCTTCAATGCCCCCGTGAGCTCCATCACCAAGGCGTCCAACGGGCATGTCATTTTCGGCGGCAGCTTTACTGGTCTGGGGAATGTCACGGCGCCGAACAAGGCTGACGGGCAGGCCATCAACCTCTCTACCGCGAACATCTCGGCTGGCGGCACCGCTTCGACCAAGGGCTTCGACGACCCCAAGAATGTCATCTGCAACGACGGCTCTGGAGGTTCGGGTAAGACTTGGCTGCTGAAAGACGGGGTGCCTGGCTCTTGGGAGGCGACGTTTGACTTTGGATTCGAGCCCACCAAGCTGCGGCTATGGAACACGCATCAGGACGGAAGGGGCACCAAGACATTCCGCTTCGTCGCTCTGCCGATCAACGGCATCATGAACTTTACCTATATAGATCCTGCTACCGGCAAGAATTCGAGCTGCACGAGCGAGTGCCCGCTGAGCAACGACCCGAAAGTCCAGTTCCAGGACTTCCACTTCGTCAACAGAGTTGGCATGGACGCCTTTCAGATCGACATCTCAGCCTGGTACGGAAAGGGGGCCGGTCTCAACGGCGTGCAGCTGTTCGAGGACAACATGTTCTCCTACGCCATCAACTCCTTCAACGAGCCGGCGTGCAACATCACGTTTCCTTCTAGCGCCTCCGCCACCGGGCCTTGGAAGCAGTCGCCCTCTCTGCAGAGCGACTCCAAATATCTGACGGCACACCTTACCAGCCCCATCTCGTCCAAATCCGCATCTGTCGTCTTCTCGCCCAACATTATCGAATCCGGCAACTACTCTGTCAACATGTACACCCCGGGTTGCGTGCCCGATGGCTCGTGCCTGACCCGAGGGCGCGTTAACATTACCGGCATCATGTCCAGCGGCACCATTCAGTCGAACTTTACTACTTCAATCTACCAGACCAACAATTTTGACAAGTATGATCAAATCTATTTCGGCTACATCGAAAGAACCTCAGACAGCTTCAAACCGAAAGTTACTCTCACCCCTCTCGACGGCCAGGACTTGAGTGAAATGACCTTTGTGGCCCAAAAGGTCGGCTTCACTCTCCTCAACTCGACTGGAAACCTCAACGGCCTCTTCGACTTTGACCCGAGCCAAACCAAGGTGAACACAACCAGCCTGAACGACTCGCCCGTCAACCAGCTGGGAGCAAGCTTCGACCACAACACGGGCGTCAAATCGCTGGCAACATCGGGAGACATCACCTACATAGGCGGCAACTTTACCTCGGACGCGCACCACAACTTCGTCGCCATCGATACCAGTGGCAAGCTCATGTCTCTCAACGGGGGTCTCGACGGCCAAGTGTTGGACATGTACCTCCAAGGCACGCAGCTGTTTGTTGGCGGAGACTTTACCAACCTGCGATCTAACGGAAAAGGCGGGCTGGACCATGTGGCGGTCTACGACACAAAGAGCCAGGAATGGAGTCCGTTGGGTGCAGGTGTCAACGGCAGGGTCGAGCAAGTTGTGGCATTCCAGGTCAACATTAGCAGCGTTACCGAGGACGCCATTGCCCTTACGGGTTCCTTTACCGAGTGCAACGCCTTTGGAAGCTTTGAAGCAGTTCCTGCACACGGCTTCGCGGTTTGGGTCCTTTCGAGGGACAACTGGCTGCAGAATCTTGAAGGCCCTGCCCCCGACTTTGGCGGCATGCTCACTGCTTCCAAGCTGAACCTCACCACCGGCAGCTCCCTCTTCGCAGGCTCCGTCGAGTCGTCACAGTTGGGAGCAAATGGCGCCGTCATGCTCAGCGACCAAGGGCTGGGGCAATTCCCGGTCCGGATCCAGCCCAAGACCCAACAGGCGGGCAGCAAGCGGCGACGAGACCTGTCTCCAGAGCCCACGTCTGGTGTTCTCGCGGGAGCCTTCTATACAGGAAACAACAGCAACATTACCGTTCTCGCAGGTCACTTCTCGGCGCGGTCCTCCAATGGCTCTACGATCGAAAACCTGGTCATCATCGACGACGCCAACAACGGCACCGTCAGCGGACTGGGCTCGGGCATCTCCTCCGAATCAGTCTTCACCAGTCTCGTTCTTCATGGAAGCGTTCTTTTCGCGGGAGGTAACGTCACTGGCACCATTGATGGCAGCAGCGTCAGTGGGCTTATTGCCTACGATGTCGTCTCAAAGTCGTATTCCAGCCAACAGCCTGCGTCGCTACTAGGCGGCAACCAGACACTTTCCGTCGTCACCGTGAGGCCCGACTCGTCTGAGATTTACGCAGGTGGCTCGTTTGAACAGGCTGGCGCTTTGGACTGTCCCGGTGTTTGTACCTACGACGCCGACTCCGCACAGTGGTCGAGGCCTGGCAGCACTCTGGCTGGGCGAGTCAGCAGCTTCATGTGGTTCAGCAAGACACAGCTGATTGCTGGCGGAGACTTGCGTACCAACGGGACCAATACTGGCTTCCTTGCCATGTACGATGTCAAGAAGGGGGTTTGGAAGGACTTTGCGGGCGCCAGCCAGATTCCCGGCCCGGTCAACGCCATCACTCCGGGCTCCGACGACAACGGTCAGCTTTGGATCTCCGGCAACTCACCGAATGGCTCCGTCTTCATCATGAAGTATGATGGCAAGCAGTGGCAGAGCCCTCCTGTGCTTCCGCCATCGGGCAGCGTTGTCCAGAGCCTGCAGGTCTTCACCGTAACCCAGTCGCACGACAAATCCGACCTCCTCGACGATCGCCAAGTGTTGATGCTCACCGGCTCCATTCCCTTCCCCAACGTCGGAATGGCCTCGGCCGTCATTTACAACGGCACCGACTACCTACCTTATGCTCTGACCAGCACGGATACAGGGGCTGGAAGCATTGCCAGAGTATTTTCTCAAAAGGACAATTTCTTCACCTCTAGCGGTATGTTCTTCACCCTCACCGGCTATACAAGATCTTTGCTAACTCTTCACCCGTAGGTAAACACTTGCCCCTTGTGTTTGTTGTCCTCATCGGTCTCGCCATCTCGCTGGCACTCATCGTTATTCTCGTCGTCTCCGGCATCATCCTGGACCGGATACGCAAGAAGCGCGAGGGATACACGCCAGCACCGACCTCCATGTACGATCGCGGAAGCGGTATTCAACGGATACCGCCGCGTGAGCTGCTGGAGCAGCTTGAGAGAACACGACCGGGGGAAGCACCACATGTATGAGGCTGCAACTTTCAAAAGCGAGTCAATATCTTTTTCAGCATACATTTCCAATGCAGCGTTTGGCGTTTGGATAGGGAGTTTGGAACACATACGGAAGACTTACACAGAACGACAAGAGGTTCAAAAGACGGTGGGAATGATTCGAAGATCTTCCTTCATGTCGAAGCGAGACAGCTACGCTCCATGATATATCACTGCAAGATGGCGCCTCACCAGCCTCTGCATTGCCCAAGGATTCTTCGGCATTTGACTTTCTTTTGAAAGACGTTTCTTTCTCGCAGTTTACGACTTTATGACTGATAGTTAATTTCCCCCTCCTTTTTTTTTCCCTTCTCGCATAGATGCGTCGGGGGTCAATCTGATACCCAGTTTCCATGCTACCCTTGTCACTATTTGACCTCTAAAAGGTCCTTTCATTGTATTATATATCCAGGGCAGTCTCCGGCACAAAGACTGTCGCGATTCTATACTATTTTTACTCTTCTTTTTTTTTTTCCTCTGCTTTTCTTATCCTCTGGGAAATTGGGTGCTGGGAAGAGAAGGCCTTGTGGTTTCCGTGTTGTGTTTCTTAACATTTTGCGTGGCGGTCAATTTAATGACGTGAAGTTGAAAATGTGAAGAATGGGTTTTTTTTTCCTCGTCGCCAATGGAAGATCTTTGGATCTAAGGGGGGAGGATAGAATAGGACAGAAGTCTGATCTGAGCGAAAGGGTGATTAATTTGACTGGCAATGATGAAGAGTTATTGAACGGTGATGCGTTCTCGCGAGAGGTTCTGGGGAATGATGATTGGATGTGTAACGTATGTGTTGGATTTGCATTGTTATTTGCTCTAGAGTGATTGGTTTGGCTGTCAATATGTTCACCACGTCCTTTTGAGGCATGATTTAGTTGATATCAAAGAAGCTCAACGGCAGAATTTCCGTCATGGAGATGTCGTTAACCAAGCAACTTGACATTCCTATCGTGAATTTCATTGAAAACGTTTTCTTCAGTAGATATGCTACCTGAAGCGCAAAAGAAAAATGAAAAAATCACTTCTCCTCCTTCTCCTTCTAAATTCCTTTTCTTTCTTCGTTGCTTGATGGCAAACGAGTCTGGTGTGGTGAGACAGAAGAAATTGTCTCGTCTCGCCTCGTCTCGTCTCATGGCAAACCGTACCCTTAGGTAGCCAATCCAATCGTCATTTCGTGTTTACGGTAAAAAAACACATGGGACATTCCAGAGGCCAAACGGCGGGCTTGGGGTTTGAATCGGCGATGAAGCGAGAACGGACCGGATTCGCGTATATGATGGCTCTTGTTGAGGGTAAGGGTAAGATTTTCATAGGAAGTGGTGGACAGACAAAGCGTTCAGAAGGGAAGTTACTTCAAAGTCTCAGATAGCAGACGATGAAATCCTCCGAAANAGCAAACTTGAATTCTCTGAATTTAACCTCTGCTCATTCGCAGCCATCTTCGTTTATAGGGTAGTTAGCTCGTATAACCGGCAAAAGAATCCGCAGATACGAAAATGAAGCTGCCCACTATCAGAGTCGAACTGATCACCTTGTCATGTCAAGTAAGTACTAGTGACACGCTATACCGCTTAGCCAAGCGGGCATTCGGAGCTTTGCAAGTTGCGGCTCTGGCCGACAGAAACGCTCCATGAAACAAGACACAGCACAGCCCAGCAATAAAACAGCATCTCTCGTCTTTCACTTCATCTTCAAACCTTTCATTGTGCTTGCTCCGAGTAAGGCAAGACAAAGGAGAGACAGGAAAAAGAAACGTTTGACGTCATCGATGCCAATCAATTGCTTCAGACCCCCCCAACCCCCCCTGTTGCAACCTTTGTTCTGTACCTCGTCTGTGCCGGGTCTGTAAGTGCTTGCGGAGAAAGATGCTGCGATGTCTCGTATGGGGGCGTGAGCAATTCTTTCGGTCCCTGCAATGTCTCGGCCTCTTGAATACAACGGAAGTACGTCAAGAAGGCTAGATCATCAAAACGCCACGGGAATAACAAAGGACGTCCCCCCTCAACCAGAGAAGGCAAGGCAAGGCGAGACACACTCCAGACACACCGTCACACAATAAAACACCACCAGTAAATTTAAAAGCCAGACAGCAGAAAAAGAGACCGAAGAAAGAAAAAGTTTAATCAAGATGCACTTCACTAAAGGTAGGAAAGGTACATAGCTGAGTGCAGTGTGTGGCCTGTGCCGGACACATGCATCAGGATGGGTGATTCAGAGCCCCCGTCGTGCAGTAGTCTGCAGCTCTGGAGGAGAGGCATTGCATGGAACCGAATGCACCTCGTCGCATTCGTAAGCAGTGCGTGCAGCTAGGCATGCAGGTTGTAGTAATGAGTTTGCACTAGGAAGAGTAAAAGCAAGGCAGAGAAGCAAGGTCCTGCCTGAATGTCCGATTTGTACGGAATTGCTGTGGTTGGCTGGGACGATGTTGGGAAACGGCTCGAATTCGGCGAGGAAGAATCCGAAAAGACCAATGCTTGATGCCACGAGTATCAGCCTTTTGTTTCTCGTGATGCTTGTTCTTCCAAGCACAAGTGAATGCCCTTTGGGACAGCAACGGAGCACCACGCACTGGTCTATCCCACGGAGCTGTTGCGAATGTCTCACGGCATGAGGTCCGGAAGGAATCAACGGTATTTCTCCTTTCCGATGAGTCCCTCCACGCGATGCGAGCCAACAGCATCTGACACCTATCCGCCTTCTGGAATGCTTGCTCGTCATTCACCTGAGGATCGTACCTTTGCGGTATACGGTAGTAGAAGAAGCATCTTTTCGGCTGTTTGTTCGTCCAGGGGTGAATATCGAAATACCAACCTGCCCCATCGCATGCTCGCCACGAGATCCGATTTCAACCAACCCGTGAATGGCCGATCCCCAGGCTTTTTCGAACCCGGGGGGGCTGGGTTTTTCACGGGGTCCAAATGAACATTGAAAGTGTCACAGCATCGTCATCTGACAGGCATCGTGTCCTGTTGGCGCGGCCAACATGAAATCCAACGCCGCGGTGACAGAAAGTAAACCACTGTCAAAGTGTCTTGCAAAGAGAGGATGGAAAGCTCTTCGGGGCAACAAGCAGATGGAGTGAGACACGGTCGTACTTGTACAAGAGCTGGGGGTCTCTGGGTGTTGGAAAGAAGAAAAAGAAAAGAGCAAAAGGAGGCGCCGCCATGTCTCGGCGTGTTTGTGTCGGTCAGAATCATGGGGGTGAATCTGACCTGTCGTAATGCGGCAGCAGTCGCCGAGAGAAGACGGTGTGCTGAATTGCTCTTTTCCGAGGCAAGGCTCTTCGGGGAGCCCTGTGTTTCTCATGTAGCCTGTTTACCTTGTCCGTACACGAGACGTCGTCGTGAGAGCTACTGCAACACATTTCCGTCAACCCATGCATAGTGATCTCACCGTACACGGAGTGCCAGCAAGGATGAAGAGACGATGACACCAAGTATCATAAGCAAAGGAGTTGATTGTACGAGTATTACTATATTTCGGCCATTGCATTAGTAGAAGCAAAGCGAAGTATTACCTACTGAGGGCGACGATATCGTTGAATCCACCGCTTGTCTCACAATCTCGAAGACGGGTGGCAGAAAATACAGTGCTATTTGCCCTACAAAATGGCACTGTACATGTGACAGCTCAAGGCTGTGGGGCGGCTGCTGCTGCTGCTGCGAGTACTGTACAAAGTCCAAAAGCGCACTGTACCTGTAGCCGGACGAATAGCGGGTGGCAGCGGCAGAGCAGCGGGAGTCGATTGACGTCATTGGGTGAAACAGTCGGTCGTTGGCCGAGGCATGTGTTGATTCAAGGAATCAGTCGCACTGTGCTGGGGCAACGGGGCACGAGGCGAAATGTTGGCACTTCTCTCGACAAGGTGAGGAAGGGCAACGACAAAGAAGAAACAGATAGGAAAGGAAAATGGATTGGGAAGCGAATTTTCCAAGCACATCTTCAGGACCGCAGTAAAGGGTCATGTTTGGACTCACCACTTCCTCAAACCTCAATCCCTGCCGCACATTGATGGTGTAGATATCAAACGAACATAAACACCACACAAGACAAGGCCCGAGATTGCATCCCCGAGGCGACAAGTACCCGGGATAAGGGGCGCTCACACACAGGCACTCCCTCACTCCCTCACTCGGAGAATACTGGCACAAAGCAGGGCCAGAGCAGATCCGGCTGTTGATCGTTGTTCTTGGTATTATTTCTTGGCTTTGCGGCAGAGAACAAGGGGAATGAATAAGAAGGGGGGGGGGGAGGAGAGGGAGAAGCCGAAGATCATGGCTGAAGAAGCTTTTCTGCACGTGTCTGTGAGCCGATCTCTCCACCTTGGCCTCAACCTTATTTACACAACGGGCTATTACAAGTTGCTCGGGAGTGGCTTGAGGGTTCTGAGTAACGAATACTCAAATTAGGAAATAGGTCAGGAACGAAGACAGAGAAGCAGTAAAAACTATATTAAGATATGACCGGCCAGCAAGTGCAAAGTAACGGGAACTTTGCTCAATCAGCTAACCAAAGGGCAGAGCCTGAGAAACACTAGCAGGAAAGGAATCTCAGCCATGGGCCGAATCTGATCAACTGGCAGAGGGCGGTCAACACGGATAGTAAGGTAAGACTGTAGCGGTGTGAGCTCGAAGAGTGTTATGTGATGGATTCCCCAGTTGTTTTGAATCCGGCACTTTTGTTTCCCATCACAGTAGCCACGAAATGCTGTTTTTACTGTACCTGGGAGCATTTTTGTGGATGAGATTCGACCTCAGTGATATGAGTGGTCACGAAGGAAGCAAGAGAACAGGGGTTGCAGATTGAAGGCGACGTCCACTGCAGTGTGGAGGGAAGCACGACTTGAATTCACTCACACCATCCCCCTCTCTAGCGGCACGAATTACAAGTTGTGTACCTCCCCCGTACGAGCACAACAACGACGGCCGTTGGAAAAGACTGAAGAATCATGAAAGAAAAAAGAAGATGTCCACACATCCTGTCTGGTCGGCGACCTGGGACTCGCCGGCGTCGACTTGTTAATTTAGGCTCCCCAGCCTTGGACCCCGGGGCCATGTCCATGCAATTTCGACGGGGACAAGGACAAGGCTGCTGAATGGCTGCTGGCGATGCCCTAATTAGCAGACCGTCTCCACACAAGGGCAACGCAAGCATCCCGTGAGCAGAACAAGTGCGATGTCGACCACAAGTAACGCAAAGATGCAAAGTGAAACAAACGAAGAGGGAATACGAAGTCGTAGTGCTAAAATCATGCATCATCACCAAGAATACTCTGCACAATCTGCCGGGCATGAACGTTGCTGCATACCAATCGTGACAGAGGCTCGTGCATGCTCGTAACTGTACTTTCCGACGGCTTCTCGTCATCGAACAGGATAAAGACCAGGACAGGAAAGCAAAAGCCGATGCCACCATCGTACCTTAATGCGGCTGGCGGAGTGGCATCGGCCGGCACCCGCAATCTGCCGGTATTTGGCGCGGACGATCGTCGCCGCCAAATTGATCGGGTATCTGGCATCTAATTTCGAGGGGGAGAGCATGCGCCGTGGATGAATCAACCATGGCCATTTCGCGTAAATGCGATGCTTGAATCGTGCGTGTGCTGCTGATGTGCACGAGTGAGTGCTACAGGCTTTTCGCCATATCTACAAGCATGAATTAGTAGGTCCCTTTGGTTGATGCTGCAGTGGACAGTATCATATCGGCGTCTCCAGGCGATGTACTTGCAGTGGGCATATACCACTCCTCGATATTCGCATTCGCATAATAGCCCATGTATTCCATCTTGACTGGATCTTTCACGAACAACTCCCCGGAATATCTCTTCTCCATGGTCTAATCCAGTCAACATGTCCAAAAAGGTAACCAGAGCGATTGCTCCTCGCCAACATTGAACCTGATCCATCGCAATCTTGTCACTTGTCACCCCGTGTCTCTTTTTCTCTTCTTCTTTGAAGTGTGGAGCATCGACACCCTTCGAGAAAAAAAAGCGAGAAAAGGGAGCCCTAGCCCAAGTGGCGCGTTTCATGTGGCCCAATCCGGCCTACCGCCTCCGCACCCAAATCCTCGGTTCATGGGAGAGGGAGAATGCGAGTGACAGCTTCTGATTCTCCCTCTGTCTGATTCTCCCCTGGTTTTCCTTTCTCCTCGGCGTCTCACTTGGATGAGACACGGCATACGCATGGGAATGTGACGGAGAGAGAGATGGGGAGAATCAAAAGAGAAGATGGGAAACAATGAGACAGAGACGTGGTGGTCAGTGTCGTATGTGCAGCAGTACGGCAGTACTAGCAACAAGTTTCGACGTTGATTCGCGTCCTCGTAAATACCGGCAGACCCAAAAGGGAGCTGCCACGCTTGGCCTCATCTCTACCCGCAGCACGCATTTCCGCCGCAATGGCACCTCCAACCCGCGGCAAGGCCCCAATTCAGATGCGACCCTGGCATGCAAAAAAGTGTGCGATTTCATCTCGTGCCGTGGCTGCCAAAATGACGCTCCGTATTCTGGGAGCTGGGCGTTCCTTTATCCTCCTAGACCGTTCAAGAGACAAGAGGACGTAATGATGAACGGGAAGAAGAGGGAGCGTGCTAAGTGACTATTTCAACACGGATTTAAAAGTCATGCGACCATTATTGGTGCGGCTCCTCCGAGTAGAGCATAGCTGAGGCAGCCTCAACAATCGTTTGGTCGTGCATGTGCTACGGAGCACCGTTATGGTGTATGACACGGAAGCAGCAGCCTAAATGAATTCTCCAACTCATGTATTGACTTGGTGTGAGTGCGGGAACACAGCATGTGCAGTGCATAATATCATCATCTTCATGATGGAAGCATACCAAGGGCAATATCATTAGAAGAAGAAAGTCCCCGTCTTCTCGACATACCTGGTCCCTGCCATGTTCCTCGGCCCTCCCATCTCCTCAAACATTCTCAGCAGCATCTGGGACACCTCTCATCAGCTTCCACCTCTTCTAGAATACAACATTTCTCGTCCTTCTGCTAGACAAATGGTCCAGCCACGAGCAAACCCAACGGACCGGGGGACAGCCAAAGCCAAGGGCAGACAAGCAACAAGCTAGGCTAGGTAGTCGAAAGCCTGGGGGGGTGTTCGAACAAGTATGCCACAAGAGGTGGAGCCCTGCCTTTTTCTGATCCTTCTTGATGGGCCCCAGCTTAGCGGGAGCACTCTTCCCTTTTGCTTTTGTGGTTCGCAGGTCGACAATATCCCTGGAGCGGCCATGTTAACACCGATTGCGGGAAGCCACCGGCCGGTGCTCCGTAGGGAGGCACAAGTCATCAGACGGCCACGGGCAAACCAGCACAGTATGCGTCTCCTTTTTCTTTTTTCTTTTTTTCTTTCTTTCTTGTGCTCTCGTTCATTTCTTCCTGGGCTATGAGAGAAATAAGGAAGTTGTACTGTAATACTAGGGTTGCCCACCACTTGAGACCGCTCGGACTTCCCTTTCAGGTAATAAGTGTACATCTGGTTTGATACCATGCAAATTAGTAACTTCTATTCATGAATGTGTGGTAATGTTTATATTTAGTTCCTACATTCTATCCCCGTACGACGTTTCAGCTGGTGACAGTCTCTCATCGCTGCCGCCAACTGTACTCGCCTTCTCTCTTCGTCGTAGCTCAAGATTCATCCCGCATCGAATCAAATCAAATCGTGACTGCAATCTCGTAAACTTTTTTTTTCTTCACGAGTAATACTACATCAGCTTCAATTATGGGGGCGTAAGGGAAGGGGGGTGCCAGCCAGCTTGGTAGGCGATTTTTATTCCCGGCGGAAGCCTGCAGCAGCCCCCCCCCCGAGCACAAACCAGCGCCAACTGGTCCGTCAAGCCTAAAAGACGCAAGCCTCTTGGAGAGAAAGGGTTAGGGGGTGGCAGGCTGTGACGTATTTTTTGGAGACGCCGTTTTGTCCAGGGCTTGGGATTCGGCTTGCTTTTTTTTTTTTGCACTGTGTTGGCTGGAGAGTGCCGTAGCGCACAGTGTCGCCGGTAAGGCATGAGGAGAGTTTGTGTACGGTACAGTATCATGGAGTGTTGCGTATGTAGGACTTTGCGCGCTGAAGCGGGCGGGCAGCGGCGAATGGGAAGCCATCAAGCTGCTTCCGTGCGAATGAGGATGCGAGTCTGCGTGTGCGGTGTCCGCTTAGGCAAGGATTGATATCATCTGGATGCAATCTTCCTCAGCGAATGGCTGTTTGGCTGCTGTGCACATTGGGAGTAATACTGCAGATGGAAGCGTCAGTTGAGCGGGGGTTGTTGATTTCCATCTGCAGCGGCGAGCATGNAAAAAAAAAAAAAAAAAAAAAAAAAAAAAAAAAAAAAAAAAAAAAAAAGGGAGCAAAAGGCTGTATGCAGCACTCGCGACAACAACTTCCGTAGTGTAACAACACAGCATTTATGTTAGGATTGCTGATACCATCTCTGTAGGGATGAGGCAAAACGGAGGCGATGGGACGGGCGCTTCCCCGAGCCGTTGCACGTGTCGTGTAAGTTAATTAGCTGTGACGATGCACATCTCCAAGAGGCTGAAAATCAGATCCCAAAGCTGCCAAGACGCAGTAACCCGGAGCAGCACAATGACGACAAAGAAGCAAGGGAAAAGGATGGAAAAAAAAAAAAAACTTGAAACTTGGAAACGAAAGAGGTTCGCTTTGCCCTGCACCACACACACACACACACACACACACACACACACACCCGCGCCATGAGATGACGATGACGGGCATTTCCATCCGACAGCCCGGTTTGGGCATGGAGACGGAGGAGGGGGGCGAGCTTTCGGATCTTGTTGGCCTTCCGTCGCCCGTCGTCAGCCACGATGCCCGTCCCGTTGCTTGGGGAGGATTGGAGAAAGAGCTTGGCGCGGGGAAAGCAGGCAGGCAAAGCGTCAGCTAGTCGAAATACAGTCGTGTTCATGTGTGGTGAATTTCGATGGGATGGGGGGGGGGAGGTTATCGTGATGAGATCCACCGAAACGGTCATAGACGCAGGTCACGGTCTCCGCAAACATGCTCACCGTTTTGCGTGTTGCGCTGAGATGGCTGGATCTAGGTAGCTTATCATACGTATGTGTGATTGTATGTTGCCGCGTTATAGTATATCTGGATCTGTTTTTGGCAACATAAAGTATAGGTAATGTAGATGGATGGATGCCCTGCAGTAGCAGCGATAGCAATGTCGTCAACTAATACCTAAGCATCTGATAACCATGTCTGCTTGGTCTCTGTATCTTAGTATTTGAGTACAGCCAATTTCTTTCATATAAATCTCCCACATGTATTGATCGATTCTGCCTCGCTTCTCTTGTACTTCCGACCTGATCTCATCTCGCCATTGGGCTTCACAGCTCCATCTCATCCATGCCGTCGGCCCTTCACACCCATCCATCTCTCCGTGGACGTCCCGTGCATCAATGCATCACGCCGCAGATTGTGTCCCAACCCTTCCATCTCGCTCCCCCGCCCACTCCCAGACGGCGTCGACGCCGTGCTTTGTTTCCCCTTGTATGAACTTGCGAGTAATATCCAGCCTCTCCAGCAGCGGCCACGGCAACGTCTCGAGAGAGGGGGCCCTTTACGTCAGGGCTGCAGCTGCGTCAACGCCCGGCCGTCGGCCCAGAGAGCTGGACCCCACCGGCGCCGGGTTGGGACCCTGTCGCTCCGTGTTCCGCACGGGGTCCGTACGGAGTACAGCCGCCGTACTCCGTATGAGGTATTTCGCTCATCAAGTCCGAGTCAACAGTCGACGACGGATGGCTTCTTGTGTTGAATTGGGCTTCCCAACCCCCGTACCCGGCATGTGTGTACCCTATCCGATACGGTCAAGCCTGGTGGCCCCTCAGCCAGCAGCTTGTCGGTACATGCGGTAGACATATAGGCTTCGTTGTCGACGTATTTTGGTATGTTTGGGTTGCTGCTTGTGTTCGCATTCTTCAGCATCCAGAGACCGTCTGTTCTCTCTGGAAACTTGTGTTGAATCCCTTGTGCGACTGCTGTCGAGCAACATCGAGTTGACAAGCAAAGATGCAAGCTGATTCCAGTAATGTCGCTCGATATTGCGACAGTGCCTGCACTCATACAGTACAAGTGCCTCTCACACACGCACCGCCAACGCTTTGCGCATTTCGGCATTCTCGCTGGCTGCCCCCCTGCATAATTTCCTTCGCACGCCTCCAAATTCTCTCCGCAGTGGCCAACAACCCACCTGTCGCAGGCCCCTGGTCAGACTGCCGTAGCCTTATCCGACAAGCATCAGATTTTCCCTGCTTGACTGCTCCACCCGCACCTTTGGACCAAGATCCCTGCCGCGCCTCTTTGGCCCTGTCCCGGCTTCTGACACTGGGTTCCAGTTGGCTCTCGTACCGTGCGAGCTTGTGAGAGCTGCCACTGGTCGCCGGAGGTATCCCAGCAGCGCATGCCAGCAGGGTATGTACATTTGAGCTGTTCCCTGGCATCGTACCTGCTGTGCCGCTTCAACCCCACACTGCTCATACGTGGTCAAGCACAGGTTGTACTGAATCGTTTGCGGTGTTGTATCTTTCTCTTCTGTAGGCAGTTAGATGCACAGTATTTGTAGACTCAAACAGCCGCTGTGCTGGACCTAAGGATGGCGTGCGCTCAAAACTAGATCTGATATCAACCGCCGCTTAGGTTTGCCGCTGCCAGAGCAAGAGCAAGAACAAGAACAAGAGCAAGCGGTGGCTGTCCAGATTCGGGACAAAGCAAGAGCGAGCCAACGTCAACGGAAGGCCCAAAACCTTGAAGTCGCTCGTCCAGCCACAGGCACCAAAGTACCGCTACCCGCACTCGCACAGCGCCGTCGCTGCGAAATCGCAGTCCCGCATGTACCGGGACCCGTGACTGTCCTCCGCCGCCTTGCTGCCTGCCTTCTCGCACCCCGCCCGTGTGTCCACACCTCCCCCTGTCGTGCCTTCCCAGGCCCACAGATTGCATCTCCACCCCCCTTTCAGATCCACGCTGGCTGGCTGGCTTGTCTTGCTTGTCTCGCTGTCGACATCATGGCTCCTGCTAGCTGCCATGGCCACACACACACGCACTGGAAGGCGACTTCACCATATTGCTCTTGCCGCTCTGCTTCTTGCCCGGATGAATGTACTGGTGACGGAGAAGTTGATCCTCGACCTCTTTCAACCCCCTCTGTACTATAGCCTTGAAATTGCCCGCGGTACTCAGTTACTCTTCTTCTGCGCTCGTGCTAGGCCTTGTTGAGCAGAAGACGGCACTTGTACTTCGTACCGCTCGACCTCATCTCTGTGGTCTTGCGTCGTTCTTCTGCATCTTGCAAGCTTGCCTTACTCGTGACAACAATCCAGCTCCTCTCTCTTCGCCCCCCTCGAATGAATGCTGGATTCGCTTCATTCCATTGTGCCCAGTACATACATCATCGTGCACCTGCTGGTCCCTCCCCTCGCCTGTCCCGGCGAATACCAAACTTGAAGTACCTTACCTGGCTGTCTTGCGCGTTGTCTCAAAAACTTGCCACAGACCAGCTGCAGCTTGGAACCTCGACATCAGCCAAAGAAGTGCCAGTACTACTATACCTAGTAGGTAGGTAGGTACCTTAGATAGTACCGTACATAAGGTACCTAGCATTTCTTCGCCTCCTCCTCGTCCTTTTACTTCTCCTCCTCCCCGCCGCCAGCATCATCGTCGCCCACAGCCAAAACCAGCGATTCCTCTTGTTACATCAACCTCTTCTTCAGCAACCACATTGCATACAAGCGCTCCGCCGTGCCCGCTGCATCAGAAACACAGCTGCCAGGCACACAGCAAACGCCGCATTGGCAGCAAAACGAACCCGCCTTTCCTTGCCCACTTGGACGTCTTCCCCTGTCCGCTTCCGCGCCCATTCTGGAGCCCCGTCCTCGTCGTACCAGGAAGTAGGTAGCAGCACTCTCCAAACTTGTTTTTTTTTTTTTCCCTCCTCTCTGCTCGCCGCTGTCCCTCGGTCGCCGTTGCCCGGATTCCTTCGTCATCCCTATCTCTGCCAGCATCTCTGCTCTTGTCGGGTCTCCTCTTCGCCTTCTCCATCCTCTCCACCGCGATTTGGCCTCTGCGCTGCTCCATAACGGAGTTTTGGTGGTTCCCTGTGGGTTTCTCCCAAATGCTCGTCACTTAATTCAACTAGCCTGCAGCCCCCCCGGCCGGTTCTTGTTCCTAGGGCCCTAGCATTACCCTACTGCATCGCAGGCAACCCTGTCGCCTCGGGCTTTGCGAAAGGGACATTGGCCTGCCGATCACTTTTGCACCACACAGCCAGAGTCGTCACACCAGACCAGCCTGGGACCTCCTCTGCCATCCGCTAAAACTGACGCACGTCAATTCACAGGCCCCAAGGACACACTTAAGACTTCGCTGATCCCACCTTGGTCCTCCCGACAAACCGCTCCCCAACTCCAGACGGGATCTTCTTTGGCTCTTGGACTGTGTTACCGACTTGGCAATCTTCCTAGTCGGGATCCCGCATCGATCAACAAACCTTCTTTTCCCTCTGCCACGCACCAATCTCTCTCACACGCACATCTCCCGAAAAGACCGACGACTCTCTTTCCGAGTCCTGTTTATCACTTTCAGACACTGCCGAAACAGAACAACAAACACAGACAAAGTCAATACCGGGCCCTGAAAGACATTTCACCTTGCACCGCATCATCGATCATCCAACACCACCAATTCTTCCATCCCTAGCAAATCACCACTGCACACGCATCATGACCATGACGCTGGACACACCGCAACAGCAGCGATTCGGGCCTGTCATGAACTTTGACTATCCGACTCACGGCCAGCCACCGGCCTTTTCCAACCCGTGGTCCTCTTCACCATCACCATCTCAAACCGCTGCCGTGGCCGGAAGCAATCTCTATGTCGGAGGTCCGCAGCCGCCTTCTCTCAGTCACAATCTTGTGCACAAGTCTCACAGTGCGCGTGCCCCTACCAGCAGCGCACCTCCTTTATCATCATATGCTTCAATGCCCGTCCACACGACTGCGGCTGGTACGTTGTGTCTCCTCTTCATCTCTCTTCCCCTTGGATGCGTCGTCGTCTGCAGTTGCTCACCGAATTTCGTTTCTAGATTTACTCAACTTGAACCGCCTGCAGACATCGTCTGCTGCCTATGCCGACGCCACCTACGCCACGACGGCCTCTCCCGTCCACGGCCACTTTGCCCCCCCTTCAGCTACTCCTTACGATGCCTTGGGGTACGCACCAGCTCCTGTGCGGCCGCCTGCGTTTAGCGCCCTTGGCCACGAAACAGATGCCTCGCGGAGATTCTCTCAACAGTGAGTTGTCTCGAGGAGATGAAAACAAAACCGAATCAAGCCAAGCCAAGCTGACCTTTGTCTTTTCCAATAGCGTTCACGCTGACGACCGAAGAGGCTTCGCCGAAGCCCTTGATGCCAGCCAGGGCATGCTCGCCATGAGCCAAGAGACGCCGAGAAACATCTACGGCAACCGCAACGACCGATCTTCCGTGGACTCTTATGGCTTCCCGTCGACTCACTCGACCAGCTCCTCCATCTCCTCGTCCGGTAACTTCAGCTCCTACTACGGCGACTCCGTCTCCGACTACTCAACCGCGGGCTCAGACATTGAATCTGTAGGTTCGAGGACGCTCCCTCGGCCTCAGGGAATGATGTCCTCGATGCCTCCCGCGCCCCAATCCATGATGGGCCAATTCAGCTCCAAGGTCTCGTCCAGCACCCAGAAGAAGCACAAGTGCAAGGTCTGCGACAAGCGATTCACACGACCCAGCTCGCTACAGACGCACATGTACAGCCATACCGGCGAGAAGCGTAAGTAATCATTCAATGCTACTATTGCTTTAATGAAAAGAACTGAAGCTCATTGTCATTAATAGCATTCGCCTGCGAAGTCGAGGGCTGTGGACGTCACTTCTCCGTCGTCTCCAACCTGCGACGCCACCGAAAAGTCCACAGAGGCGATGCCCGGTCCGAGGCTGGCTCAGAGGACCATCACTCGGATTAAATCACCCTCATTGATTTTTTTTTCGGGTTGTATCATTAGAAATCTTCACGACTTTGGCCTTTTAAGGCCAACCCTTCATCCTTTCACCTTTCCGGCGGCCACCGCCCCCCGCACATTAATCATCTGTAGCAGCATAGAAGTTGCATGAGATGTGGCTGCGGAGCGGTTACCGTTCAAGGACCAACCGTTACTTTGCTTTAATTGGGACAATCGGACGACTTCATCTCATGACACTAAACTAGAGGGTGTGGGATCAAAAGAATCAAGAGGCCAGGGGTTCTTGATGAAGATGGCGCGGCTATGCACATGAACTTCCTCCCACTGGCTAGGGATACCAATGCAATGCATTGGGAATCGAGGATCACACCGGGTGATCCCTTGATGGGCGTGTGATGCCTATTTTTTTTTCTTCTTTTCTGTTTCCTTTCTTTGGTCTCTTTTGTTTATTCAGTCAGGACTTTCTATTCTTGTGCCAGCTGGCATGGTGGCTTTACAGGACTACAAATCGACTGGAACGACGAGATACACGAGGTCTTCTAGTCTGGCGTTTGGGGCAAGGGGTTCGTATCAGAAGGGATTTCTTTCAGCGTAAAGTCGGTGTTACGCTTAGCCTTGCTCGATTCCATTGATTGCGAAAGGAAGCAACTTGAAGCCTTATATCATCATGACAACAGGTTTGGGTGGGAGGGATGGAAAGGATGGCAACCACGCGGCCTCGCCCGGCGGGTTAGCATTGTACCAATAGGCCCTTTCTCACGGTGATGATATACCCGTTTGATAGCACTGTGAATCTCTTGTTGAATACACGAAATCCAAATCTATCTCCTTGATTTTGGGTACTGGCGCGGTCGTCCATTCAACGGTTCCTGGTGGTCCCTGATGATCTCTTGTGTCTCCTGCTTCTACACGACTCATGATGCAGACGGAGCCGTCTGTTTGGAGCAGGAGGAGCAGGCAAGGAGAGCTCAGGAGAGCAGGAGAGCAGGAGAGGTGGAAACTGGGCGAGGAACAGCCGAGTCTCTTCCCGGATGACGGGCGTCGATCACGGCGAGGATGCCCCAAAGAGGCGGGTAAAGCTCGAGCGGAGGCCAGGAGGCGTCCAACGCGTGCGAAAACTGAAATCCCGTCTGGATCTGGCTGGAGATTTCGCATCAATGGCGGACGGCGATTGCCAATACAACAACGGCGGGAGAGGCGTCACTTGGGCATTTCGCTCATGCCTTAGCCTGACGCTTACACGTGCAGTACAGTAAGCCTCCTCTTCTCACACTTGAGGAGCTTTCTTTGATTACCGTCATTCTGGCTGTAGGGCTAAATCCGATGTTCCATCTTGGGCTATCCCTGGGAAAAGGGGCAAAGGGGATGATATGGAGTGCGTGGTTCGTGTTGTATTACTGTACGTTGTACGCGAGGTGGAATGGTGAAATGATGGTGGGCAGGGATGGGATTTCTGGTGATGTTGGATGGGATTGAGAGTTTTTGATTGATTTTCATGGGCGTATTTTTGCATGATTCTCTTTGATTATTTCTTACAGCTCGAGCGGTAGTTGGGATTTGAGAGGTCCGCGGTCACGAGGAGGAGATATCGAAACACGTTGCGGTACCGGCTCGAACGAACAAGTTCGAAATTCTCGCGAGTTGCGTATCTTGAAGCTTACTGTATCCTCGGCATGTACATATCTGGTTCGTCCGCAGCAGAAAGTGCAAAGGGGGCCGATCACTTGCTCAAGGAGGAATGGAGGGCGCGTTTCAGAGCCTGGATCATCACTGCTTGATAGGGAATAGAGGGACCCGTTGAGAGACGTTGTCAAGACCGGACAAGCTTTTGTGGAGTGTAGTATGCCGGGATGCTTGTTCTGTTCTTTTGCCGGGTTGATGAATCTTTGTGTTTTTACTGGCGAGGGCGTACGACAAGGACCAGGGTTTCTTTGGGGGGGGAGGGAGGGAGGGAGGGAGCGTGTTGGTGTGGGAATTTGGGAAAGATTATGGGGGAGCGTTTGTGATGGAGTATACGGTAGGATGCGTGTTTTTGGCGAAGCGAGGTGGCCAATTCCATTTGGGAATGTGCATTTCCGTGTGTTTTTGTTGATACGGGGTTGTGTTGTGAAGGAGTGGTTACGGTTTTGGTGGATGAGGGTGATGTGGTGATGTGGTGTGGTGATATCGAGGGACAGACAGGCCGGTTAGAACGGTGTCCACGCCGAATCAGAACGTGACTTGCGTGACGCCCCCTCTGGCGACGTTTGTTGAAGTGAGGAGAAGAGAAAACAGTTGACGGATTCGTAGCGAGATCATCACATGGTAGAGGTCTTTTTTTGTTTGAAAACGTTTTGGAGAAGTGGCTGGATCTGGGGTTATCGGCTGCGTTACGACGACTCTTTTGCCACTTTTTTTCTTGAATTGGGCAGCTTTGAGGACTGCATTTGGGGATGATTTACGTTTTTTTGGTGAGGGGAAAGAATAGCTTGGGATTGGAAATTGGAGAGCTACTGCTGCTCTTCGTGGCTAGCCGAGGCAACAAAATGGTAATATATTGGCTGTGTTGGTGTTTTTGAGTGTCATTCATTAGTTGGGCAATTTTTTTTTTTTTTGTTTTGGGTGGGCTACCGTTATGATACGTGAGCGAGGGTGATTGGTGGACTTGAAGGTTTGGGGGGGAGCATGTGATGCCGTTTACTGGGCAGATTGCGTATTCTCGAGGGTTTCTTCGATGCCAGTCTTGCCAGATCTTTGGTCGAACATCAAAGGACGAATCTGTTTTGGCGTGGTTTGGATCGTGAACTGGCTGTGACGCTATGATGCTTCTTGTACGTATGTGGTGACGATGGGGTGCGGCGGGAAGTGGAGGCTATTTTTTGCTTCTTCTGGGTCGATGTGATGCTGTCACTGCACCTGCGTCGTAGCCTCGTGCCTACCGTCGTCACAATGCACCAAAACGGAAAAAAGAAAGTGTTAAACAGGAACAAGCGATATCAGACAATGAAGAAACTTGCCCGTCAGTTGTCAAGAAACGGCCAAGTTTTTCGGCCGCCGATGAAAGTGGCGTCCGGGAACCGTGAGCCACTTACTGCGTGGCGCCAGAATTCAAGATGGAACGGCGGTTGTTTTTTTTTCTGGTTCAAGGTCCATCAGGCAAGAATATTCCTTTCCTTTTTCCCTCTCAAGTGCTCATTCAACGGTCTTTTCTTTCGTCTCTGATGCATGTTCAAGAATGACGGTCATTTGTCTGTAGACGTTGGTGGCACAGTGTGAATAGCCAGGTAGTCGTAAGGTTCTGGTATGACGACGCATATTGGCGTCCTGGTTGTTGCGCAGCCCGCCGAAGGTTGGCATGGCTTCTTGTGGTGGTCGAGTATATTCACACCATGCCAAAGCCATCCAGGGCACGAGAGTTATTCGTATTGATCCAATCAGCGAATTAACGTGCGATACTGTACATACGTTTGCCTTACAAGGGGCCTGCAAAAGTACGTACACGCTAAGCTTTCTGCTACTGGGTATGGGCATCCAGGATGCGATGCCAACTTGTCCTCCTCGTTCGTCCACAGAAAGGAACACTGTGACAAGGCAGCAAGATCGAGTATACAGTGTCTCTCCAAGAACAGCCCCAGAAGGCGACGGGCCAGGGGACGAGGAGGGGGGGGGGCGTGCATCCAAAACAAGCTTTTCCCGCAGTTGCTGTCTTCAAGGTTCCCTCTCGCTCTCTGTTTTCTGACACGTTTCCGTTTTCCCCGTCGACGGCAGAAAAAGGGGGCGTTCAAGACCCCGGTTGGAGTGACGTATCGAAGGGGGGGG